>NC_060173.1:97245590-97600590 GCF_021184085.1 Oncorhynchus gorbuscha
GCTACCTTTGATGACCCCTGTCAAACTCTGGGTATTTTTGTCTCTCAGAGGTGGAGGAACATCAAGAAACTAAAGGGGGAAGAGGAGGGGGGATGGAGTAGGGGAGAGAGCTATAATTTCCTAGACCAGGGTTACTCCCGGTTTATTGCCAACCATCTATAGTTTTCTTAAAAAGAGAGAGAGAAGGAAGAAGAGTGAGTGGTTCTCCCAGTGTTTTCACGGCTGTGACTCTAATCTTTCACATCTACACTGTTAATAATAATGGCTGCATAGTGTGTTTTGTGTGTGCTTGTGTATGTATGCACATTACTCTATCTCTCTCTCTCTGGGTCTCTCTCTCTGGGTCTCTCTCTCTCTGGGTCTCTCTCTCTCTGGGTCTCTCTCTCTGGTTCTCTCTCTCTCTGGGTCTCTCTCTCTCTGGGTCTCTCTCTCTCTGGGTCTCTCTCTCTCTCTGGGTCTCTCTCTCTCTCTCTGGGTCTCTCTCTCTGGGTCTCTCTCTCTCTCTCTGGGTCTCTCTCTCTCTGGGTCTCTGGATCTCTCGCTCTCTCTCTCTCGCTCTCTCTCTCTCTCTCTCTCGCTCTCTCTGGATCTCTCTCTCTCTCTGGGTCTCTCTCTCTCTCTGGGTCTCTCTCTCTCTCTGGGTCTCTCTCTCTCTCTGGGTCTCTCTCTCTCTCTGGGTCTCTCTCTCTCTCTGGGTCTCTCTCTCTCTGGGTCTCTCTCTCTCTGGGTCTCTCTCTCTGTGGGTCTCTCTCTCTCTCGGTCTCTCTCTCTCTCTCTCTCTCTCTCTGGGTCTCTCTCTGGGTCTCTCTCTCTCTCTCTCTCTCTCTCTCTGGGTCTCTCTCTCTCTCTCTCTCTCTCTCTGGGTCTCTCTCTCTCTCTCTCTCTCTCTCTCTCTCTCTCTCTCTCTCTCTGGGTCTCTCTCTCTCTCTGGGTCTCTCTCTCTCTGGGTCTCTCTCTCTCTGGGTCTCTCTCTCTCTGGGTCTCTCTCTCTCTCTGGGTCTCTCTCTCTGGGTCTCTCTCTCTCTCTCTCTCTCTCTCTGGGTCTCTCTCTCTCTCTCTCTCTCTCTCTCTCTCTCTCTCTCTCTCTCTCTCTCTCTGGGTCTCTCTCTCTCTGGGTCTCTAGCTGGTGATGGAGTTCTGTGGCGCAGGCTCCATCACAGACCTTGTGAAGAACACCAAGGGCAACACACTGAAGGAGGACTGGATCGCCTACATCTCTCGTGAGATCCTCAGGGTGAGTCCACATTTACGCCCTACAAGTTCCCCTGCTGTTGCATGCTGGGATCTGTAGCTTATTTTAATTTGTTTATGTCGCCTTTATTATGAAAGGGAGTCATGCTGAGACCAAGGTCTTTTACAGATGAACCTTCTATCAGACATGCATCAATACACATCACTATACACATCAATATACACGAAAAGCAAAACACAATATAAAACAAACACTTTCTTCAGTAAAAAGTTACTCAATCAGCTGCCTGAATTGCCCTAGAAGCCCCAACTCTTCCTATTTTTTTTAGCTTTGCAGATTCTACAAGTAAGGTTAAAAAACAATAAATTACTGTTATGACTGTGTCTCTCCTCAGGGGTTGGCTCATCTGCACGCCCACCATGTGATCCACCGTGACATCAAGGGCCAGAACGTGCTGCTGACTGAGAACGCAGAGGTCAAACTAGGTGAGTTCACTGGTTTAAACTGTTTTCAAGTTAGCCTGGTTTTAGCTGGCCTGATTGGAACTGGGACTGCTTTATTACTGGTTTGAACTGGTTTACGCTGGCTTAAACTGCATGGGGCTGGTTTGATATGTGGGGGTTAAACTAGTTTGGACTGGTTCTGACCGGTCTACTCCCCCCTCCTCCAGTGGACTTCGGTGTGAGCGCCCAGCTGGACCGGACAGTGGGTAGGAGGAACACCTTCATTGGTACGCCCTATTGGATGGCGCCCGAGGTCATCGCCTGCGACGAGAACCCAGACGCCACCTATGACTACAGAGTAAGATGCGCTCAATAAAACCATGCTGCTTTCTGTCAGTGTCCAGCGGTGTGTCGAGTTGGTGGATTGATAGCTGTTTGCGTTTGTGCCATTGTATGTGGCTGTGTAGGCTGATGGGACAGTACAGTAGCAGGTTGGGGCTGATGTTGTCAGGACCAGAGAGGG
The DNA here is from genome assembly GCF_021184085.1 of Oncorhynchus gorbuscha. NCBI lineage: Eukaryota > Metazoa > Chordata > Actinopteri > Salmoniformes > Salmonidae > Oncorhynchus > Oncorhynchus gorbuscha. The sequence continues at coordinate 97,247,749 of NC_060173.1, forward strand.
TGGTAATTACCATCCTATAGACGTATGCATGCATAGATTTACGCACACACACACACACACACACACACACACACACACACACACACACACACACACACACACACACACACACACACACACACACACACACACACACACACACACACACACACACACACACACACACACACACACACACACACACACACACACACACACACACACACACAATGGTAGCTGGGTCCATATCCTTCATAGTGTGTTTTCTCCTGCAGAGTGACTTGTGGTCCACTGGAATCACAGCTATAGAGATGGCTGAGGGAGCTCCTCGTAAGTACAGCCATTCTTTTACTATTGGACTTCTACACTACTATTTGTCCCAGATGGCAAACCTGGTTGAAATTATGTTTGTTTTCCTCTGTCTGACCTGTGTTTGGTCTTGTCTTCCAGCGCTGTGCGATATGCATCCAATGAGAGCTCTCTTCCTCATCCCCAGAAACCCTCCTCCTCGACTCAAGTCAAAGAAATGGTGTGTGACTAATCTCTGCTGTTATGATTTCAGACATTTAAACCACCATTTTACAATCCCACAGTGCTAGTGGCGTCACTACAGGCCCTGGTTCGAACCTGTGCCGTATCACAACCGGCTGTGATCGGGGGTCCCATAGGGCAGCGCACAATTGGCCCAGCATCGTCTGGGTTAGGGTAGGGGGTAGGCCATGCAAAAATTTGTTCTTAACTGACTTGTCTAGTTAAATAAAGATGAAATAAAAAAATAGCTCAGCTGATATCCCCTGGTAGATATAGCATAAGCTCAAAAAAGTAACAAATGCCTCCTCTCCTCAGGTCTAAGAAGTTTTGCAGCTTCATCGAGGGCTCCCTGGTGAAGAACTACACTCAGCGCCCCCCCACCGACCAGCTGCTGAAACACCCGTTCATCAGAGACCAGCCCAACGAAAGGCAGGTCCGCATCCAGCTCAAAGACCACATCGACCGCACCAAGAAGAAGAGGGGGGAGAAGGGTGAGTCTTAGACATACTAATGCACACACACTTCTCCAAAACCTCTTCTTCACAATATATTTTTTTTACTTAAACATTCTCACCGTTCCTCTCTTCTCTAGATGAGACCGAGTATGAGTACAGCGGGAGTGAGGAAGAGGAGGAGGAAGCTCAGGAGCAGGAGGGGGAGCCCAGGTAACTAACCCACATGTACCTATGGCAAAAACTAGCCAACATACTAATAGCAAATGCGCTAAAGTGTCTGTTTGGTCCATAGCTCCATCGTGCTCCATACTAATGTATGTCTTTGTCCTGTAGTTCCATAGTGAACCAACCAGGGGAGTCAACCCTGCGTAGGGATTTCATCCGTCTGCAGCAAGAGAACAAGGAGCGCTCAGAGGCCCTGCGCAGACAGCAGCTCTTGCAGGAGCAGCAGCTCCGGGAGCAGGAGGAGTACAAGCGCCAACTACTGGCAGAGAGGCAGAAACGCATCGAGCAGCAGAAGGAGCAGAGGAGGAGGCTGGAGGAGGTACGAAAGAGTGTGTGTGTCTAAGATTGTTTGTGTGTTCTCTCTCCCTGTCTAATGGTGTCCTTTTACTCTGCAGTTTGCACCCATAAATTGTGTATGTGTGCATAACGTGTTTTTGTGTGTGTGCTAAAGGAGTCAACTAAAGGACGCCCCCCCCCTCTGTGTTGTGTTTATAGTCATGTGTAGTGATTAGTGTATTTGTGTGCAGCCTTTGGCCCTCTGGGTTGTGTTTCCTAATTGGCCTTTATCTCTCTGAGGAAGACCACAGGGCTCTGTCTGTATTTTATCCTCTCTGGGAGGCTGGGTCAGAAAGACTTCTTCCTCAGTCATTAGCTACTAGAACCTGAGAGAGAGAGAGCTTCCGGATGTTTTAGTCTGCAGAAAACGGCACAGGCAATTCCCTGACCCATGCCTTATATGCAGTAGTCCCCGTGATATTACCATGTATAAGTTATCTGGTTGGAACATCTTTAAAGACGCAACCTGTACAATTGAGTCAGAAAATATAAAAGCCGAGTGCTCCTCCAGTGTAGAATAGTTCAAAATCACACATTTTCCCATAGTTTCCCCCATACAGTATCCCATACACGAGGGTTAAAGTTCTCCGTCACTTCCACAGATTTCCGTCATATGATAATTTATTGAAACATTTTGTTTGTTACATTTTTGTTTTTTGATTTTCAATTGGTCAAACTCAGTTTAATACATGTACAAAAGGATCCTCTTTCCCTAAAAGAAGGTCATTCATTTTTTTACATTAAATGGGAGTGTAACTTCGCCCCACAGACAATCATGTGACCGACTTTTCAATCATCGACTTGTTTCAGTCATCAACTTGTTTGAGTCATCAACTTGTTTCCGTCATTTTGTTTGCTTTAACCTCTGCATACACTTTCCTACAGTTTCAGGGTTTTTTCTGATTAATGAGAAAATTCATTAATGAATCATATTATACTGTAGGGTCAGGGAATCCTCTTGGGAAATGAGAAATATATGGCATAGTCCATGTTTAAAGGTTAAATACGGAGACATGCTTTTTCATGATGCAGCCAGGGACCACCACAGGGTACTTAATGGAACTAGGGACCACATCTAGTGCCAGGGACCACCACGGGGTACTTAATGGAACTAGGGACCACATCTAGTGCAGGTCTTATTCTACTTAAGTGATAATTCCAGAGAAGCCAGTGTTTGGAGGAAATATTGGCATGGGTGTTGTTAGGCCCGTGCCAATATATCCTCCAAACACCGGCTTCGAGGGCATTCTCACTTTTATACAACAGGTTACCAACATATTCAAATAATGTTTGACATATTGTCATTAAAAACATTAGTTTGATCAATTTATTCATACTTTTTCATCCTTCCAGAAGATATAACCCCGACACAAATCTAGGGTTGCTAGAGACTCGTTCCTGTCATCGTCTTTTTGTTCTCGATTTATGGACGCAACCCAGTCGTTCGTTCTAAACGTTTCATTGCCATACTGGCTGGCAACGTTCTTATCCCTTGCTTGCTAGCTAGCCAACTACAGCTAACTTACAGTCGTGTCAAAAAGTGCAGCCAGCATAACAGCAAAGTAGCTGCATTTGCATTTGTTTAAGCTGTTTTCTAGTGACATTTATTTGGATACATCCATAACAATAAGCTGATGAGGCGCGACTTCGCCTGGCATAGAAAATGTGCTCACTCGTCAGGATACTGTCATTCAGAGGAGCGAGCTAACAAAATAGCTACAGTAACACAATCACTTCAAACTGAAGCTGGAAAGACTGCAAATTAGCTGGCTGGGTTGATGAGACAGTGGATTACACAGTCAGATGGAACAGAGTAATTAGGCATTTTGACGTCATAGATTTAGCCAGTGGTAACTTGTGGAATAGACACCGGCTGGAATGCAGTTTTAACCCATCAGCATTCAATATTAGACCCACCCATTTTATAATGGCGTGGAGCTACTTACTGTATTCATAGAGATGGCTGCAATAAATCAACACTATTTAACCAACTGAGAAGCCTGCCAGTATTACTGAAGTGGTGATGGTAAGCTTACAGGTAAAACATGGCACATACGTAGTGTAGTCCACCAACCGTGAACCCTGGGAAGTGAGACTAGCATCTCACATGCTCACAATAAGAAATGGCTAGCTTATCTCATAAAGGCCAGATATGGTGACCAGAAACAAGAGAGCAAGCTAGCTCGGAGTGTTAATGCATAGTGATGTCTGCTCCTGACACCTGCTCTGTCGCCCCCTATGGTCATCCACAGCAACAACGTCGTGAGCGGGAGATGAGGAGGCAGCAGGAGCGCGAGCAGCGTCGCCGGGAGCAGGATGACAAGAGGCGCATGGAAGAGGTTGAACGCCGGCGTAAAGAGGAGGAGGAGCGCAGGAGGGCTGAGGAGGAGAAAAGGAGGGCTGACCGGGAGCAGGTAGGAGAACTCTCTATCAACAACAGTTTCTTTCATGATACTTGTAGTCAACCCTGACACTTGCTGTGTGTGTGGTTTGATTGACAGGAGTACATCCGTCGCCAGCTGGAGGAGGAGCAGAGGCACCTGGAGATCCTGCAGCAGCAGCTGCTCCATGAACAGGCCATGCTACTGGTGAGACCGAACTCTGTAAGCCTATCTATCTTCTTCTATCCATCTGTATATCTCCCATTATCAATCTGTTCTTTTAGCCTTTTATACAGTACCAGTCAAACGTTTAGATACACCTACTCATTCAAGAGTTTCTTAATTTGACTATTTTCTACATTGTAGAATTATAGTGAATACATCACAACTATGAAATAACACATATGGAATCATGTAATAATTTAAAAAGTGTTAAACAATATTTATATTTTAGATTCTTCAAAGTAGCCTCGATGACAGCTTTGCACACGCATGGCAGTCCAGCTTCACCTGGAATGCTTTTCCAACACTCTTGAAGGAGTTCCCACATATGCTGAGCACTTGTTGGGTTGAGGTCAGGTGATTGTAGAGGCCAAGTCATCTTATGCAGCACTCCATCACTCTCCTTCTTGGTCAAATAGCCCTTACACCGCCTGGAGGTGTGTTGGGTCATTGTCCTGTTGAAAAACAAAATATAGTCCTACTAAGCCCAAACCAGATGGTTTGGCGTATTACTGCAGGATGCTGTGGTAGCCATGCTGGTTAAGTGTGCCTTGAATTCTAAATAAATCAGTGTCACCAGCAAAGCACCCCACACCATTACACCACCTCCGCCATGCTTCACAGTGTGAACCACACATGCAGAGATAATCCGTTCACCTACTCTGCGTCTCACAAAGACACAGCGATTGGAACCAAAAATCTCAAATTTGGACTGATCATTCCAAAGGACAGATTTCCACCAGTCTAATGTCCATTGCTCGTGTTTCTTGGCCCAAGCAAGTCTCTTCTTATTGCTGTCCTTTAGTAGTGGTTTCTTTGCAGCAATTCAACCATGAAGGCCTGATTCACGCAGCGTCCTCTGAACAGTTGATGTTGAGATGTGACTGTTACGTGAACTCTGTAATGAACTTATCCTCTGCAGCAGAGGTAACTCTTGGTCTTCCTTTCCTGTGGCGGTCCTCATGAGAGCCAGTTTCATCATTATTCTTGGTGGATTTTGCGACTGCACTTGAAGAAACTTTCAAAGTTCTTGAAAGTTTTCATGATTGACTGACCTTCATGTCTTAAGGTAATGATGGACTGTCGTTTCTCTTTGCTTATTTGAGATGCTCTTGCCATAATATGGTCTTAGCCCTATTTGGTAAAAGACTATCTTCTGTTTACCACCCCTACCTTGTCACAACACAACTGATTGACTCAAGAAGGAAAGAAATTCCCCAAATAACTTTTAACAAGGCACACCTGTTATTGAAATGCATTCATTCCAGGTGACTACCTCATGAAGATGGTTGAGAGAATGCCAAGAGTGTGCAAAGCTGTCATCAAGGCAAAGGGTGGCTACTTTGAAGAATCTGTTTTGTTTTACCACTTTTTTGGTTACTACATGATTCCATATGTATTTCATAGTTTTGATGTCTTCACTATTATGCTACAGTGTACAAAACCCTTGAATGAGTAGGTGTGTCCAAAATTTGGACTTTTACTGTATATCTCCCATTATCCATCTGTTATTCTAGCCATCTAAGTCAGTGGTTTGCAGTCTATGGGTTTTGTTCTGTAGTGGGGTGTTGAAAAACGGGTTTATTGTCACACCCTACTCTTAATATCTAGTTAAGAGTATATCACAGTATATCTGAATGGAGCCAACTATTGAGGTTGGAGTTATTCATTCTCTGGGCAGAGTTGGGGAAGCCAGAATGTTTATTACAGTCCTTAATTGAGGATGTCACCAGGATGTGGGAGTGTCCTACCAACAGGAAGATAAGGTTTTCATTGTTTCTTTACCAATGATCCTAACTCTGCTGAGATGGTGGTGTTGTTAGCGGATCTGCGTGGCAACGTGTTAACACTGTGTATGTTGTTGAAGGCCTCTGTTCCTCCAGGGGTTTGACGAGGACATTAGATAATGTGAGGATATGATCACCCACATCCTTTCAACTTCACACCACCATTGCTTGTCATCATTTCTCTCTCTCAACCAATGTCTTACTGTCTCCGTCATGTCTTCTTACGCATCATCAGCTTTTAGCTCAGTCATTTTTACTTTTTACATTTTAAACCAATATTTGGCCTATATTGTAATAGTAAACATTTTCGAAGCATTTAAACAATTTTAATTGGGTCCCAGTGAAAATACAAACCCACTCAACATTTCCCTCATTACATGGATACAGCTTGTACCATAAAGACACCAGCCCAAATTTATACAGAACTACTTCAAATAGAACCGGACACACAGTGCTTCAATGGGGTGGCCAAGTTTAGATGTTGATGCACCACCACACCTCCCTGCACACAGTAGAACAAGTGTTGGGAGCTGGAGTAGCAGCGAAAGGCCATGAAGCAGCTATAGCAGGAGCAGACCTACCTACTGCTCCTGCAACAGCAGCCAAAACTCCTGCAGCCAGCCACCAACAGGTCTCAGTATCCACAACTACTATTGATCCAGGAGAGGACCATGTCCCCACAGCAACTGACCCAAGAGAGGACCATGTCCCCACAATAACTATTGATCCAAGAGAGGACCATGTCCCGACAACAACTATTGATCCAAGAGAGGACCGTGTCCCCACAACAACTATTGATCCAAGAGAGGACAAATTCCCCATAACTATTGATCCAAGAGAGGACCATGTCCCCATAGCTGTTGATCCAGGAGAGGACCAAGTCCCCACAGCAACTGACCCCAAAGGCCCCCATGCCTGGGCCAATTGGAGAGGTGAACCCAAGCTTCATTGCCACGACGCTACTGTTGATTGCTGCTTGTGCTGCTGCTGTACTCATAAACTGCTGTAAGGTGTGCATTTATATGTGGGGTCTGTGGCTTGATTTCTAGTGTGAGGTACTTGCACTGTAGTGGTCATGTTACTATTCCTGCTCAGGATGAGGCCTCTATAGAAACTACAGATACAGCCCTGGGAAAATGCATGTCCAAGCTACCTACCCATATCCTTTCTACATTCAGATGGCAATATATTAGCGTTTCAACAATCTGCCCAATCAAGTGTACATGGAAGTGTCCTTGTTTGGGTTTTATTGTCAAATGGAGACCCCTGTTGTCAGATGGAAATACAGCACCTTGGAAAAATGAAAACTATTCTTTATATTTGTCTCTTCTCCAAACTAAATTATTATAAACATAAAACATTAAACGCCCAGTGCAGTCAAAAACGTGATTGTCCTGTGTTTTATATATTTCCACACTGTTTGGAATAATACTGTGAAATTGTGAAAATGATGATAATGCCCTTTAGTATAACAGGTCATTCAAAAGACCACCTGAAATGTCTTACTACTGACCCTCTCACTGCTGCTGTGGCTCGATCCTCTTTGTAATGATGATGGTTAATGACTTTGTCCCTCTCTCTCTTTCCCTCCAGGCTGATGAGAGGTACCGTAAGAACATCCAAGGTTCTCCTCAGGCCGCCCAGGTTAAGGTTCAGCCCCCGGTTCCTCCCCGCGCCGCCGAGACCATCGCCAATGGAAACACCCCCATTGCTGTCCAGCCTGCCATGCAAAGGCCCATGGAACCCCAGGTAACCACAACAACCAAGATGGCCGATCGCCAGTTGCTTACTCCTCCTCTCGTTACTCTTCCCTTTTCCGTAGCTCTACTTTTTCCAATCACTTCTTCCTTCCAGGTAGTTCTAACAGGGTGGTCTCTCTCTCTCGCTCTCTCTCCGGGTTGTGTATCTGCAGTAGTGGTGTCTTACTATCTACCGTGATTTTTGTTCTTGTGTTTACTATCTCTTCCCCCTCGCTAACTCTCTTCTAGCCTCTGTTCTAGCTGAATTCTTTCACGGTGTGGAGAAATGTGGGTGTTGTTCTCTGTCCCTTACTGATGACATAGTTGACCTTTTCTAGTCCCTTAATAGGTAGCTCCATCGTCTTTGATACTTCCCTGGGTGACAGCCTATCCTCCACCACTGTGTTATTACGAGGTCCAAGCTGCTTGCTTCTATGCTGGCCACTCATTGCTCAATATCAGCTTTACCCACTCGCTCTACCTCTGACTGCTTCCTCTATTGTGTGAGTGTGTGTATACCTTGCCAGGTTGGTGACTCCTTTTATAAACGTTAGAGCTGTTACATGTACAGCTTGACTGTGTGCTAAACAACACAAACACATCCGTAATTTGTCTTTCTGATTTCACAGTGACTCAGTATATTACTAATATCATCTGCTCAGAGACTCAACCAACCCAGCGTGAATACAGTCATTAATGTCACAGGGCACCATTCAGGGAAACATTCTGTTTTTGGACAATGTCATGGTAATTAGATGTAACAGTGTGGAATTTGGTGATGATGATGATGATGTAATTGATTGCTAAATGATTTAGCAGAGCCGTTAAATGCATTAGTCACTTTTCTCTCGTTAGTGACACGTCATTAGAGACGGATATGAGGCGTGTTGGGCTTGTTACAGGAAAGTCATTTGTTGAGTGATAAATGTTTTTGGTGTTTCCTGTCTGAGCGCTTCTCAGTGCATATTTGAAATCAATTGGAAAGGGAATAAATTCAGTTATAAACCTAGTATGGCTATGTCCCTATTGGATTCATCTCCTCTTAGTTACTTGTACCAGAAAAGGTATCCTTGAATGTGCGCATGCCGTTATTTGAGTGTTTGTGTCTAACTGTCAATGCATGATGCTACAGTAGCTGATCTGTGTGTGCCTTGTTTATGTGACCCCATGCTGGTGTTGGGACTGAAGTGTCATGAGCTTCAAAACGGGTGGAGCAGTCATTGGCTGTCTGATATGAAACAATCAAATGGTTAATCTGACTTCCTAAGACTTCCCATTGGTCTCAAGACAACTCCGCCCATTGTGATGCTTCCTGAAGCTTCCAGTATCCAATCACCGTCTGCTGCTTGGGTTTGTGGTCTTGTTCTCTTGTCTCCCTCCTCCTCCCCCAAACCTCCCCACTCCTCCCAATGGGACCTCCCCCTCTGACACCACCCGTCTGTCTCTGTCTCTGGAAGGTCCAGTGGTCCCACCTGGCCGCACCCCCCGTCATCTCACGCTCCCATTCCTTCAGTGAGCCCATCGTCCCTAGCTTTGCACACCTCCACCTGTGCTCTCAGGAGCAACACCATCACCCTGCACCATCATCACCCGCACGCACTGACCCGCAGTCCTACCCCCAGCCCAAGGCCCTGCCCCTTGACAAGGCCCCCACAGACGACACCCCGCCCAGGGTAAGATAGGCTCATCTTCTGGCAAAGTCTGGTAAACTGGTAGTCATTAGACGGCTTTGCTAGGAAGTCTGAACTGTAGACCAGTATACTAGTAGTCACTAGATGCTGGATAGGACAACATTGGAGTGAGTGAGCAGAGTGATATTTGTCTTAGTAACAGTTCTAAGATGGAGCGACCTCCTCCTCACCCTAGCCTGCTGAGAGGATTCAGAGAGAGCAGAACGTTATGAAAGGATTAGAGGCTTGTTCTCTATTCCCCCTCTTTCTCTCCTCTCAGAACCCTCCCTCGTTCAGCCTCCCAGACCTCCATAGCAGACTGATGTAAAAATATCAGAGAAAGAAAGCTGCAGCAGCAATCACTCGAGAGCTGAGTGCTTTTGCATCTCAGCATATTAGAGATGCTCCCAAATCAATGGGACGCTGGAGGCTGTCACAAATAAAGTGTAGGATTCAGACTGCTAGAAACGTTCTCCAAGGAAAATATTCCTCATGTTGAAATTTGTGACGTTTCTTTTGCTCTCCATATGCACAAATTAGAGGTGGTATTATTGTCCTCTCTTCACATAGGGCCTAACTATCAAACATCACTTCCTCTTCTTTGGTGAGGTATGAGTATGCCATTTCCTGTTCTGCCCCCTCCTTCCTGTGTAAGCCTTTGGTAGTGTCTCATATCAATGTCAGTGTTATTTAGCGTTCCATGTGAATGGAGTGGCTTTGTTCCGCCCTGCTTTGCTTTGGATGCTGCCCCCTGTTCCTTCTTAAGCTGTTCTCCCTCCTGTCCCCTGGAAACTACTAAAGAGAAATGCTGAAATCTATAATATAACTTTAAAGCTGTTTTTTTGTTAAGCCACCCCACTGAAAGAGAGTTAGGTCTGACACAGCAAAAGACAGCATTATATCCACACACTTCCCTTATCAACCCCTGTGTGGGCGCGCAGCTACCCGGGACTGCCGCGCAGAAGAAATATTAGCGCGCGCAGAGAAGCACATCGACATCACTAGGATTCTATTTCATTGACAGGCATGGCTCTACACAAACCTGTGCACCATAACCAATCAGAGCTGCAGTAGGCCAATATGCAAAAGTACCATTGCCATATATGGATCTGTGCCATTCACTTTTAACTGGACTGTTTTTACAGCATGGGCGGTTGTGAGTAGATGTGTAGCGACATGTGCACATTTGTACATTTGTTCATATCCTTAGTGAGTTATTAGCCCAGTTATAGATCATGTGTTCATATCCTTAGTGGGTTATTAGCTCAGTTATAGATCATGTGTTCATATCCTTAGTGAGTTATTAGCCCAGTTATAGATCATGTGTTCATATCCTTAGTGAGTTATTAGCCCAGTTATAGATCATGTGTTCATATCCTTAGTGAGTTATTAGCCCAGTTATAGATCATGTGTTCATATCCTTAGTCGGTTATTAGCCCAGTTATAGATCATGTGTTCATATCCTTAGTCGGTTATTAGCCCAGTTATAGATCATGTGTTCATATACTTAGTGAGTTATTAGCCCAGTTATAGATCATGTGTTCATATCCTTAGTGAGTTATTAGCCCAGTTATAGATCATGTGTTCATATCCTTAGTGGGTTATTAGCCCAGTTATAGATAATTTGTTCATATCCTTAGTGAGTTATTAGCCCAGTTATAGATCATGTGTTCATATCCTTAGTGGGTTATTAGCCCAGTTATAGATCATGTGTTCATATCCTTAGTGAGTTATTAGCCCAGTTATAGATCATGTGTTCATATACTTAGTCGGTTATTAGCCCAGTTATAGATCATGTGTTCATATCCTTAGTGGGTTATTAGCCCAGTTATAGATCATGTGTTCATATCCTTAGTGAGTTATTAGCCCAGTTATAGATCATGTGTTCATATCCTTAGTGGGTTATTAGCCCAGTTATAGATCATGTGTTCATATCCTTAGTGAGTTATTAGCCCAGTTATAGATAATTTGTAGTCAGCAATGCGGGAGTGATTACTTCCTACAAGAGAACAAAACGTGTGCATTTCTAGACGTTTTTGAAAAGCAAGTTAGCAAAAGGTCAATTTTCTGTCTTAAAGGGGACAGTGTTGTATTTTGAGACAGGCCTGAATAAGCTAAGCAGCCAATAGACAAGAGGGTAGCATAATTTGTCTGATTCTCTGAAATAATGTTATGGGATTAATTATGAGTTTTATTTAGTAAAATGGTTTCTTGCATCAAACAACACAACAACATTTTCAGTCACCTCCTTGTCTGAAGGACAATCATGTCAAGCCCTGCATGTTTTTTCAAAGGTCTCATGGAATGTAGGCCTACATTGAACACCACACATTGGCTGCTACTGTAGGCTATATGATAGAACAGCAATTTCCATGTAAAAATGTTATGGGATACATTGTCTCCATTGTTTTTAATGGTAAGCCACTCTGTGGTAGGCCTACGTTATCATCAAATAGCCACAGTAGCCTACTTGACCACTGTTAAAATTAACTTAAAGCGGGTACAGCCTTAGTGTTCACAGTAAAATCACGCACAGAATTTTCTGTGCTCAGCAGACGTGAAATTTGCTCAGTGATGAAAAACATTTGAGGGAAGATTGTTGTGGATATAATGCTGTCTTTTGCTGTGTCAGACCGAACTCACTTTCAGTGGTTTGGCTTTACGCAGTGTGAGTATGCAGGGACATAGTTTGGGGATTTTCTAGGGACATCTTAACAGTGGTGTCTAGCTTTTGTGCTCCTGGCACCCCTATGTCACACACTCTTGTACACATACACCCTCCGAGAGTGTGTATGTGCCCGTAGAGTGTGTTTGTGAGCAGGCATCTGTATGTGTGGAAGGTTCCTGTGAGGACAACGTCCAGGTCTCCAGTACTGTCACGCAGGGACTCTCCTCTACATGGCAACTCCAATGCCACACCTAACAACCCGGCGGGCCAGAGGAACGCCTGCAGGTACCTTTTCACATCCCTCCATTTATTTTTTTCTCTGTCTCGTTTTCTTTTTCTCTCTTTCAATCGATCCTTTTTGCTTTATTTTGTTGTCGCTCTGTCTGTCTCTCCCTCCGTCTATCCCTCTGTTCACCACTCCACCATCTCCACTTCTATTCGGGTTGTTAGTACTGGGTGGCAGGTAGTCTAGTGGTTAAGAGCTTCAGGCCAGTAACCGAGTGGTCGCTGGTTCGAATCCCTGAGCGGGCCCCGGTGTAATAATCTTCTGTTCTGCCCTTGAGCAAGGCAGTTAACCCCCAACAACTGCTTCCCAGGTGATGATGATGTGGATGTTGATTAAGGCATCCCCCCACCTTTCTTATTCAGGGAGGTTGGGTTAAATGCAGAAGTTGAATGCATTCAATGTGCAACTGACTAGGTTTCCCCTTTCTCTAATGTAAAACCTCCACACTGTGTGTCTATCTGTTCCCTGTAGAGCCCTCTTCTCAATGTGTGGATACTGGGTTGGATTTATGTAACATTACTTACTGTTCTGCCATGCGTTACATATCCTTGTCTCCTATGTGTGTGTGCACTGTCACACACACTCTTCCTTTCTTAGCATGTCTCTATAATGCTGAGCGTCATCTCCTTTGAGACTGTGCATGTCTGTGTCTATAGAAATGTATGTGTGTTTCTTTATGGGTCTGTCTATTAATGTATACTGTATGTATTTGTATACATGTCTATATGTAAAGAATGTGTGCGTATGTAAAGTATTAGATAGTTACACCCATCTAGTATTGGGTTGGACCCCCCCTTTGCCCCCAGAACAGTCTGAATTCTTCGGGGCATGGAAACATTACTCAATTGGTATCAAGGGACCTAACATGTGCCAAGAAAACATTGCCCACACCAATGACACCAGCCAATACCGTTGACACCTGTCAGGATGGGCCCATGTTCTCCTGACTATCATCAGCATGACTCAACAGGAACCAGGATTTGTTGGACCAGGCAATGTTTTTCCACTCCTCAAGTGTTGAGTGTTGGTGATCGCATGCCCACTGGAGTCACTTCTTCTTGTTTTTAGCTGATAGGAGTGAACCCAGTGTGGTCGTCTGCTGCAATAGCCCATCCATGACAAAGACTGATGAGTTGTGCGTTCCGAGATGATGTTCTGCATACACTATTGTACTGCGCCGTTATTTGCCTGTTTGTGGCCCACTTGTTAGATTGCACGACTGCCATTCTCCTTCGACCTCTCAACAAGCTGTTTTCACCAACAGGACTGCCGCTGACTGGATGTTTTTTGTTTGTCACACCATTCTCTGTAAACCCTAGACACTGTTGTGCGTGAAAAGCCCAGGAAGCCAGCTGTTACTGAGATACTGGAACCGGTGCGCCTGTCACCGATCATACCACACTCAGTCACTTTAGGTTACTCATTTTGCTCATTCTAATATTCAATTGAACAGTAACTGAATGCCTGGATGCCTTTCTGCCTGCTTTATATAGCAAGCCACGGCCACCTAAATCACTGTCTGTAGGAGTGAACAATTTTTGTGAACGGGATGGTGTAGCTAATAAACTGACCACTGAGTGTATGTAAAGTACTGTGTGTGTATGTAAAGTATGTGTCTATACAGTATGTAAAGGTTGTAGGTCTATATGTAATGGTTGTGTGTCTATACAGTATGTAAAGTTGTGTATGTGTAAAGGTTGTGTGTCTATACTATAACAACCCCTCTCTGTTTCTCTCCACAGTGCTGCAGCAGAGCCGCGTCTGCTTTGGGAGCGGGTGGAGAAACTGGTTCCCAGGCCAACGAGTGGCAGTGGTAGTACTTGCAGCTCCTCCGGCTCCAGTAACTCCAGCTCCCAGCCCAGCTCTCACAGTGGCTCAGGGGAGAGGTTCAGAGCCCGCTGTGAGTCTGATATTGCCCTGATACACACATGCATTCATAGTCTCACGCATAGTTTCCTACATGCACAATCTCAAGACACACACACACATTACTCTTTACAAAGTACTCACATTTACAATTAAATTCTTGGCACAATTCTCCACATAGCTCTTTAATTTACTGACCGGTATCCCCCACTGTCCCCCTCTCAGCCTCATCAAAGTCTGAGGGTTCTCCCCTCCAGCATCCAGAGCATGCTGGGAAAAAACCTGAGGAGAGGAAGGAGTCTGTCAGAACTAACCGACTGGCGGTGAGACCTTAACCCCGTGAAACTAGTGGTCTACCTAGTGTACTAAATAGTGTTGAACTACACTAAGTGTTGTGACACTTCAGAAAGTGGTGGAATTACGTTTTGAGTGGGAATGATGGTTTTACAATAATCTGACATAGTTCTTTGTGTGTGTGTTTGTTTCGCCCTCTGCGCTGTGGATTACCGGTACTTGTGAATTCTGTAGGGGGAAGTGGTAAGCTAGAATGAAATGGGGTGGGTATTTGTACTGAAGATCTCATTGGCTGAAGGGTTCTGTACTAATGGCTTGCCTCTCTCCTGATTGGTGCTATTTTACTCATGTTCCTTTTAACCTCAATCTCCTCCCCTCATACTTGTTATTTCTTTATATTGGATCATTCAATCACTCACATACTTGCAGCCCCTTCCTTCCTTGTATGCTTGGGTCTGGTCACTTGATGGACTCACTAACCTCTTCTAGCCTTGTGGACACATTGGCAGTATGGCAGCAGTGTATGTACTTACTCATCTCTTTTCTCATATCCTATTGGCTTTGCAACTCACCGGCCGGCTCTTCATTGGCTGGTGCACCTGTGACCTCACTTCTTCCCCCAGCAGCTTCCTGCAGCCTGTCTCCTGCATTTAACCCTGCGAGTGACCTGGTAACACATCCACAACCCGGAAAGAGAGCTAAAAAAGAGAGGGAGAGCAAGACTGAAAGAAAGAGAGAGACAGGGATGGAAGCATAGTTTGACCTCTGACCCCCCCTCTGACCCCCCCAGGACCTGACCGCGCTGGCCAAAGAGCTGCGTGTGGTGGAGGACGTGCAACGCCCCCACAAGGTGACAGACTACTCCTCATCTAGTGAGGAGTCGGGGACCACGGATGAGGATGAGGATGATGAAGAGGTAGACCAGGAGGGAGGAGAGGAGTCTACCTCAGGACCAGAGGACTCTCACGCTGTGTATGTAGAGGAGGACAACTGAACCCTAACCCTTCTCACAATGAGTACAGTTACATGCACACAATAATACAATTGTTGTGAATAGTCAGATTAATATAATAGTTTTATTTAAACGTTAACATGCTTTGCAAGAATAACGATTTCCCTAATAATCCTGTTTACATGGACACATCTGAAATCAGCCTACCCGATGTGATAAATGCCCAAAATCACCAATCAAAATAAACATTCTACCACAGCGACCATATTATTTTTGGGACAACTATTTGATTCTTAGATCGGACATATTAAAGTGTGTATGTGAAAACTATTCCTAAGATGCATACTTTGTTTTTCCAAACTCATTTCACTCGTGCAAAAGAAGGAAGGTTGCGCTACTCGTGCTAGCACATGCACAGATCAATTGCACAGCTGGAACTCTAAGGCATTTACATGTCCTAATAATTAGAAAGACTGCTCAAAAACCAGGTTTTTAATCGTTGTATGCTTACTTCGATTATGACCTTACGCTGATTTAAAATGAGCAGTTAGGTGTTTACTTGACTATTGCCATACTCAGCCTAGTGCCATAATCAGTTTAAAATCGAATTATTAGTGTGCATTTAAACATACTCAATGACATCATATTGCGATGACATTTGAGCTTGTGATTGCAGTGAAGGAAAAGTCCGGTCATTATAACTAGGACTGGGAATTGCCAGGGACCTCTAGATACGATAATATCACCATACTTCGGTGCCAATATGATGTGTATTAGGATTCTTTTTGTATTGCGATTCGATGGTCTAAACCATACGTCTGCTGCAGAGAGACAAGAGAGAGCCTTGAGAAAACGAGCTTTGGAAATAAAAGTGTTGAAAACGAATTGGCTACCAACATAAAAAGAAGATGGAGAACAAGCTAGGAAGGAAAAATACTGGAGTTTTGGTGCAGGAACAGAAAACTAGTGCAAAAATAATATTGCCATATTGTGAAAACGATACCATATATCATCAAAAATAATTTCCTGATATGTAACTGTATAGATTTTTTTCCCCAGCACTAACCATCTTCCTGGTTCTCTGTTTATTCGACCTACTCCACCAGCTCCTCCAGACTAAGCAACGGAGAGATGGAATCGGTGAAGACCTTGATCGTTCATGTCGAGGGCGAGAGTGACTCTAAAACCACACCCTGTAAAGATGACACTCTGATCGTCAGACCAGTAAGGCCAACACCCAGGCCATGCCGTCCACCTCTCTTATAACAACATATCAGTCACACACTGTAAACCTTTTAGTTATTTTATTGTGGTATTTCATTTCCTAATTTGTCCCCCTATAGCTTACCCACTGTGTTTGATATTGTGTTGGACCTCATCTTATTTGTTCTGTCATTGTTTACTTTGTGTTGCTGGTGAAGGGGTTTGGGTTGGAGTGGAAAGGGGTCAGTTAGCCTGGAGAAATGGACCTACTCCCAGTATTAACCACCCGCTCCCCCATTAGATGACAGTATGAAGGCTAGATGGAAGTCCTGCAACAGATTGAACATCATAAAATGGCTCCACTAAAGTCATATAAATAATTTATTAATAAATGTAAACAAAATTATTACACTTTTGGTGTCTGTTGTTGACCATTTTCTTTTACTTAATCCTCAATTGAATGTGTCTGAAGTCTCTTACAGTAGTAGACTGTAGCTTCAGTAGACTACTTTACTAGACTACTTTAGTAGACTATTCTTCCCTTAACACAATAGCCAATAGAATCCCTCCACCGCAGAGAAAAAAAATCTAGACCCAAAGTGTGCCCCTGTTCTTACTTCCAGAGTACAGGTGACAACAAAAAGCGACCTACCCCCAGCCCTGGTCATGGCCCTGTCCCTGGGTTTAACACCAGCCCCGGGCTGATTCGCCCTGCCCTCCAGGGCCTTCCAGGCCTCCAAGGCCACCCTGGTCTCCAAGGGCACCAGGAGAAAAATGGCTTTGTGGGCCGCATTCACCTCCTGCCTGACCTGATCCAGCAGAGCCACCACTCCCCCTCCTCCTCTGCCTCCTCCTCTCCCTCCTCCAGCATGGCGAGCCCCACCATGTCCATGTCCCCCCAGAGCCCCCTGGACAAGCTCAGCATACTCCTGGAGGTATGTCCCTCAGCCCCCCTCTGACCACTGGTCCTCCTTCAGGCCTGGGTCTGCAAGGAGCACCCTCTGCTGGTTGCATCTGCTCTCTCTCTGGCCACCTAGTGGTGCTCTTTATTGTTTCCTTTTTCTGAGTGCTACGACTAATCTCGTTTCCTCCAAGCTCTGTAGGTAAGGTGGTGTGGTGATGGATCATTTTTGTTGCTCCCTGTGAAAAAAGATTTTTTTGACAAGTTTCTGGTATTTGACATATTTCTTTCTTTTTGAGACTATATTAGGTTGCACTGGCTTACATGTTCTTGGAGGCCCATTAAAGGTATTCATTTAGCCCTAAGATCTCAATCTCTGATTATTATTAGTTTATTTTAATCAGTCAGATCGTTAAAGACATATTCCAGAAACCCTCAAGACTAGACTACAATGTAGCATATTTCATGAATAAGCACTGGCAATTGCTTTACCATAAAAAGCCATTCCTTTAAATATATTTTTGTTCCTCAGCTTTTGGTTTTTACCTGAACATTCCATCTGTTTTACTTTTACCCACCATAGAGTCCTCTTGTTTTTGCCCTGTTCACTTTACTTCAAAGTGTGGTTTTGTGAAATTCTCCCTATGCCTGGTAGCTGCATGCTCCTAACATCGGCCTCAATTTCTTGCTTCCGTCTTTCAACATTTCTCTTTGGTAGTCTTTGAACTTTATGTTCAACTGACACAGTGCCTTAGGAAAGTATTCAGACCCGTTGACTTTTTCCTCATTCTTCTACATTACAGCCTTATTCTCAAATGGATTAAACAACATTTTAAAAATCCTCAGCAATATACACACAATACTACCTAATGACATACTGAAAACAGGTTTTTAGAAATTGTATTTATTTATATAAGTATTCAGCCCCTTTGCTATGAGATGCAAAATTGAGCTCAGGTGCATCCTGTTTCCATGGATCATCCTTGAGATGTTTCTACAACTTCATTGGAGTCTACCTGTGGTAAATTAAATTGATTGGACATGATTTGGAAAGGCACACACCTGTCTATATAAGGTCCCACAGGTGACCGTGTATGTCAGAGCAAAAACCAAACCATAAGGTCAAAGGAATTGTCTGTAGAGCTCCGAGACAGGATTATGTCAAGGCACAGATCTAGGAAAGGGTACCAAAAAATGTCTGCAGCATTGAAGGACCCCAAGAACACAGTGGCCTCCAACATTCTTAAATGGAAGAGGTTTGGAACCACCAAGACTCTTCTTAGAGCTGGCCTAGAGCTGGCTGTCCGGCCAAATTGAGCAATCGGGGGAGAAGGGCCTTTGTCAGGGAGGTGACCAACAACCCAATGGTCACTCTGACAGGGCTTTAGAGTTCCTCTGTAGAGATAGGAGAACCTTCCAAAATGACAACCATCTCTGCAGCACTCCACCAATCAAGCCTTTATGGTAGAGTGGTTAGGCAGAATGCACTCCTCAGTAAAATGCACATGACAGCCCGCTTGGAGTTTGCCAAAAGACACCTAATGACTCTCAGACCATGTCAAACAAGATTCTCTGGTTTGCTGAAAACAAGATTGAACTCTTTGGCCTGCATGCCAAGCGTCACATCTGGAGGAAACCTGTCACCATCCCTACGGTGAAGCATGGTGGTGGCAGCATCATGCTGTAGGGATGTTTTTCAGCATCAGGGACTAGGAGGCTAGTCAAGATTAAGGCAAATATGAACGGAGCAAAGTACAGAGAGATCCTTGATGAAAACCTGCTCCAGAGAGCTCAGGACCTCAGACTGGGGTGAAGGTTCGTCTTCCAACAGGACAATGACCCTAAGCACACAGCCAAGACAACACAGGAGTCGCTTCGGGGCAAGTGTCTGAATGTCTGAGTGGCCCAGCCAGAGCCCGGACTTGAACCCAATCAAACATCTCTGAAGAGACCTGAAAATAGCTGTGCAGCAACGCTCCTTATCCAACCTGAGAGTTTGAGAGGATCTGCTGAGAAGAATGGGAAAAACTCCCCAAATACACAACAAGACACAATCGCTGCCAGGTTTTTTAAATACATTTGCTAACACTTCTAAAAACCTGTTTATGCTTTATCATGACGGGGTATTGTGTGTAGGTTTGATGAGGGGAAAAAACATGTAATACATTTTAGAATAAGGCTGTAACATAACAAAATGTGGAAAAAGTCAAGGAGTCTGATTACTTTCCAAAGGCACTGTATATTTCATATTGCACACACTGCTGCCATTGTTGTCTTGGTCTATGAGTTGGCAGGTAAGTCGATGTCATAATGGTAGAAATACATGTGATTCTATGTATCCTCATTGTTGTTCTATTCTCCTACTCCTCTAGAGTCATTCTGTCAGCAACACAATGCAGAAACACAAGTCCTCCTCCTCCTTCACTCCTTTTATCGATCCACGCCTCCTCCAGGTCTCTACATCCGGCGCAGCTCTCAACAACCTGGGTAAACCCGTTCTCCCAGCCCCCTTATTGGATGACAAGTCCCCTTCAGTAGTATCTGAGTGGTTCCTTCCAGTGTCAATCAACCTGATGTTAGATTCTGAGGCAACACCAGAGAACACCTGTTTATAACTGACAAAAGTTATATAAATGTATACTAAATATAACTGAATCTATATGATAGTAAAACATAATCTGCTTGTATTTACACTCAATCCCTTCCTTGTCCTCTGCAGCTTTTGGGAACGACGCCAGGCTGGCGGAGGCACTGAGGGCGGACCCGTCACGTAAAGGCTCCGTGGTCAATGTGAACCCTGTCAACACACGGCCGCAGAGTGACACCCCAGAGATCCGCAAGTACAAGAAGAGGTTCAACTCTGAGATCCTGTGTGCTGCGCTCTGGGGTGAGTTGTCACAATTATCTCTGCTATGTAGTTATCTCAGTCATTTCAGTCTTCGCCACAGGTGGCAGCAAACTAAAGGTGAAAGTGTTTGTAGGAGTGAACCTGCTGGTGGGGACAGAGAGTGGTCTGATGCTGCTGGATCGTAGCGGTCAGGGGAAGGTGTATCCCCTCATCAGCCGACGCCGCTTCCAACAAATGGATGTCCTAGAGGGACTCAACGTCCTGGTTACTATATCAGGTTTGTACACGCTATATATATAGTTACAACACACACTATACATGCACAGTTACTAAGTCGGAAGTTTACATACACTTAGGTTGGAGTCATTAAAACTAGTTTTTCAACCACTTCACAAATTTCTTGTTTGCAAACTATAGTTTTGGCAAGTCGGTTAGGACATCTACTTTGTGCATGACACAAGTCATTTTTCCAAAAATTGTTTACAGACAGATTATTTCACTTATAATTCATTGTATCACAATTTCAGTAGGTCAGAAGTTTACATACACTAAGTTGACTGTACCTTTAAACGTCTTGGAAAATTCCAGAAAATTATGTTATGGCTTTAGAAGCTTCTGATAGACTAATTCAAATCAAATCAAATGTATTTATATAGCCCTTCGTACATCAGCTGATATTTACATTTACATTACATTTACATTTAAGTCATTTAGCAGACGCTCTTATCCAGAGCGACTTACAAATTGGTGCATTCACCTTATGACATCCAGTGGGACAGTCACTTAACAATAGTGCATCTAAAATATTTCAAATTGCTGTACAAAAACCCAGCCTAAAACCCCAAACATCAAGCAATGCAGGTGTAGAAGCACGGTGGCTAGGAAAAACTCCCTAGAAAGGCCAAAACCTAGGAAGGGTGTGCTGGGCGGAGGTTATAACAGAACATGGCCAAGATGTTCAAATGTTCATAGATGACCAGCAGGGTCAAATAATAATAATCACAGTAGTTGTCGAGAGTGCAGCAAGTCAGCACCTCAGGAGTAAATGTCAGTTGGCTTTTCATAGTCGATCATTAAGAGTATCTCTACCACTCCTGCTGTCTCTAGATATTTGAAAACAGCAGGTCTGGGACAGGTAGCACGTCCGGTGAACAGGTCAGGATTCCATAGCCACAGGCAGAACAGTTGAAACTGGAGCAGCAGCACGGCCAGGTGGACTGGGGACAGAAAGGAGTCATCATGGGGCGGCAGGGTAGCCTAGTGGTTAGAGCGTTGGACTAGTAACCGGAAGGTTGCAAGTTCAAACCCCGAGCTGACAAGGTACAAATCTGTCGTTCTGCCCCTGAACAGGCAGTTAACCTACTGTTCCTAGGCCATCATTGAAAATAAGAATTTGTTCTTAACTGACTTGCCTGGCTAAATAAAGGTAAAATAAAAAAATAAAATTCCAGTTAGTCCTGAGGCTTGGTCCTAGGGCTCAGCTTCTCCTCTGAAAGAGAAAGAGAGATAGAGAGAGCATACTTACAGGACACAGGATCAGACAGTCCAGGTACTCCAGATACAGTGGGGCAAAAAAAGTATTTAGTCAGCCACCAATTGTGCAAGTTCTCCCACTTAAAAAGATGAGAGAGGCCTATAATTTTCATCATAGGTACACTTCAACTATGACAGACAGAAAATCACATTGTAGGATTTTTTTTTGAATTTATTTGCAAATTATGGTGGAAAATAAGTATTTGGTCACCTACAAACAAGCAAGATTTCTGCCGCTCAGCATGGAAGAAGCCACTGTTCCAAAACTGCCATAAAAAAAGCCAGACTACGGTTTGCAATTGCACATGGGGACAAAGATTGTACTTTTTGGAGAAATGTCCTCTGGTCTGATGAGGCAAAAATAGAACTGTTTGGCCATAATGACCATCGTTATGTTTGGAGGAAAATGGGGGACGCTTGCAGACCGAAGAACACCATTCCAACCGTGAAGCACGGGGTGGCAGCCATATGTTGTTTAGGTGCTTTGCTACAGGAGGGACTGGTGCACTTCACAAAATAGATGACATCATGAGGGAGGAAAATTATGTGGATATATTGAAGCAACATCTCAAGACATCAGTCAGGAAGTTAAAGCTTGGTCGCAAATGGGTCTTCCAAATGGACAATGACCCCAAGCATACTTCCAAAGTTGTGGCAAAATGGCTTAAGGACAACAAAGTCAAGGTATTAGAGTGTCCATCACAAAGCCCTGACCTCAACCTGTAAAACATTTGTGGGCAGAACTGAAAAAGTGTGTGCGAACAAGGAAGCCTACAATCGTGACTCCGTTACACTGGCTCTGTCAGGAGGAATGGGTCAAAATTCACCCAACTTATTGTGGGAAGCTTGTGGAAGGCTACCCGAAACGTTTGACCCAAGTTAAACAATTTAAAGGCAAAGCTACCAAATACTAATTGAGTGTATGTAAAATTCTGACCCACTGGGAATGTGATAAAAGAATTTGAAGCTGAAATAAGTAATTCTCTATTATTATTCTGACATTTCACATTCTTAAAATAAAGTGGTGATCCAAACTGACCTAAAACAGGGAATTTTTACTAGGATTAAATGTCAGGAATTGTGAAAAACTGAGTTTAAATGTATTTGGCTAAGGTGTATGTAAACTTCCGACTTCAACTGTACACGGGAAAACACAGACATGCAAACACTGTTGTATGAAATTCAGTACTGACAGAGACTTGGTCATTTCTTCAAACAATCATCTTTATTTAATATCGTATAATTATTGCAATAATGAAATCGTCAACCCAACAGTCTTGTTCTGACTGTTAGGCTGAGAGCCTAACTGATAATGAAAATAGTGATATTATATAGGACCTAGAAATGCTTAGTGGTTCCATATCCCATAAGCCACCTTGGTTATCTACACAGGATGGTGTTTTACCCCCAACCTGGCTTTGTTTCCCAGATGCCAGGAAGAATGGACAATGAGGGATTGTTCTGAACTCTTCCAGGCTATCTCTATCTCGGGTCACACACACCACATCTTGTCTATGGAATGCTGGCTTTTAGGTTTTTATCACCAACATCAATCGTCAGCTTCAAGCTACCTCTAGTAAAACCCATGTCCTCAACAACCAGACTAGCTGCAAGGTGCTAGAGTGGAGACCATAAAACACAGCATTAACAGGACAGAAATATCTTACTGTTTTGTTATTTAATCATTCTTACATATCCAACAAATAAGGTGAATACATCATTTTTCAATCACAGAACATACACACACACTTTTAAGATGTTGATCTCTCTGATGAGACCGTCTGGCGGGGGCTGACTGACCGTCTGGCGGGGGCTGACTGACCGTCTGGCGGGGGCTGACTGACCGTCTGGCGGGGGCTGACTGACCGTCTGGCGGGGGCTGACTGACCGTCTGGCGGGGGCTGACTGACCGTCTGGCGGGGGCTGACTGACTGTCGGGTGGGGACTGACTGCTGACTGACCGTCGGGTGGGGGCTGACTGACCGTCGGGCGGGGGCTGACTGTAGGGTCCTGCTTCTCTTTCCTGTGCTGTGGTCGCATCATTCATTCACTGTAACAACCA
The DNA here is from genome assembly GCF_021184085.1 of Oncorhynchus gorbuscha. Lineage (NCBI taxonomy): Eukaryota > Metazoa > Chordata > Actinopteri > Salmoniformes > Salmonidae > Oncorhynchus > Oncorhynchus gorbuscha. The sequence continues at coordinate 97,271,687 of NC_060173.1, forward strand.
ACGCTGGTTTCTCTGGTGTCACCCAACAGACATTCAGCCAGAGGAAATGGAGTAAATGGTCTAGTTAGAGTGTACGACATCATATTGCATGTCCACTGACACACACGCAAAGGTTTCCATGCTGGAAGCACGGAAACACACATAGATGCAGTGTCATTTTGATGTCATTTTGCAATGAATGAATAAAGGGTCCGTGCTCAAAAGAGACGTTGAGACCATTTGATGTTGCTTCTTCAGTTTTTAGCTTAGATAGAAATACATCTTTTTTATTCTTCAAGTCATTGTACTTTATCATTCTCAGTAGATGAATGTCAAAGTTGTTTGTGAGTGTGCCGACTTGTTGGTGAGTTTACAGAAAATGTTGTCTTTCAATTTGACCTCGACCTTGACCTAAATTTGCAAACACTGTCGTATGAAATTCAGTACTGACAGAGACTTGGTCATTTCTTCAAACATTCAGTACAGGTTCTACTACAATACAGACCCTGTTATTGACTCAGCATATCATCTGTACTAGTATTGATAATGATGTCTAATATAATACCAATAATTAAATAACATAGTAAAAACTCCAATAATACCTTAATTAGTTGAAATTGGTGTGTACAATAAAGACGCTTCCACCCATAGGAGTAGGGTAGGAGTAGGGTGACGTTGCCCCTACATGCTGATCTTAGGTCAGTTTGGGATTTTCCCCACTAATGGTTAAGTTTATGATTGGTTGAGGGGAAGCTGATCCTAGGGGAAACTTCACCCCCTGTGCCATTACATGTGGATTATATATCATAGGTACCCTGACTCTTGACCTCTCCCGCTTGTCTGACCCTGTCCTATGAAGGCAAGAAGAACAAGTTGCGTGTGTACTATCTGTCCTGGTTGAGGAACAAGATCCTGCACAACGACCCTGAGGTGGAGAAGAAGCAGGGCTGGGTCACTGTGGGAGACCTGGAGGGTGCTGTTCACTACAAAGTTGGTACGTCCCATCTCCAGCATGCATCTGGCCAGTACATTTTTGCGGAGATAAATTGAGGACAGTTTTTGCATAGAAATGTATGTTATGGTCAAATGAGTCTGCACACATGTTTAGGAACCACTGTTTTATAAGTCAGCACTTCATGTCATGACTGAAACATGTTGGAAGAGATAAAGTCCAGAGTTTGGTAATGAAATCTACAGCAGCGTTTGAAATACCCTCTGTCTAACCAGCAAACACCATGTCCCATTTCTGTACTGTCACATCTCTGAGTAAGATAATAAGACTGTAATACATGTCAGCTAATAGCATTTTGGTAGACTTTGACTTCCTACTACATATAGTATCTGGGGCAGAGAACTTAAAAACAATAAGGCTACTGTGTCATTAAACGTCTTGAGGATGCTCTGAATTGACCCTGTTAGTTGGTGCCTCCTTATGGCAACATCCTCATGTGTCCCCACTGGTTTATTCCCCAGTGAAATACGAGAGGATCAAGTTTTTGGTTTTGGCCCTGAAGAACTCGGTGGAGGTCTATGCATGGGCACCGAAACCCTACCACAAGTTCATGGCTTTCAAGGTGAAAACTTCGATGCCCCTGCCTATGCATGACAGATATTCACTTCCATCTATTCAATTAGTCATGCAGCTATTGTAAATTGTCATGACAATGATAAAATTACTCCCCGACACACATGCACACACACTACTGTACTGTATGTGAATAACCTTTGCCTCCTGGTTGACCCCTGCAGTCGTTTGGTGACCTGGTGCACAAGCCCCTGCTGGTTGACCTGACGGTGGAGGAGGGTCAGAGGTTAAAGGTAATCTATGGCTCCAGTAACGGATTTCATGCTGTGGACGTGGACTCGGGGGGCCGTCTACGACATCTACCTGCCCACCCATGTAAGAAGCACACTCATGTCTATGGAACCTCAAATCCCCTTCTCTTCCTCCTTTTTTTTTTTCAAGGACAACATCATAATTGAATTAATAATTTCTCGCTCGTTCACTCTCTCCCCCTCTTTTGCTCTCTCCCCTCTCTTATCCTTTCTTCTCTTCCCCTCTCTCTTTCGCTCTCCCTCTCGTGCTTTCTTTCTCTCTGTCTCTGTGTCTGTCTCTCTGTAGATCCAGACCAGTATCCAGTCCCATGCCATCATCATCCTGCCCAACACAGATGGCATTGAGCTGCTGGTGTGTTACGAGGACGAGGGTGTCTATGTCAACACCTACGGACGCATCACCAAGGACGTGGTGCTGCAGTGGGGCGAGATGCCCACTTCTGTGGGTAAGTGGACATAGACACACTCACACACAATAGGTCCTTAAATGAAGTATTTAAACATGTTAACTCGGTTGCCATCCCTCCGACTCACCGCCCTATCCCTCTCTTTGTCTTTCTCTCTGTAGCCTATATCCGTTCTAACCAGATAATGGGCTGGGGGGAGAAAGCCATAGAGATAAGATCTGTGGAGACTGGACATCTCGACGGAGTCTTCATGCACAAGAGAGCCCAGAGACTCAAGTTCCTGTGTGAGAGGAACGACAAGGTGAGACCCCTGGACACGTACACACACATTTGGAGGTACTCTCCCCAGGTATTTTTTCACGAATAACTCTGTCAAAATCTAATTTTATTTGTCACATGCGCAGAATACAACAGGTGTAGACCTTACCATGAAATGCTTACTTACAAGCCCTTAGCTAACAATGAGGTTCAATAAATAGAGTTAAGAAAATACTAAATAAACTAAAGTAAAACATTTTATAAAAAACACAATCAAATAACAATAATGAGGCTATATAAAGGGGGTACTGGTACCGAGTCAATGTACAGGTTAGCTGAGGTCATTTGTACATGTAGGTCGGGGTAAAGTGACTATGCATATATAATAAACAGCGTGTAGCAGCAGTGTAAAAAATTAAAGGGAGGGGGGGGCAATATAAATTGTCCGGGTGAACATTTGATTAATTGTTCAGCAGTTTCATGGCTTCATGGCTTTCATGCCTTCACCCAACCACAGAGACCTCTAAAAGAGGAAAAGATCAAAGGGCACAGACCGAGTGTGAAGTGGCCCAAAGCTGTTGAAAAGAGAGAGTGGGAAACGATCAACAACAACCTGACAGAAATCTTGTAGGAACAGCAGAGAAAACGCTTGAAAGGATGGGAGACATTATCTACCACTACGGAGAAGAGCGCTTTGGAGTAAACGAAAGGAGAAGTGGCAAGACACCACCCCCGCCAGCCAAATCTAGGAGGCAGCAGGAGATCGAGATACTTGTCAGAGAGAGAAGGCAGCTGAGAAAGCAGTGGAAGAAGGCCTCTGATGCAGAGAAAGAAGGTCTCATGCTACTCCAAGCAGACATCAAATGTCAGCTGGCAACCTTGTGAAGAGTGGAAAACTTAAGGAAACTTTGTAGGAAGAAGGAACACTCAAGAACACGGTTCTATAAAAAAAAAAATGTTAAGTTTGTCAAAGACCTCTTCGCAAAGGAAAAGTGCGGAATCCTAAAAACTCCAAAGCCAGAACTGGAAGAACATCTGGAAAAGGTCCACCAGGACATGAAAAGGCATGAGCAGATAATCATCCCACATGATATCCCACCTATTCAACCACCAGAACTGGAAGAACATCTGGAAAAGGTCAACCAGGACATGAAAAGGCATGAGCAGATAATCATCCCACATGACATCCCACCTATTCAACCACCAGAATTCAATCTGGACACCGACCCTCCAAAATGGAAGGAAGTAGAGAACGTTGTCCGACGAGCAGGAGCGGCCTCGGCTCCTGGGCTTAATGGAGTACCATTCAAGCTCTAAAAGAACGCCCCGGATGTTCTACACTTTCTTTGGAGGCTCATGAGGATAGTGTGGCAGAAGGAAATAATACCTAAGGCATGGCGAAGGGCTGGTGGTGTGCTAATCCCGAAAGAGAAGGATGCGACAGACATCAGTCAATTCCGACCAATCTCCCTTCTCAACGTCGAAGGGAAGATCTTTTTCAGTATAATAGCACAGAGGCTGTCCACTTACCTAGAAAGGAACAAGTACATTGATACATCTGTACAGAAATTCCTGGTTTCTCTGGTTGCCTGGAACATACTAGTATGATTTGGCACCAGATCCAAACAGCTAAGAAGGACAAGAGAGACCTGTCATCTTCCTCGACCTGGCCAATGCCTTTGGCTCAGTTCCCCATGAACTCCTCTGGGAATCCTTCAACATTTTCCATGTACCAGAACCCATCACTACACTGGTAAAGGCCTATTTCCAAGACCTGCAATTGTGTTTCACAACACCTGACTTCACAACAACATGGCAGCACTTGGAGGTAGGCATAATGGCAGGCTGTACAATTTCACCTCTGGCCTTCACTATGGCCATGGAAGTCATCATCAGGGCATCGAGATGGGTGGTTGGCAGTGAGAGAACTAAGGAAGGGCTCCGTCTCCCACCTATCCGAGCATACATGGATGACATGACTACACTGACCACCACTGCAGCATGCACCAGGCAGCTACTTGCAAAACTGCAGGATAACATCAAGTGGGCCCTGATGAAAATCAAGCCAAGCAAATCTCGAAGCATCTCCATAGTCAAGGGACAGCTTAAAGATGTGAGGTTCTGCATTGGAGATGACCCGATACCAACGGTGTCTGAGCAACCCGTCAAGAGCCTAGGTAGATGGTACAACGAAAGCCTCTGGGAGAAAGATCAAGTGCAGCAAGTAAGGCAGGACATCACCGACGGTCTTGAGAACATCAACAAGATCCTACTGCCTGGGAAGCTCAAGCTTTGGTGCCTACAGTTTGGACTTCTCCCCCGGGTAATGTGGCCACTCACCGTCTATGAGGTCCCAATAACAACAGTGGAGAAGATGGAGCGAATCATTACCTCATACTTGAAGAAATGGCTGGGTGTCCCACGATGCCTGAGTAACATCGGCTTCTATGGCAAAGGGGTCCTTGAACAAACAAGTCTAATGGAGGAGTAGAAGAGCTCTAAAGTAATACTTCAGATGACATTGAAGGACTCCAAAGACCAGACCATTAGCAAGGCTGCACCTCTCCTACAAACTGGACGGAAATGGACATCATCCAAGGCAAGCAACATCAGCCCTGAGACACCGAGACATTGTGGGGAATATCCAGCATGGAAAAGGAGGCTTTGGCCTGGCAGCAAGCAAACCAACGTTCCATAAGGCAACAGCATCTGAACGCATCTGAACGCAGGAAGGTGGTGGTCGAGGAGGTGCGCAGACAGGAGGAGACTGCAAGAAGTGCAAAGTCTGTATCTCTTGCTAAACAAGGGAAATGGACGCGGTGGGAAGGCCTGGAGAGGAGAAAGATCGACTGGAGTGAGCTTTTGCAAATGGAGGCAAGCAACATCAGCTTCATAACAAGAGCTGTTTTATGATGTGCTTCCATCACCAAAAAACCTACATCAATGGTATGGCGAGGTCCCGACTTGCCCCTTCTGCCCAGCTCCAGCGACTCTTGGGCATATAATGACACCTGGAGGCACAAGCAGGTCCTCAAGAGCCTGGCTGCAGCACTTGAGACCAAGTGGAGTGCAACCATTACCTCCAAAAACAAGCAATCCCATCAAAACAACAACATTCATCCGGGAGGGACAGAAAAGGCCCAAGCATCCTCCTACGAAGCCAGAAACTGGACACCTAGCCATGGCCCGGGACTGGAAGATGCTTGTCGATATTGGCCAGCAACTCATTTTTCCGCCTTGCTTCGACCAACCTTAGGCCAGACATGGTACTCTGGTCCCCTTCACGAAAGGCTGTGTACATCATAGAGCTCACAGTCCCGTGGGAAAACTCTGTTGAAGAGGCCTACGAGCGTAAGAGACTGCGTTACACAGAGTTGGCAGCAGACGCAACTCCGCGTGGCTGGAATGCAAAAGTCTGGCTAGTTGAAGTGGGATGCAGAGGATTTGTGGCTTCTTCCACCGTCAGGTTGCTGAAAGAACTTGGAATCCATGGACAGGCTCTGCGGCAGACTGTCAGAGCAGTCTCTCAAGCAGCTGAAAGAGGCAGCCAGTGGATCTGGATCAAACGGAAGGACCCTTGCTGGGCTATAACTTCATGACCCCCCACCACCACCTGAGAACCCAATTCAGATCCCTCCAACTTGAGGAGGGCATATGAGGTATGTGGTCAGCTGTAGGGCTGGCTCAGGGAAGAAGACACCCCTGCCTTGCATAGTCCTGTGGGAAATCTTAATTGGGCATGGGACACAAGATGAGGCTTGATCACCCTTTAGCTGGCCACCTTTGAGGGTGTTTAGTGATTAAAGGGCGAAACACCCACTGATTCGAAGGCACACTACTGAGGATGTGTCCCAAAATTGACATCTTAACCCAGTCTAAGAAATAAACCTCCCATGCCACTCTGTCAACATCACGGAAAATCTCATGTGAGTGCATACCATCTATTGGCACAATGGACAGTTTTTAACATCTCGTCCCGTGTTTTATGATTCTTTCTTGTGATTCTTTCAAAAGCATGGTGTCGTGGAATTATTCTAGTCAAAGGAGAGAGACTTAGATTTCTTCAAAACAATTTAACTTTCTTTTTTAATTACTGCAGTTATGGAGTTGGTCGGTAGCCACCCTTAATCACTGAGAACTCTGAGTAGAACTAAGCCACAGCATTTTATAGTTAAGACACATCCACCTGAATATGGAACAAACACCAGATTTGTGAAATTATACAAAGGTAGATTGTGCTCTCATGCAATGGACAGCAAGATGTACATTGCACCGGGTTTCTGTCTCAAGGTCATTTTCTACTTTTTCTACTATACACAAATACTAATGCAACATAGGACACCAGGTCCTTCACTTAATTTCTGAAGTCCAGTATTCATCTGCCATGTGGGAGAAATAAACTGGAGGGAGGTTATGCCTGGTACTGGCAGACTTGCACCCAGACACTAATCATGGAATGGAATGCAGTCTTTAGGTTTTATCACCCAGGCATCGTAAATCAGCAGTCAGTGTTAAGCCTCAGAGACTCCTCTCAGAAGGACAGACATTGTGAAAATACTAATATAGGAATACATTCGAATATAAAGGTAATGTGTTTAACATAATGTTGTAATTCTACCACATCGTTTTTGCAATGTTAAGAAGATGGAATAAAGTTGTCCTTGAAATATTATTGGTCCTTCACTGTTTTGAGACTGTACAACCTTCAAGATGTATTGTCAGATCCAACAGCAGATCTCTTTGTTTCTTGGGACCTAGAACTAGAATCTCTGTTTTTTCAGAGTTTAAAAGTTAAACATTTGCCACCATCCACTTCCTTATGTCTGAAACACAGGCCTCCAGGTAGGCAATTTTGGGGCTTCACAATGTTTCATCAAAATGTACAGCTGTGTGTCATCCTCATAGCAGTGAAAGTTGACATTGTGTTTCCGAATGACATCACCAAGAGGTATAATATTGAAGAGGTTCGATATAGGCCGATTTTTACATTTTCCGGGTCAAGGTGTAGCTTTTTCAAGAGAATTTATTACTGCAGCTTTTAGTGAGTTTGGTACACATCCGGTGGATAGGGAGCCATTTATTATGTTCAACGTAGGAGGGTCAAGCACCGGATGTAGCTCTTTCAGTAGTTTAGTTGGAATAGAGTCCAGTATGCAGCTTGACAGTTTAGAGGCCATGACTATTTTCATGAATGTGTCAAGAGTTACAGGATTAAAAGACTTGGATCTCCATTGATCCAAGGTCCTGACAGTCTTTGCAGACTCAGGACAACTGAGCTATGGAGAAATATGCAGATTCAAATAGGAGTCTGTAATTTGCTTAAATTGCAATTAGGTTTGAAAAATTGGATGATTGAGCAGTCGGATGACTTCCAATTTGGTGGAGCGTCATTTCCGTTCCAATTTTCTGGAATCTTGTTTCAGGGCCCAGGTATTTTCTGGAATCTTGTTTCAGGGCCCAGGTATGTTCTGGAATCTTGTTTCAGGGCCCAGGTATTTTCTGGAATCTTGTTTCAGGGCCCAGGTATTTTCTGGAATCTTGTTTCAGGGCCCGGGTATTTTCTGGAATCTTGTTTCAGGGCCCAGGTATTTTCTGGAATCTTGTTTCAGGACCTGGGTATTTTCTGGAATCTTGTTTCAGGGCCCAGGTATTTTCTGGAATCTTGTTTCAGGGCCCAGGTATTTTCTGTATACCAGGGAGCTAATTTCTTGTGACAAATATTTTTTGTTTTTAGGGGTGTGACTGGTGTGACTGCATCTAGGCTATTATGCATGGTTAAGTTTAGATCCTCGGATAGGTGTTTAACCGATTTTGTACTCTGACGTCCTTGGGTAGGTGGAGGGAGTCTGGAAGGGAATCTAGGCATCTGGGTTGTCCGAGAATTTATAGCACGGCTTTAGATTATCTTTGGTTGGGGTCTGATCAGATTTGATAACGATTGCAAACGTAATAAGATGGCGGTCCGATAGTCCAGGATTATGAGGAAAAACATTTAGATCCACAATATTTATTTCATGGGACAATACTAGATCCAGGATATGACTGTGGCAATGAGTAGGTCCGGAGACATGTTGGACAAAACCTACTGAGTTGATGATCGCTCAGAAAGCCTCTTGGAGTGGTTCTGTGGACTTTTCCATGTGAATATTAAAGTCACCAAAAATGTGAATATCTGCCATCGCTACAAGGTCCGATAGGAATTCAGGGAACTCCATGAGGAACGCTGTGTACGGCGCAGGAGGCCTGTAAACAGTAGATATAAAAAGTGATTGATTAAGCTGCATAGATTACATGACTAGACGCTCACTAGTGTAACCAGGAGGAGAGGCCTCATTTAACACAGTAAATTCATCAGGCTTAAGCCATGTTTCAGTCAGGCTAATCACAAAAAGATTATGATCAGTGATTAGTTAATTGACTATGACTACCTTGGATGTGAGGAATCTAACATTAAGTAACCCTATTTTGAGATGTGAGATGTCACAATCTCTTTCAATAATGACAGGAATGGAGGAGGTCTTTATTCCAGTGAGATTGCTAAAGCGAACACTGCCATTTTCTGTTTTTCTCAACCTAGATCGAGGCACAGACACTGTCTCAATGGAGATAGCTGAGCTGACTACATTGGCTGTGCTAGTGGCAGACTCCACTGAGCTGGCAGGCTGGCTATCAGGTTGCAGGCCATGCAGCAGGCTATCTCATTGTGGAGCTAGAGGAGTTAGAGCCCTGTCTATGTTCATAGATGAGATGAGAGCACCCCTCCAGCTAGGATGGAGTCAGTCACTCCTCAGCAGGCCAGGCTTGGACCTGTTTGTGGGTGAGTCCCAGAAAGGGGGCCAATTATCTACAAATTATATCTTTTGGGAAGGGGCAGAAAACAGTTTTCAACCAGCGATTGAGTTGTGAGAGCTCATCACTCCCCCTAACTGGTAGGGGGCCAGAGACAATTACTTGATGCCGACACATCTTTCTCGCTGATTTACACACTGAAGCTATGTTGCTCTTGGTGACCTCTGACTGTTTCATCCTAACATCGTTGGTGCCGACGTGGATAACAATATCCCTATACTCTCTACGCTCGCCAGTTTTAGCTTTAGCCTTTACGTCTGTAACCCTGCCCCCTGGTAAACAGTGTATGATTGCTGGATTATTATTTTTAAATCTAATACTGCGGGTTATGGAGTTGCCAATGACTAGGGTTTTCAATTTGTCAGAGCTAATAATGGGTGGTTTCGGCAGCTCAGACCCTGTAGCGGGTGGAGGAGAGACCTGAGAAGGCTCGGCCTCTGACTCTGAGTCAATGCTTAATGGGTAAAACGGGTTGAAAATTTCTGTCGGCTGAATGAGCGACACCTGTTGAGTATGCCGACAGCATTTCTTTCCAGAAAATTGTCCGGCTGCGGGTACTGTATGGGGATATTTATACTACTATCTCTACTTACTGGTGGCACAGATGCCGTTTCATCCTTTCCTACACTTAAATTACCCTTGCCTAATGATTGCGTCTGAAGCTGTGCTGGCAACACAGCTATCCTCACCATAAGGTTGGTAGGTAGCCAAGTAGCAACAAACAGCACAGCAGCATGGATACATGTCCAACAGTTGTGACTTTGTGGCAGTGTTAACTAACCGATGATGTTTTTATTTAATTATTTTATTTAACCTTTATTTAACTAGGCAAGTCAGTTAAGTTCTTATTTACAATGACGGCCTACCAAAAGGCAAAAGGACTCCTGCGGGGATGGGGGCTGGAATTAAAAATACAAATATAGGACAAGACACCACAACACTACATAAAGAGCAACCTAAGACAACAACATAGCATGGCAGCAACACATGACAACACAGCATTGTAGAAACAGCACATGATAACAACATGGTAGCAACACAACATGGCAGCAGCACAACATGGTACAAGCATTATTGGGCACAGACAACAGCACAAGAAGGCAAGAAGGTAGAGACAATAATATATCACGCAAAGCAGCCACACTGTCAGTAAGAGTGTCCATGAGTGAGTCTTTGAATGAAGAGATGGAGATTTGAGTGTTTGTTGCAGCTCTTTCCAGACGCTAGCTGCAGCGAACTGAAAAGAGGAGTGACACAGGGATGTGTGTGCTTTGGGGACCTTTAAAAGAATGTGACTGGCAGAACCGGTGTTGCATGTGGAGGATAAGGGGTGCAGTAGGTATCTCAGATAGGGGGGAGTGAGGCCTAAGAGGGTTTTATACATAAACATCAACCAGTGGGTCTTGCGACGGGTACACAGAGATGACCAGTTTGCAGAGGAGTATAGAATAAAGTGAGGTGAGAAATCTGATGGCCGAACGGTAAAGAAAATCTAGCCGCTTGAGAGCACCCTTACCTGCCAATCTATAAATTATATCTCCGGAATCTAGCGTGGGTAGGATGGTCATCTGAATCAGGGTTAGTTTGGCAGCTGGGGTGAAAGAGAAGTGATTACAATAGAGGAAACCAAGTCTAGATTTAACCTTCGCCTCCAGCTTTGATATGTGCTGAGAGAAGGACATTGTACCGTCTAGCCCTACTCCCAAGTACTTGTACGAGGTGACTACCTCAAGGTCTAAACCCTTCGAGGTAGTAATCACACCAGTAGGGAGAGGGGCATTCTTCTTACCAAACCACATTACCTTTTGTTTTAGAGGTGTTCAGAACATGGTTAAGGTCAGAGAAAGCTTGCTTGACACTAAGAAAGCTTTGTCGTAGAGCGTTTAACACAAAATCCGGGGAGGGGCCCGCTGTGTAGAAGACTATCAATCGCATATACATGGATGAGAGAGCTTCCTACTGCCTGAGCTCTGTTGTTGATGTAAATTGAGAAGTGTGTGGGGACTAGGATCGAGCCTTGAGGTACTCCCTTGGTGACAGGCAGTGGCTGAGACAGCAGATGTTCTGACTTTATACACTGCACTCTATGAGAGAGGTAGTTAGCAAACCAGGCCAAAGACCCCTCAGAGGCACCAACACTCCTTAGTCGGCCCACAATAATGTAATGGTCTACTGTATCAAAAGTTTTGGCCAAGTCAACTCAGTGACTGCCTGCAGTGAAAAACTTTGTAGCGGGGCAGGGGAAAAAGAGGGAGGAGCATCGGGGTTAATCGCATTGGAAGGGGTGGGAGATGGTCCTTCTGTAGCTCAGTTGGTAGAGCATGGCGCTTGTAACGCCAGGGTAGTGGGTTCGATCCCCGGGACCACCCATACGTAGAATGTATGCACACATGACTGTAAGTCGCTTTGGATAAAAGCGTCTGCTAAATGGCATATATTATTATTATTATTATATATTATGAGGAAATGTTGGACAGGCAATGGCTGAGTCAAATAGGAATCCTGACTTAATGAAGTGGTGATTTAAAGAGCTCAGCCATGTGCTCCTTGTCAGTAACAGCTACATGATCAACATTAAGGGACATGGGCAGCTGTGAGGAGGAGGGTTTATTCTCCAGGTCTTTAACCGTTTTCCAGAACTTCTTGGGATTAGACCCACAGAGAGAGAACTGCTCACCTGAGTGTACTTATTTCTAATTTTCCTGAACTAGAGCCAGTCAGCCTGAGTATGCGTGTGCCAAGCCTTTCACCAAATGGACTTCTTGAGGTGGAGTAATTCTGCCAGATCACCGTCGAACCAGGGGCTGAACCTGTTGTTAATTCTCATTTTCTTTATGCGGGCGTGTTTGTTAACAATACCACTGAAAATATATTTTTTTAAAGGTCAAAGCCTCTTTGACAGATGGGATCAAGCTGATTCTATACCAATTTACAGAGGCCGGGTCTTGAAGGAAGGCTTGCTCATTAAAGTTTTTTAGCAAGCGTCTGACAAATCAGGACAGGTCGTTTAACTGAGCATCCATTACGAACACAGGCTGTAAAACAGTGATCACTAAGGTCATTACTGATGTCACTGATTTGTTTCATTATTGACTGGCGTGTGTGCATGTGTTCCCATCCGCAGGTGTTCTTTGCCTCGGTGCGATCCGGAGGAGCCAGCCAGGTGTACTTTATGACCCTGGGGCGCACCTCTCTGCTCAGCTGGTAAAGAGACTACAACCCCTCTACACTGGAAACCAACCAACCACGTTTTACCCGACGTTCAACGATGCCATCGGTCAAAAGCCAACCACCTCCGACATAATCATGACCTTCGCCCCGGGGCATCGTGCTATACTGAGGATACACAACATCTTGGTTTTTTTTCTCACCTTTATTTAACCAGGTAGGCAAGTTGAGAACAAGTTCTCATTTACAATTGCGACCTGGTAGATGACGTCGCCCCAGCCGTGAATACCAGATATGAGAATTGTAAAAATAAAAAATAAAGAAGTTAATTGATTATAAATCAAATAAAAAAATGTGAAGAAAGGGGGTGAACAGTTTGCCCCACTTTGGTGCTCAACAGGTTGTGGACACACGTCTGTGCGGGGCCGTTGCCCTGAAGGCGTGTGTGCGTGTGTGCGTGTGTGTGTGTGTTGGTGTGTCGTTCCGAGTTCCCGACTGTGGTATGGGCTTGAAGTCTACTACTAACTACTCTGTGCATCTTCTGCTCGTATTTCAGGAGTCCCCCTCCCCTTCCTTTCCTTAGCGAAGGAGGGGCAGGGGGCGGAGCATACAGTGTTAATGCTACAGTAGTGTACGTCAATGTCTTTCTGTTTGGTCCAATGATTGCTGACTGCGGGGGGGAGGGGGGGGTGTTGAAGCTGTCAGTCAGGGAGGAGGTGGGAATAAAGAAGCTGTGCAAGGGAGCCAATTGGTTCTAGGCTCAATGCTGTCATGACACAGTGTGTGGGATGGGCCTATGCATTTTACCGTAAGTCTGTTATCTGAGAGGACTCAGCTGGAGTGTGTTGATAGTTAGGACAGCTACCGTATTTTAATGTGCAGGTTCATGTAAAAACATTTGAACCAGATGGACTTTGAAATAGTGTTTTTTATTTTATTATGATTCCCTAAAAAAAAGTAAGTATTTGGAGTTAATATTTATTTTACCTTGGTTTTTAAAATCACAATGCACATAGCCTCCAGTTTTCTTTGCTTTTATTTCGACCCACAAAACATTCAAATGCTTTGAGTCAGAGAGTGGGTGGGTAAAACATTTAAATAGTACCTATGTATAATAAATATTAATTTAATATCATTCATGGTTACAATTGTCATGTTAGTGGAATCCTCAGTCCAACATGATGCTGTGATCCGGCTTGTACCATCAGAGTCCAGGATGGAGGACATGGTCCTGATGTGAATAGACAGATATAATAAAAGAGAGTGGAGGAGAAGGTTCAGGTCATATACAGTATGTGTGTGGTAGTAAAGGGGCCAATAATAGATGAGAGAAGAGGGGTGTCAATGTAAGTTTTTGTAGCAGAAAGGTTACACATGGTCAGCAAACCTCAATGGACTCATAGACTGTGGATGGAAATAATGGTGGTGTTTTATTGTTGTTTTTCATGAGTATCTTTTTATGAATGCAATGCACTAAGTGTCAAGAATGTAGAAAGAAATATACTGTGTGGTGGTCAAAGGCATGAGAATTTTATTTTTGTTCCTTGTCACAAGTGATCAATTTCAAGTTGACACAAGTGAATATTAAACAATGGAGGCTCTAAGGAAGATGTCGGTTTTTGGGGCAATTCTGAATCGTTTCTGAGACTAGGTTGTGACTCCTTTCACAAACTCAATGTTTTAACGCTTAAGCCCCGATTCACTTGTTAATGGAAGGCAAATCAAAACAACTGTTTCAAATCAGAGGAGAGCAGAGCATGGGTGACATCTGTGATTCTACAGCTCTCTGAAGGTGTTCACCACAGAAACCCACTTTGGGAAGATTATTGTTTGTTGTTGTTCACTGTTAAAGAGTATAGTCTGTACATCTGAAGACTATTCAATACACTGCAATATTCCCTGCCATGACTCTCTCACGACAGGGTATCTGACCTGCCTAAACCATGGAGACAAACAACATGAATATTACTTTCCTGAGTAGGATTACCCTACTCTTCCCAAGGAACAAAACTGTGTTTTAATGGTGATGATGGATCAAAGCTATTTCACCCAAGGGGACAGATTCTCTACCCTAACTGTGTGTCAGACTCCATAGTGGGTCAATCACTCTCTGAGTTGAGTCTTTCTCCAACTAACAGTCATGCCATTCATTGTGTGTAGAGCTGTGGGAAAGGCACTGCAAATTATACATCACAGAATTGTTTCACAAGCCAACCTTTTTTATATATGGAAAAAGAAACCTGTTTGAAAAGCGAACCCCAATGCTGTATGTGTGTGTGTTGAATAGTCCCCCCTCTATTAATGGAAAGACGGACAACAATTTCTTCCCAATCTGAAAAGCAGTCACTTGCTGATTTTTTGATTTATAAAAGTGCCAATATGGCAACATTAAAAGTGTAAAAAGAATGACGAAACCACTATGTTGATAAATATACTTTTTTAAGATCTCACTTGAAGCATTAAGTTTTAGACTTAGTTAAGAAGCTTAACAATAGTTTATGTACTTTGCAGTGGTTGAATATTATAAGAGGCAATGTTTTGTTACACTAATGTGTATCATGATATTCATTTTTTTAGCTTGTTTTATATTGAACATGATTTATCAATAATCCTAAATTATGCCATTTTTTTGTTTTTGTTTTTCTCAAACAACTCAAAACACAATAAAGAATACACATGCAACATTTGATTTTCCAGATGATCCCATAATGTCGTTCCCAGCATTGTGGGGACATTGTAGTGACAAAGTCCGTTCCTTGCCGTCTTGGATGTCAGTCAGGCTTGGGTGTTTTTCTCCAGTGTTTCTTCCATGCTACTCTAACTTATGTGCTCTCTGTGTATGACAGGAAGTCTTGTATTTTCCTGAAGGTCTTTTCTCTTTGAATAAACTCTAAAGTAATTTAATGATTTACTGTAGTCTTTTGTCTTGTCCCTTCTCTGACTGACTGAATTCTTGAAGTGGAGAGTGTGAGAATGTCATCATTATCCAATAGTATGTCCCTGATGGTAAGAAATATTTTCTACAACAAATACAGAGCAGAGCAGACGCTGAATATCCCTTTGAGCATGGTGAAGTTATTAATTACACTTTTGATGGTGTATCAATACACCCAGTCACTACAAAGATAGAGGCGTCCTTCCTAACTCAGTTGACAGAGAAGAAGGAAACCACTCAGGGATTTCACCATTTGGCCAATGGTGACTTTAAAACAGTTATAGAGTTTAATAGCTGTGATAGGAGAACTGAGGATGGATCAACATTGTACATACTCCACAATACTAACTTAAATGACAGGGTGAAAAGGAGGCCTGTTTGCAACAAGTCAGTAAAGTAAAACTGCAAAAAATGTGGCAGAGAAATGAACTTTTCTGTCCTGAATACAAAGTGTTATGTTTGGGACAAATCCAACACAACACATCACTGAGTACCACTTCATATTTTCGAGCATGGTGGTGGCTGCATCATATTATGTGTATGTTTGTCATCAGCAAGGACTAGGGAGTTTTTTAGGATACAAATAAACTCAGTAGAGCTAAGCACAGACAAAATCCTAGAGGAAAACCTGGTTCGGGCTGCTTTTGAATAGACACTGGGAGACAAATGTACCTTTCAGTAGGACAATGGCCTAAAACACAAGGCCAAATATACACTTGCTTACCAAGACAACATTGAATGTTCCTGAATGGCCTAGTTACAGTTTTCAAAAAAGATTTCAAAAAACATGTTTTAATTTTGTAATAATGGGGTTTTGTGTATAGATGAGTTGAAATAGATAAAAACGATTTGAATCCATTTTGAATTAAGGCTGTAACAACAAGATGTGCACACACTAACACAGTTGATTTGATTTGGTACATACAAAAGATGCACTAGGTTGTGTGTTGGCTTGTACTGTACAAATGTAATCTGAGGGAATTGAGACAGTTTGTTATTATATTTTCCCAACTTCAGTTTAATTAACTGCTCTGTATTAGTAGTAGTGGTAGTTGTAGTGGTAGTAGTAGACTAAGACAGTGGGTATAACAGCTTACATATGTTATTTTCCCTTTTTTCCCTTTGATATGTTCTGACAAAGCAAAAACAGGTTTATGTGTAGATTACTGAGGATTTTTTACTATTGAATCCATTTTAGAAGTCTGTAACGTAACAAAATTTGAAAATAGTCAATGGGTCTGAATACTTTTCGAAGGCACTGTGTGTGTGTAGTCATTCACCTGCCAAGGATCCTGGGGGATTTGATCGGCATATGATACCGAAAAAAACAACAAAAAAACAGTTTACTCACCATGTGGACATGCAAATGGTCTCACGTACGCACGCACATGGACACACACAGCTAAGGGAGTTAAGTTGAATTTGCAATAATCCACATACACACACACAATGCTTCTCAAACTGAGGAGGCTGGTGGGAGGAGCTATAGGACAGGCTCATTGTAATGGCATTAAACATATGGAACCCATGTTGGACTCCGTTCCATAAATTCCATTCCAGCCATTACGAGCCTGTCCTCCTCTAGCTCCTCCCATTAAACTCCTCCTTTCTTAAATCACTGTTGTATTGAATTCTATTGCGTCTTTCCGGTGTGTAAGGGAACTGAATTTCTCAATCGACTGTTTTATTTTACTCAGTGTGACAGTATAACATGCATGTTCATAAAGCAAACGTGATGATGTCAGAAGATATCAAAGGGAAGAGGAAAATAACTTATATGTAAGCTGTTATACCCACTGTCTTAGTCTACTACTACCACTACAACTACCATTACTACTAATACAGAGCAGTTAATAAAACTGAAGTTGGGAAAATATACAATAGACCTTATCATGAAATTCTTATTTATAAGCCCTTAACCAACAATGTAGTTTCAAGAAAAATAAGAGTTAAGAGTTAAGAAGCCTTTTGGACCTAGACTTGGCGCTCTGGTACCGCTTGCCGTTTGGTAGCAGAGAGAACAGTCTATGACTAGGGTGGCTGGAGTCTTTGGCCATTTTTAGAGCCTTCCTCTGACACTGCCTGGTATAAAGGTCCTCGATGGCAGGAAGCTTGGCCCCAGTGATGTACTGGGCCGTACGCACTACCCTCTGTAGCACCTTTTTGAGGATTTGTATTTGTATTTATCAGGTATCCCAATTTGCTGCCTCCAAGGCAGCAGCCACTCCTGGGTTCCAAACACATAAAAGCAATTACATTACATACATTACACCAATTGTGCAAGTTCTCCCACTTAAAAAGATGAGAGAGGCCTGTAATTTTAGTCATAGGTACACTTCCCTAATGACAGACAAAATTAGACAAAAAAATCCAGAAAATCACATTGTAGGATTTTTTATGAATTTATTTGCAAATTATGGTGGAAAATAAGTATTTGGTCACCTACAAACAAGCAGGATTTCTGGCTCTCACAGACCTGTAACTTCTTCTTTAAGAGGCTCCTCTGTCCTCCACTTGTTACCTGTATTAATGGCACCTGTTTGAACTTCTTATCAGTATGAAAGACACCTGTCCACAACCTCAAACAGTCACACTCCAAACTCCACTATGGCCAAGACCAAAGAGCTGTCAAAGAACAGCAGAAACAAAATTGTAGACCTGCACCAGGCTGGGAAGACTGAATCTGCAATAGGTAAGCAGCTTGGTTTGAAGAAATCATCTGTGGGAGCAATTATTCATAAATGGAAGACATACAAGACCACTGGTAATCTCCCTCGATCTGGGGCTCCACGCAAGATCTCACCTCAAAATGATCACAAGAACGGTGAGCAAAAATCCCAGAACTACACGGGGGGACCTAGTGAATGACCTGCAGAGAGCTGGGACCAAAGTAACAAAGCCTACCATCAGTAACACACTACACCGCCAGGGACTCAAATCCTGCAGTGCCAGACGTGTCCCCCTGCTTAAGCCAGTACATGTCCAGGCCCGTCTGAAGTTTGCTAGAGAGCATTTGGATGATCCAGAAGAAGATTGGGAGAATGTCATATGGTCAGATGAAACCAAAATATAACTTTTTGGAAAAACTCAACTTGTCGTGTTTGGAGGACAAAGAATGCTGAGTTGCATCCAAAGAACACCATACCTACTGTGAAGCATGGGGGTGGAAACATCATGCTTTGGGTCTGTTTTTCTGCAAAGGGACCAGGACGACTGATCCGTGTAAAGGAAAGAATGAATGGGGCCATGTATCGTGAGATTTTGAGTGTAAACCTCCTTCCATCAGCAAGGGCATTGAAGATGAAACGTGGCTGGGTCTTTCAGCATGACAATTATCCCAAACACACCGCCTGGGCAATGAAGGAGTGGCTTCGTAAGAAGCATTTCAAGGTCCTGGAGTGGCCTAGCCCGTCTCCAGATCTCAACCCCATAGAAAATCTTTGGAGGGAGTTGAAAGTCCGTGTTGCCCAGCAACAGCCCCAAAACATCACTGCTCTAGAGGAGATCTGCATGGAGGAATGGGCCAAAATACCAGCAACAGTGTGTGAAAACCTTGTGAAGACTTACAGAAAATGTTTGACGTCTGTCATTGCCAACAAAGGGTATATAACAAAGTATTGAGATAAACTTTTGTTATTGACCAAATACTTATTTTCCACCATAATTTGCAAATAAATTCATTAAAAATACTACAATGTGATTTTCTGGATTTTCTTTTCTCATTTTTTCTGTCATAGTTGAAGTGTACCTATGATGAAAATTACAGGCCTCTCATCTTTTTAAGTGGGAGAACTTGCACAATTGGTGGCTGAATTGCCCCACTGTATCTGCAACACAAAATGTACAATACAAAATGTATAATACCACCATACAACAATATTACAATGTATGCATATGTGTGTGTCTGTACCTTCGTGTGTATCTCTTCACAGTCCCTGCTGTTCCATAAGGTGCTATTTTTACCTGTTTTAAAAAAATCAGTTGTACATACAGTCGCGGCCAAAAGTTTGAGAAAGACACAAATATTAATTTCCACAAAGTTTGCTGCTTCAGTGTCTTTAGATATTTTTGTCAGATGTTACTATGGAATACTGATGTAACGTCGTTCGTCTGTTGAATGAAGAGAGTCAGACCGAAATGCAGCGTGTAGGTTACTCATGACTTTAATGAAAATAATCGCGGTACATGAAATAACTGTATATGAAAACAACAAACGAAACGTGAAACCTATTACAGCCTATCTGGTGACTACAACACTAAGACAGGAACAAAGACCCACAAATTACAACGCGAAAGTCAGGCTGTCTAAATACGGTTCTCAATCAGAGACAACGACAAGCACCTGACTCTGATTGAGAATCGCCCCAGGCAGCCAAGCCTAACTAGACACACCCCTAATCATACACAATCCCAATTACTACAAACCCCAATACGAAACACAACATATAAACCCATGTCACACCCTGGCTACCCAAACATATACCAAAAACACAAAATACAATGACCAAGGCGTGACAACTGAAGTATAATTACAAGCATTTGATAAGTGTCAAAGGCTTTTATTGACAATTACATGAAGTTGATGCAAACAGTCAACATTTGCAGTGTTGACCATTTCTTTTTCAAGACCTCTGCAATCTGTCCTGGCATGCTGTCAATTAACTTCTGGGCCACATCCTGACTGATGGCAGCCCATTCTTGCATAATCAATGCTTGGAGTTTGTCAGAATTTGTGGGGTTTTGTTTGTCCACCTGCCTCTTGAGGAGTGACCACAAGTTCTCAGTGGGTTTAAGGTCTGTGGAGTTTCCTGGCCATGGACCCAAAATATTGATGTTTTGTTCCCCGAGCCACTTAGTTATCACTTTTGCCTTATGGTAAGGTGCTCCATCATGCTGGAAAAGGCATTGTCCGTCACCAAACTGTTCCTGAATGGTTGGGAGAAGTTGCTCTCGGAGGATGTGTTGGTACCATTCTTTATTCATGGCTGTGTTCTTAGGCAAAATTGTGAGTGAGCCCACACCCTTGGCTGAGAAGTAACCCCACACATGAATGGTCTCAGGATGCTTTACTGTTGGCATGACACAGGACAGATGGTATCGCTCACCTTGTCTTCTCCGGACAAGCTTTTTTCCGGATGCCCCAAACAATCAGAAAGTTGATTCATCAGAGAAAATGACTTTTCCCCAGTCCTCAGCAGACCAATCCCTGTACCTTTTGCAGAATATCAGTCTGTCCCTGATGTTTTTCCTGGAGAAAAGTGGCTTCTTTACTGACCTTCTTGACACCAGGCTATCCTACAAAAGTCTTCACCTCACTTTGCGTGCAGATGCAATCACACCTGCCTGCTGCCATTCCTGAGCAAGCTCTGTACTGGTGGTGCCCCGATCCCGCAGCTGAATAAACTTTAGGAGACGGTCCTGGCACTTGCTGGACTTTCTTGGGCGCCCTGAAGCATTCTTCACAACAATTGAACCGCTCTCCTTGAAGATCTTGATGATCCGATAAATGGTTGATTTAGGTGCAAACTTACTGGCAGCAATATCCTTGCCTGTGAAGCCCTTTTTGTGCAAAGCAATGATGACGGCACATGTATCCTTGCTGGTAACTATGGTTGACAGAGGAAGAACAAATATTCCAAGCACCACCCTCCTTTTGAAGCTTCCAGTCTGTTATTCAAACTCAATCAGCGTGACAGAGTGATCACTAGCCTTGTCCATGTCAACACACATGTCAACACCTGTGTTAACGAATCACTGACATAATGTCAGCTTGTCCTTTTGTGGCAGGGCTGAAATGCAGTGGAAATATTTTGGGGGGATTCAGTTCATTTACATGGCAAAGAGGGACTTTGCAATTCATCTGATCACTCTTCATAACATTCTGGAGTATATGCAAATTTCCATCATACAAACTGAGGCAGCAGACTTTGAAAATTAATATTTGTGTCATTCTCAAAACTTTTGGCCACGACTATACACACCACATCTGTGAGAGAGCTTTAATAAAGAGTGCCCAGTACATTCTATATAATTTATTTGATGTCTTTATCTACTTAAAACAATTTCCCACCTAAATGTTCCTTTATTTATTCAGGATTGTTGAAAGAATATATTTTCAGATTTAGGAATCATCCATTGAGATAATCAATACATTTTAAACACATTTTTATGAATCCAGGTATTTATGAACATCTTACTGACATTTATTGTTAAATGTTTTATAAATGGTGAGCCGAATAGCTTAAATAATTTATTAAAGCACAGTCCTGAAACTTCCCAGACACTTCCCAGAAATGGTGTGTTGGTTTGGAGAAGCTCCAAGCTCCAAGCTCTTCTGTTATGTCTAGTTTACATACAGGTAGGACTGGCTGTGACTGGTAACCTGCTTTACTGTAATTCAATGTGATCGTAGGCCATTTCAAAGAAAGTGTGGTTAGGAGTACTGGGGATTCTACTATCCAATGGGGGAAAATCCAGCTGAGGTTGTTTCACACCTCAAGAAAACATTCTCTAGCAGTCTTGTCAAAGTGAAGAATCTTCCTTAAAATCACACTTCAGTCAACCTGAGGAGCACCTTGGGTTTATCATCTCCAAGAAGATACATAGATTCATGGAAGTATTGTAATTGTTACTGCAAACTGTTGGTACACTTAGTCTTAATATGTAGCATGAAGATAACCATTAGGAAGGATTAACAGCAGGTTTAAAGTTAGTTCTGATAAAAAAGTCATGCTTTATAGATTTTAGAATCGTCCAGCAGTTACCAAGTCAGAACAGTAGGCTAAGTTATGAGGGAGAAAGAGACAAAATTATTAGGGTGAGGTACATGGGTTACTAACAGCTTATTACACAACATACACTTAGAATTACTTTCTTAGATACAGTAGACATATTTCCCTGGCATATTACATAATTTATGCAGCAGCATACAAGACATTTTTGGACTCACAGTTATACTATGCTCACTTGAACAGGAATGTGCCGCGGCGGTCCTTCTTGTGGGCAAATTTTGCCATCAAACTTTGTCATCAAGGTCTGACATTCTCTGGATTTATGGTGCTTTCAAAACAACTAGGAACTCTAGAAAGAGGCCCGAGTTCCCGTTTTGGAATTCCGAGTTGTATGACCGTTCAAAACGTATTTTCCCAGTTGTTTTGAACGTGGCAGATGTCATGCTGGCTTGACAGCATGGCCAACGTATTCAACCTTTTCTGGCCCATGCTGTTGCATGTGAATGTTTATCATTTTAAGCTGGGAAAAGCTTTAAACTCAGACTTGGACCACACACCCTCTCCACCGAATGGCAGACAGGCAGGGGAAGCAAAATAGGGATTGCTTTTCAACGATTGTAGTTAGTAAATGATTCCTTCCAAAGCACTCATTGTTGAATTTGCGATTTCCAACTTGTTGTGTAATGTTTATGTTAATTGGCCGATGAGCACTGATATGTTTATCCATGATTTCTCTTCATATGACAAGGATGGAAAAGGATTTGCCAGTAGATTGTCAACGTGATTCACGATGATGACTGCTTGTCTAGCTTGCTAGCTAAGATTTTGAATGTATGACGTTGACATGATCAGTCCAATCAAAGCTACGGTAGCTGTAATGTGATTTGACGTAATTTTATCTGTGACCAATGACCTTGAGTCTTTTGGATGGGGACTTCTAATGTAAATCTATGGCAGCACGCAAGGGATCTTAAACTTTCAAGCTCTCCATGTAGATTTTGTGGTGATGTAGTGTCCCCATTGAGTTACATTACACTGACACAATCACGGCAATAGTAGAGAAGATTATCAACCCTTACCCTATGTATTTTCCACTGGCTGCCCCTCCACGACAGAAAGCACTGAGATTTTTGGAGATGCCTCAAGAAAGCATAAAATATAATATTTTTTTATATTTTATTTTTTACATTTATGCAAACTGATATGTGACACGAAGTAAAAATTCCCTGTCTTAGGTCACTAAGGATCAACACTTTATTTTAAGAATGTGAACTGTCAGAATAATAAATGAGAGAATAATTTAATTCAGCTTTAATTTCTTTCATCACATTTCCAGTTTGTCAGAAGTTTACATACACTTAATTAGTATTTGGTAGCATTGCCTTTAAATTGTTTAACTTGGGTCCAATGTTTCCCACAATAAGTTGGGTGAATTTTGGGCCATTCCTCCTGACAGACCTGGTGTAACTGAGTCAGGTTTGTAGCCCTCCTTGCTTGCACACGCGTTTTCAGATCTGCCCACAAATTTTCTTAAGGTCAGGGCTTTGTGATGGCCACTTCAATACCTTGACCTTGTTGTCCTTAAGCCATTTTGCCACAACACAAGAATGCTTGGGGTCATTGTCCATTTGGAAGACCCATTTGTGACCAAGCTTTAACTTCCTGACCGATGTCATGAGATGTTGCTTCAATATATCCACATAATTTTCCTCCCTCATGATGCTATCTATTTTGTGAAGTGCACCAGTCCCTCCTGCAGCAAAGCACCCCCACAACATGATGCTGCTACCCCCGTGCTTCACGGTTGGAATGGTGTTCTTCGGGTTGCAAGCCTCCCCCTTTTTCCTCCAAACATAACGATGGTTATTATGGCCAAACAGTTCTATTTTTGTTTCATCAGACTAGAGGACATTTCTCCAAAAAGTATGATCTTTGTCCCCATGCAAACCGTAGTCTGGCTTTTATATGGTGGTTTTGGATTAGTGGCATCTTCCTCGCTGAGCTGCTTTTCAGGTTATGTCGATATAGGACTAATTTTACTGTGGATATAGATACTTGTGTACCTGTTTCCTCCAGCATCTTCACAAGGTCCTTTGCTGTTGTTCTGGGATTGATTTGCACTTTTCGCACCAAAGTACGTTCATCTCTAGGAGACAGAATGCGCCTCCTTCCTGAGCCGTATGACGGCTGCATGGTCCCATGGTGTTTATACATTGTTTGTACAGATGAACGTGGTGCCTTCAGGCATTTGGAAATTACTCCCAATGATGAACCAGACACGTGGAGGTCTGCAAAAAAAATGTCAGTTTAATAAATGTGCAAACATTCCTAAAAACCTGTTTTTGCTTTGTCGTTATGGGGTATGTGGCAAAATGTGGCAAAAGTCAAGGGGTCTGAATACTTTCTGAATGCACTATATGTCATGAGGTCCACCTGGCTACCACAACACAATGTCTTCAGTAAGGTTTGTGGTCCTCACGGAGAAGCAACTCCACCATGGGGCTCATGTTGTGTCTCAATTGTCCTGGCTCTTTAAGTAGCCCCCACCATTTAGCTCTGCCTGGAGGCCCTCTAAAGCCTTATTCACACTGTGATAATTCAGGATTGTGGCAATGAGGCCCTTTATCTACTTCCCCAGAAATGTTTATGTGTCCAGTATGAAGGAAGTTAGAGGTAGTTTCACAAGCCAATGCTAACTCACATTAGTACAATGACTGGAAGTCTATGGGTATCTCCTAGCATAGATTCCCTACACTATTTATTGTATCTTTTCTCACATAAACTGAAATTAAGCAAACAGTGTCGAATTTAGCAACCAAGAACTGACAGAGCGATTTCCACTAGATAACATAGACACAAAGTCAGATTAGCTTTCCCATTTTGAAGACAGATGCCGCTCCGGCAGGGGAAAACAAAAAGCGAATATCACAGCCAATTACAACGCTGGTGGGTAAGTACAGTTATACTGTGAAACACTATCATTATACTATTACATCAGATATATTATTGACATTTTCTTGAATTACAATACAAAAAAAATCCTATGTGTAGCACCTTTTACCAGTGATAACTGGAGAATTAACTTTAAAGCTAGAATCCTTAATTGAAACAGTCCCCCTAACTGAGGGATGGGCCTGGAGAAATGTAAGCGCTCATATTCATGGACACAGTTATCGATGCAAGCACTGACCATCCATGATATCAACATTTGAGTTTTAGCCATGTTTTGAGGCTATATACAGTGTTTGTTTATATTTACATTGTTTACATACATTGGAGTAAAACAAGCTTGTATTTTGGTTCTGATGGTGTACAACAGTTGAACTAAGCTCATGAGGGATTCCTATAAGATATATCCTACATCCTATAAGAGTCAATGGGTATACAGTATATCATTAATTTATGACTATATCATTAATGTAGGCTAAAAATGTGTTAGTTGTTGCTGCCGGTTAGTACTCTGTATGATCATGGAGTAAATTGGCCATGCACTATTAAAGAGAGAGCGTGCAGAGCTGTGGCCCTGCATGAGTAACCTGCTAAAAAAGGTCAACTGTGTCAACTGTGTCAACCCCAGGAGTGGAATTTTCGAGGGTGTTTAGTGGTGTGTGTGGTTGACTTCTGAGTAAAGTGTTGACGAGGGTTCAGTCAGGTAGGTGACATTTAGAGTTTTTTAAATTGTATTTTGTACTGCCTTGATGTTCTTCTCTGTTACGTTCTTTTGTGAGTCGATTTATGTTGTTTTGCATTTCATGTTTTAATCCCTTCTGTTGCGTATGAAAGTAGTGTAGTGGAGGTATATGACTTGTTAATTATGTAGTACAATAGAGAAATCATGCACAAAGTAGCCTACACAATCACAAAGCATGTCAAATATAGTTGAGTTTCAGTGAAATATCATTTGCAGGCAGCAAGAGCATTCAGCTCTTAACTGGTTGTTGCATGGAGCAGCTCACAGAAGAATCACATCGGTATCCGGTAGGTAGGAAATACGTTTCTAAGTATTATATCTACCAGTAAATGCTAACTAAGGCAACATGGGGTATGCAAATCAGGCATTGAACAAGTTTTGTCCTTAGTCTTGGTTAGTAGGTTATTTGCGATGTGCAATCCATTCACCATGCACTGTTTGCATTAACATTTCTAAAGGGTTTCCCCAAAAAACTTTCCAATTAAATGTTGACTGCAATGTAGGTCTACCTGACAGAATGATATAATGCTGAGTTGTGTCAATGGGGAGGTCATTTGTTTTTCTGAAATGAATTAAAGGGAAACTACACCCACACAAAAATATTTTAGATTTTTCCCCAGACTTCAATAATGGTGTCCTGATGTGGTTAAAGCATTGTAATGGACTTTTTTATTTTTAAAACGTGTGATTTTGAGAGTGAAAATCTGAAAAATATATAGGAAAACATATGATTTTTTCACACAGGGCGCCTTTCCTTCACAGGACCCACTTCTCCTGGCACCACTGAATAGGGCCGATGGAAAGACAGCAGTCGATTCACTCGAACATAATAAGCCAGTAGGTCCCAATCATAACAATACAAAAACACAACCATTAGGTTAAGTGTACAACCATTAGGCCAATCTAAATGTACAACTATTACTTCCCATTGCAAAAAACATTTCACATTTAGCACACAAAGTAACTGGAGATTTTAAGTTTAAATGCAACAATGTTTCACAAACATACACTACATGACCAAAAGTATGTGGACACCTGCTCATCGAACATCAAAATCCAAAATCATGGGCATTAATGAGGAGTTGTTCCCGCTTTTGCTGCTATAACAGCCTATATGTTTCTGGGAAGGCTTTGTTGGAACATTGCTGCAGGGACTTGATTCCATTAAGCCAAAAGAGCATTAGTGAGGTCTGGTGCTGATGTTGGGCGATTAGGCCTGGCTCGCAGTCAGCGTTCCAATTCATCCTAAAGGTGTTCGACGGGGTTGAGGTCAGGGCTCTGTACAGGCCAGTCAAGTTCTTCCACACCGATCTCAAAAAAACATTTCTGTATGGACCTCGCTTTGTGCATGGGGGCATTGTCATGATGAAAGTTGAAAGCACAGACATTTCTAGAATGCCATTGTATGCTGTCACATTAAGATTTCTCTTCAGTGGAACTAAGGGGCCTACCCAAATCATGAAAAATAGTCCCAGACCACTATTCCTCCTCCACCAAACTTTACAGCTGGCACTATGCATTGGGGCAGGTAGCGTTCGTCTGTTGGACTGCCAGATGGGGAAGCGTGATTCATCACTCCAGAGAACACGTTTCACTGCTCCAGAGTTCAATGGTGGGGAACTTTACACCACTCCAGCCGACTCTTGACATTGCGCATTGTGATCTTAGTCTTTTGTGCAGCTGCTCAGCCATGAAAATCCATTTCATGAAGCTTCTGACAAACATTTATTGTGCTAACGTTGCTTCCAGTGGAAGTTTGGAACTCTGTAGTGAGTGTTGCAACGAAGGACAGATTATTTTACACACTACGCGCTTCAGCACCCGTTCTACTGGATTTACCACCACCTTCAAGAAAAGTCACTTTGAATATGTCAAGATAAGATTATATTCTGCGCCATTACAGCAATGGCTATAACTCATCTAGATTTGCTTATATTTAAAATATTATGTTTCATTATGTTGTGGTTGGAATTCGTTCAAATGATAACAAATGATAATTCATCAAAATTTAACCAAATAAATCTTATGGCCTGGCAGTTAAATCCCAAAATTGTTCAATTTGTCATTACAGACACTGGGATTGGCACCACAAACTGTGTAGGTAATAACGATTACAAGGTCATTACCATCAGAAGGTAAAAAATGTTAGAAATAGAGTCGGCATAGGCCTATATTTATGGATTAAGGAATCAAATGTATTATTTCTTAATTTTGTAGTACCAAATCCTATAGACAAATCGTTTTAAAAAACATTGTTTTTTCCCAGCTTTAAACTAAAATGAAAGGTTTTATGATGAGATGGTAATGACATCATGCAGAAGGTGTTTTGGGAAATTGAGTTAAATTGTCACGCCTACTCCCGCTCTGGCTCTCGATGTTGCTGGTTTACTAAACACCGGTCCTGGCAATCCATCATTACGCACACCTGGCAACCATCATTACGCGCATCTGCGTCCCATCATTATGCACACCTGGACTTCATCACTAACTTGATTACTCCCTCTTTGCCTAGCACTCTGTAGCCTCACTCATCAGGCAGTATTGGTTCTGTTTTCTTGTCCAGACGCTACTCTTGTTTTCCATCTCTCCATGTTCTTTATTATTAAACTCACCTACTGCAACTGCTTCCTGACTCCCTGCATCTCCGTTACATAAATCCATGTCTTGTCAAATAAAATGTCCACAGCCAATAGCATTTTATGGTTCCTGAAAGAATTTGAAAATTATTTTTGTAAAATTAGTAAATGCCAAAAGTGCCAGTAAATGCAAATGCATATACAAACCTTTTTTCCCCCTCATACTTTTTACCCCCTTTCTCCCCAATTATTGGGATATCGAATTGGTAGTTACGCTCTTTTCCCATCGCTGCAACTCCCGTACTGACTCAGGAGAAGCCGCACTGCTTCGTGACACACTGCTTGCTTAACCCGGAAGCCAGTCGCACCAACGTTTCAGAGGAAACACTGTACAGCTGGTGACCATGGTCAGCGTGCATGCGCCCGGCTGCCACAAGTAGTAGCTAGAGCGCGATGGGACAAGGACATCCCAGCTGGCCAAACCCTCCCCTAACCCGGACGATACTGGGCCAATTGGGAGCCGCCTCATGGGTCTCCCGGTCGCAGCCAGCTGCATAACAGCCTGGGATCAAACCCAGATCTGTAGTGAAGCCTCTAGCACAGCGATGCAGTGCCTTAAACTGCTGTGCCACTAGGGAGATCCCATATACAAACTTAATTTGAGTCGTATTTGATCTATTGCTGGTTTCACACATTTAAGTTGACCTATTCCCTTGAGATCAGCAAGGCTAAAATCAAACAAATGAGAGATGACAATAAGAGAAAGTTGGTCGTTGCATAGTTCCCCCCACCCACCTGAGTATTAACTGCTGTGTGTTTGTGTTTGAGCGAGAGTCCATGTGCACCTATGGTTGAGTGACTGCACGATAGGTTCCAAGAAGTGCATTCACATGATGTTTCTGTGAATCTTTGAGGTAGAAGCCACTTCCTAGCTCTAGGACAGAAGTAGGGCAGGGCCCCTAAAAGGCGGGGGTATCCTACATCTTCTGACTCACTCCTGTATCTCTGTTCGGTTAGGACTGGGGATTCTCAAATCAAATGGGGGAAAATCCAGGTGAGGTTTTACACCTCAAGAAAACAACCCCCAGCATTGTCTTGTCAACCTAGAGTTTAAATTAAAATCACACTTCAGCGAACCTGAAACCCCTCAGTGTGAAACAAAGTGAAGAGGAGCATCTTGGGTTTATCATCTCTAAGAAGGTAAATGTATTCATATAGGTAGGTACTGCAATTGTTACTTCAAACTATTGGTACACTTGGGCTTATTATGTATGTGGCCATTAGGAAGGAATAACAATAGGTTTCAAGTTAGTTCTGATAATAGAGCAAAATGTTATCCAGAATGGTCCAGCAGCTATGTCATGAGGCCCACCTTGCTACCACAACATTCTGACTATGGTAAGGGTTGTGATCCCTACAATGAAGCTATATACAGGGAGTACTGGTATCAGATCAATGTGCCGGAGTAATTGAGCTAGATATTAACATGAAGGCAGGGTAAAGTGACTAGACATCAGGATAGAGAATAATAAGAGTAAAATAATGAACAGAGTAGCAGGAGCATATAATGAGTGTAAAAGTGTGTGTGTATGTGTGTTTGTGTTGTTGTCGGTATGCGTGTGTGTGTAACATATGTGTCCATATGTAATGTATGTGAATGTGTGTGTATATCCTGGTGCCCCAACAGGTGGCCCACTGGCCGAATTTAGCCCATGGATTAATTGTTTTATATATATATAAATACATATATATATATGTATATATATATGTATATATATATATATATATATATATGTATACATATATATATATACACACAGTTGAAGTCGGAAGTTTACATACACCTGAGCCAAATACATTTAAACTCAGTTTTTCGCAATTCCTGACATTTAATCCTAGTAGAAATTCCCTGTCTTAGGTCAGTTAGGATCCCACTTAATTTTAAGAATGTGAAACGTCAGAATAATAGTTGAGAGAATTATTTATTTCAGCTTTTATTTCTTTCATCACATTCCCAGTGGGTCAGAAGTTTACATACACTCAATTTGTATTCGGTAGCATTGCCTTTAAATTGTTTAACTTGGGTCCAACGTTTTGGGTAGCCTTCCACAAGCTTCCCACAATAAGTTGGGTGAATATTAGCCCATTCCTCCTGACAGAGCTGGTGTAACTGAGTCAGGTTTGTAGGCCTCCTTGCTCGCACACACTTTTTATGTTCTGCCCACACATTTTCTATAGGATTGAGGATCGACAGGATTGGCTTTGTGATGGCCACTCCAATACCTTGACTTTGTTGTCCTTAAGCCATTTTGCCACAACTTTGGAAGTATGTTTGGGGTTATTGTCCGTTGGAAGACCCACCTATTGAGATGTTGCTTCAATATATCCACATCATTTTCCCTTTCTCATGATGCCATCTATTTTGAGATGTGCACCAGTCCCTCCTGAAACACAACACCCCCACAACATGATTCTGCCACCCCCGTGCTTCGCGGTGGGAACCACACATGCGGAGATCATCCGTTCACCTACTCTGTGTCTCACAAAGACATGGCTGTTTGAACCAAAACTCATCAGACCAAAGGACAGATTTCCACTGGACTAATGTCCATTGCCCATGTTTCTTGGCCCAAGCAAGTCTCTTCTTATTATTGGTGTCCTTTAGTAGTGGTTTCTTTGCAGCAATTCGACCATGAATGCCTGATTCATGCAGTGTCATCTGAACAGTTGATGCTGAGATGTGTCTTTTACGTGAACTCTGTGGAGCAATTATTTGGGCTGTAATTTCTGAGGCTGGTAAATCTAATGAACTTATCCTCTGCATCTGGGATAACTCTGAGGCTTCCTTCCCTGTGGCGGTCCTTCCCTGTGGCGGAGAGCCAGTTTCATCATAGTGCTTGATGGTTTTTGCGACTGCACTTTAAGAAACTTTCAAAGTTCTTGAAATGTTCAGGATTGACTGACATTCATGTCTTAAAGTAATGATGGACTGTCATTTCTCTTTGCTTATTTGAGCTGTTCTTGCCAAAATATGGACTTGGTCTTTTACCAAATAGGGCTATCTTCTGTATACCACCCTTGCGTTGTCACAACACAACTGATTGGCTCAAACGCATTAAGAAGGAAAGAGATTCTACAAATAAATTAACTTTTAACAAGGGACACCTGTTAATTGAAATGCATTCCAGGTGACTACCTCATTAAGTTGGTTGAGAGAATGCCAAGAGTGTGCAAAGCTGTCATCAAGGCAAAGGGTGGTGACTTTGAAGAATCTCAAATATAAAATATATTTTGATTTGTTTAACACTTTTTTGGTTACTACATGATTCCATGTGTTATTTCATAATTTTGATGTCTTCACTATTGTTTCTACAATATAGAACATAGTAAAAAATAAATAAAAAGCCTTGAATGAGTAGGTGTGTCCAAATTTTGACTGGTACTGTATATAAATTGTTGTACATAATAGACTGTATGAACAACAGCAAATCAGCTCCAAGTGATTTTAATTTTGGAAATCTGTTCCCAAATATTCCCTTGCATAATAAATATGTGATTGTATACAAATGATTGTTTTAGTCAAATACCACATCTGTTTGGAATTCTTGCGTTCAAATCTAGTTGATGATGCCTGGTGTATTAAATGTGTATGCATAGTCTTGTGAGGCCGTGTCTAGACTCGACAGTTAATGCAGTTTTTGTATTCTGATCATGGAGTTCTGGGCATGGAATTCCGAACACGTCATGTGTCTACAGCTGCATTTAAATGTGTCCACCATGTCCACATATTTTCCAGATTCCCTTTTCCCACAAATGCCAGTATGCATTCTGCAAACGGTGGATTCAGAAAAATTGTTATATTAACAGAACAACAACTTGATGGCAGTAGCTACCGTTGAAGTGGGAAGTTTACATACACCTTAGCCAAATACATTTAAACTCAGTTGTTCACTATTCCTGACATTTAATCCTAGTAAAAATTACCTGTTTTAGGTCAGTTAGGATCACCAATTTATTTTAAGAATGTGACATGTCAGAATAATAATAGAGATAATGATTTATTTCAGCTTTTATTTCTTTCATTTAATTCTTTCATTACCAGTGGGTCAGAAGTTTACATACACTCAACTAGTATTTGGTAGCATTGCCTTTAAATTGTTTAATATGATGGTAT
The DNA here is from genome assembly GCF_021184085.1 of Oncorhynchus gorbuscha. Lineage (NCBI taxonomy): Eukaryota > Metazoa > Chordata > Actinopteri > Salmoniformes > Salmonidae > Oncorhynchus > Oncorhynchus gorbuscha. The sequence continues at coordinate 97,304,291 of NC_060173.1, forward strand.
GGCTGCCGGGTGCCAGGGGTTCCTGCTCTAGTTGGAGCTCTACCTGGCGACCGTCCACCCAACTCCCTCGGGATACGAGAGTGTGTCCGCCCTCATCTCCTGTCTGTCGGGGAAAGTGCTTGAGTGGGCCAACGCTGAATGGGGAGGTATAGACGCAGCGTCGCTACGCCATGAGGATTTCCTCCGTCGCTTTCGGGCGGTCTTCGATCATCCACCTGAGGGGATAGCGGTGGGGAAACGCTTGTTCCATCTCAGACAGGGGATGAGGAGCGCACAGGAATTCGCACTGGACTTCAGGACCCTGGCTGCCAGCACGGGATGGAATGAGAGGGCCCTGATCGACCATTACCGTTCTATTCTACGTGGGGACGTTCGTCGGGAGCTGGCCTGCAGGGACACCACCCTTACCCTTGACCAGCTGGTGGATTTATCCTTCCAGATGGATAACCTATTGGCCATCCCTGGACGTCCGGATTGGGGTCCGTCCATTCCATCTCCTAGCACCTCCGATCCTACACCTCTGGAGCTCGGAGGTTCTGCTCTAAGGGTGACCGGAAGGGGGGCTGTTTCTTGCACTACCTGTGGCTGCAGAGGACACACTGCTGGTCGGTGCTGGAGAGGTCCCCCAGGAAGTCGAGGCAGCAGGCCGGGCACTGGTGGATCATCCCAGGTGAGTATGCACCCAACTCACCCAGAGCTTTCTGTTGTGCACATGTGTATATCTATATAATTTCCTGAGTTTTCCCCGCATTCCCAGCATAAGGCGCTAGTAGATTCAGGCGCAGCTGGGAATTTTATTGACCGTTCGGTTGCTCTTAGTTTAGGGATCCCCATTGTCCCTTGATTTTCCCTTCACTGTACATTCCTTAGATAGTCGTCCTTTAGGGTCGGGCCTGATTAGGGAGGTCACTGCTCCATTATGTATGATAACGCAAGAGGGTCATAAGGAGAGAATTAGTCTCTTACTGATCGATTCTCCTGTGGTGTTGGGGCTTCCCTGGTTGGCTTATCGTGACCCCACTATTTTGTGGCAACAGAAGGCTCTCAAGGGATGGTCACGGAAGTGTTTAGGGAGGTGTATAGGTGTTTCCATAGGGGCAACAGCGGTGGAGAGTCCGAACCACGTCTCCACCATGTACATCCCTCCTGAATATGCCGATTGTAAAAAGAAGGCAACTCAACTACCACCCCATCGACGGGTGAATTGTGCAATAAATCTCCTGGTAGACGCAGCACTTCCCAGGAGTCACTAGTATCCTCTGTCACAGGAGGAAACGGCGGCGATGGAAACATATGTCACCGAATCTCTGGGACAGGGATACATTCGGCATTCCATTTCACCTACCTCCGAGTTGTTTTTTTGTGAAGAAGAAGGATGGAGGTTTACGCCCGTGTATTGACTATAGAGGTTTAACCTTTTTGGGATAGGGGGCAGCATTTCACTTTTGGATGAATAGCATGCCAAGAGTGAGCTGCCTCCTACTCTGTCCCAGATGCTAATATATGCATAGTATTGGATAGAGAACACTCTGAAATTTCTAAAACTGTTTGAATAATGTCTGTGAGTATAACAGAACTCAAACGGCAGGCAAAAACCAGAGAAGAAATCCAAACAGGAAGTGAAAAATCTACGGTTGGTCGATTTTCAACCCAGTCCCTATTGAATTCACGGTGAGATATGGGTGAAGTTGCACTTCCTAGGGCTTCCACTAGATGTCAACCGTCTTTAGAAACTGGTTTGAGGATTCTACTATAAAGGAGGGGCTCATGAGAGCTCTTTGAGTCAGTGGTCAACAGGGTGTCTCAGGCTTGTGACGCGCGCTCCCAACAGAGTTTGCTCTCGTTCCAGTGCTTTTCTTCAGACAATGAAATTCTCTGGTTGGAAACTTATTGATGATTTATGTTAAAAACATCCTAAAGATTGATTCCATACATCGTTTGGTTTGTTTCTACGACCTGTAACGGAACTTTTCAAGTTTTTGTCTGGACGAAGTGCTCGCGCCTCATGAAGATGGATTACTGGACTGAACACTCTAACAACAAGTGCCTAATGACTTTATGGAACTATATGGAACAAATCAGTAATTTATTGTTGAACTGGGATTCCTGGGAGTCCCTTCTGATGAAGATTACCAAATGTAAATTAATATTTATAGTGTTTTTTCTAACTTCTGTTGACTCCAAAATGGCGGATATTTCTTTGGCTGGTTTGGGCTCTGAGCGCCGATCTCAGATTATGCTTTTTCCGTAAAGTTTTTAAAAAATCTGACATAGCGGTTGCATTAACTTCTTGTTTCTACCCATCCCGGATCCGGGAGAATTGTCATCAACTGACACTAAGTAGCATAACGCAACGGACAAAAAATCTTACTAGAAAATATTCATATTCATGAAATCACAAATGAAATATATTCAAACACAGCTTAGCCTTTTGTCATCTCAGATTTTCTAAATATGCTTTACAGCCAAAGCAAGACAAGCATTTGTGTAAGTTTATTGATAGCCTAGCATAGCATTATGCCTTATGCACGACCCAGCCAAACCGCACTGCTTCTTGACACACTGCTTGCTTAGCCAGGAAGCCAGCCACACCAATTTGTTGGAGGAAACGCCGTACAGCTGGCGGCTGAAGTCAGCATGCATGTCCCCGGAGAAGTTGCGAGAGCACGATGGGACAAGGACATCCCAGCCGGCCAAACCCTCCCTTACCCCGGACGATTCTGGCGCAATTGTGCGCCGCCTCATGGGTCTCCCGGTCTCACAGCCCAGGATCAAACCCGGATATGTAGTGACGCCTGTAGCACAGCGATGCAGTGCCTTAAACTGCTGCACCACCCGGGAGGCCCCATATAAAAACATTATTTTGGTAGTGTTTTATCTATTGCTCGATTCATACATTTAAGTTGACCTACTTGCATTGAGATCAGCAAGACTAAAATGAAACCAAAACAAGAGACGAAAATAAGAGAAAGTTGGTGGTTGCATAGTTTCCCTACACCTAAGTGTTTGAGCAAGAGTCTGTGTGCACCTGTGGTTGTGACTGCACAATAGGTTCCAAGAAGTGCATCGACATGATGTTGCTGTGAATCTCTGAGGTTGAAGTCACTTCCTAGCTCTAAGAGAGAATACAGGGCCCCTAAAAGGTGTGGGTATCATACATCTTCTGTCTCACTCCTGTACCTCTGTTTGGTTAGGACTGGATTCTCAAATCCAATGGGGGAAAATCCAGCTGAGGATTCACACTTCAAGAAAACTACCCACAGCATTGTCTTGTCAACCTAGAGTTTAACTTAAAATCACACTTTAGCGAACCTGAATCCCCTCAGTGTGAAACAAAGTGAAGAGGAGCATCTTGGGTTTATAATATCTAAGGTAAATGTATTCATATAGGTACTGCAAATGTTACTACGAACTATTGGTAGACTTGGGCTTGTGTATGTAGCCACTAGGAAGGATTAACAGCATGTTTCAAATTAGTCCTGATAATAAAGTAAAGCGTTATCCAGAATGGTCCAGCAGCTATGCCATGAACCCAAGCTTGCTTAAACAACAGACTGTCTATAGTAAAGTTTGTGGTCCCAACGATTAAGCTATGATGAGTGCAAAAGTGTGTGTGTGTTTGTGTTGTGTTCGTATAGCTGTGTTTGTGTTGTCGGTATGTGTGTTACTTATGTGTGAGTATGTAATGCATGTGAATGTGTGTGTATATCATGGTTCCCAAACTGGAGGCTCACTGGCTGAATTTGGCCCATAGATTACATATACATACAGTGGGGAGAACAAGTATTTCATACTCTGCCAATTTTGCAGGTTTTCCTACTTACAAAGCATGTAGAGGTCTGTAATTTTTATCATAAGTACACTTCAATTGTGAGAGACGGAATCTAAAGCAAAATTCGAGAAAATCACATTGTATGATTTTTAAGTAATTAATTTGCATTTTATTGCATGACATAAGTATTTGATACATCAGAAAAGCAGAACTTAATATTTGGTACAGAAACCTTTTTGCAATTACAGAGATCATACATTTCCTGTAGTTCCTGACCAGGTTTACACACACTGCAGCAGGGATTTTGGCCCACTCCTCCATACAGACCTTCTCCAGATCCTTCAGGTTCCGGGGCTGTCGCTGGGCAATACTTTCAGCTCCCTCCAAAGATGTTCTATTGGGTTCAGGTCTGGAGACTGGCTAGGCCACTCCAGGACCTTGAGATGCTTCTTATGGAGCCACTCCTTAGTTGCCATGGCTGTGTGTTTCGGGTCGTTGTCATGCTGGAAGACCCAGCCATGATCCATCTTCAATGCTCTTACTGAGGGAAGGAGGTTGTTGGCCAAGATCTCGTGATACATGGCCCCATCCATCCTCCCCTCAATGCAGTGCAGTCGTCCTGTCCCCTTTGCAGAAAAGCATCCCCAAAGAATGATGTTTCCACCTCCAAGCTTCACGGTTAGGATGGTGTTCTTAGGGTTGTACTCATCCATCTTCTTCCTCCAAACACGGCGAGTGGAGTTTAGACCAAAAAGCTCTATTTTTGTCTCATCAGACCACATGACCTTCTCCCATTCCTCCTCTGGATCATCCAGATGGTCATGGGCAAACTTCAGACGGGCCTGGACATGCGCTGGCTTGAGCAGGGGGACCTTGCGTGCGCTGCAGGATTTTAATACATGACGGTGTAGTGTGTTACTAATGGTTTTCTTTGAGACTGTGGTCCCAGCTCTCTTCAGGTCATTGACCAGGTCCTGCCGTGTAGTTCTGGGCTGATCCCTCACCTTCCTCATGATCATTGATGCCCCACGAGGTGAGATCTTGCATGGAGCCCCAGACCGAGGGTGATTGACCATCATCTTGAACTTCTTCCATGTTCTAATAATTGCGCCAACAGTTGTTGCCTTCTCACCAAGCTGTTTGCCGATTGTTCTGCAGCCCGTCTCAGCCTTGTGCAGGTCTACAATTTTATCCCTGATGTCCTTACACAGCTCTCAGGTCTTGGCCATTGTGGAGAGGTTGGCGTCTGTTTGATTGAGTGTGTAGACAGGTGTCTTTTATACAGGTAACGAGTTCAAACAGGTGCAGTTAATACAGGTAATGAGTGGAGAACAGGATGGCTTCTTAAAGAAAAACTAACAGGTCTGTGAGAGCTGGAATTCTTACTGGTTGGTAGGTGATCAAATACTTATGTCATGCAATAAAATGCAAATTAATTACTTAAAAATCATACAATGTGATTTTCTGGATTTTTGTTTTAGATTCCGTCGCTCACAGTTGAAGTGTACCTATGATAAAAATGACAGACCTCTACATGCTTTGTAAGTAGAAAAACCTGCAAAATCGGCAGTGTATCAAATACCTGTTCTCCCCACTGAATATATACACACATTACCAGTCAAGTTTGGACACATCTACTCATTCAAGGGTTTTTATTTATTTTCACTATTTTCTACATTGAATAATAATAGTGAAGACATCAAGACTATGAAATAACAAATATAGAATCATGTAGTATCCAAAAAAATGTTAAACATATCAACATATATTTTGGAATTTAGATTCTTCAAAGTACTGTAGCCACCCTTTTGCCTTGATGACAGCTTTGCACACTCTTGGCATTCTCTCAACCAGCTTCACCTGGAATGCTTTTCCAACCGTCTTGAATGAGTTCCCACATATGCTGAGCACTTGTTGGCTGCTTTTCCTTCACTCTGCGGTCCATCCTAAACCATCTCAATTGGTTTGAGGTCGGGTGATCTGATGCAACACTCCATCACTCTCTTTTTGGTCATATAGCCCTTACACAGCCTGGAGGTGTGTTGGGTTATTGTCCTGTTGAAAAACAAATAATAGTCCCACTAAGCACAAATCAGATGGGATGGCATATAGTTGCAGAATGTTGTGGTAGCCATGCTGGTTAAGTGTGCCTTGATTGCTAAATAAATCACAGACAGTGTCACCAGCAAAGCACCCCCCACATCATCACACCTCCTCCATGAATCACGGTGGGAAACACACATGCGGAGATCATCCATTCACCTACTTTGCTTCTCACAAAGACATGGCTGTTGGGACCAAAAATCTCACAGTTGGACTCATCAGACCAAAGGACAGATTTCCAATGGTCTAATGTCCATTGCCCATGTTTCTTGGCCCAAGCAAGTCTCTTCTTACTATTGGTGTCCTTTTAGTAGTGGTTTCCTTGCAGCAATTTGACCATGAATTCAGTGTCCTCAGAACAGTTGATGTTGAGATGTGTCTGTTACTTGAACTCTGTGAAGCATTGATTTGGGCTGCAATTTCTGAGGCTGGTGAACTTATCCTCTGCAGCTGAGATAACTCTGAGGATTCCTTTCCTGTGGCGGTTCTCATGAGAGCCAGTTTCATCATAGCGCTTGATGGTTTTTGCGACTGCACTTTAAGAAACTTTCAAAGTTCTTGAAATGATCCAGATTGACTGACATTCATGTCTTAAAATAATGATCGACTGTCATTTCTCTTTGGTTATTTGAGCTGTTCTTGCCAAAATATGGACTTGGTCTTGCTTGGGGTCATTGTCCATTTGGAAGACCCATTTGTGACCAAGCTTTAACGTCCTTACTGATGTCTTGAGATGTTGCTTCAATATATTCACATAATGTTCCAACCTCATGATGCCATCTATTTTGTGAAGTGCGCCAGTCCCTCCTGCAGCAAAGCACCCCCACAACCATGATGTTTCACGGTTAGGATGGTGTTCTTCGGCTTACAAGCCTCCCCCTTTTTCCTCCAAACACAATGATGGTCATTAGGGCCAAACAGTTCTATTTTTGTTTCATCAGACCAGAGGACATTTTTCCAAAAAGTATGATCTTTGTCCCCATGTGCAGTTGCAAACCATAGCTTGGCTTTTTATGGCGGTTTTGGAGTTGTGGCTTCTCCTTGCTTAGCGGCCTTTCAAGGTTTTGTCGATATAGGACTCTTTTTACTGTGGATATAGATACTTTTGCACCTGTTTCGTCCAGCATCTTCAATGGGTCCTTTGCTGTTGTTCTGGGATTGATTTGCACTTTTTGCACCAAAGTACATTCATCTCTAGGAGACAGAATGCGTCTCCTTCCTGAGCGGTATGACAGCTGCGTGGTCCCATGGTGTTTATACTTGCGTACAATTGTTTGTACAGATGAACATGGTACCTTCAGACGTTTGGAAATTGCTCCCAAGGATGAACCAGACTTGTGGAGGTCTACAATTTTCTTTCTGGGGTCTTAGCTGATTTCTTTAGATTTTCCCATGATGTCAAGCAAAGAGGCACTGAGTTTGAAGGTAGCCTTGAAATACACCCACAAGTACACCTCCAATTGACTCAAATTATGTTAATTAGCCTATCAGAAGCTTCTACGGCTATGACATCATTTTCTGGAATTTTCCAAACTGTTTAAAGGCACAGTCAACTTAGTGTAAATAAACTTCTGACCCACTGGAATTGTGATACAGTGAATTACAAGTGAAATAGTCTGTCTGTAAACAATTGTTGGAAAAATTATTTGTGCCATGCACAGAGTAGATATCCTAACCGACTTGCCAAAACTATAGTTTGTTAACAAGACATTTGTGGAGTGATTGAAAAACGAGTTTTAATGAATCCAACCTGAGTGTATGTAAACTTCCGACTTCAACTGTAACTGATGTAGGTGACAAGCTTTGCTAACCTCTGTAGCTAGCTAGCAAGCAATGCTAAAGGGATTGCAAGCAGGTTAGCATAATTGTAGCGAAACAGAATTTTTTTTTCTAAATATTAGCTTGCGGCTAGCATTGATGATGCCAGCAAACATACGCTTGGAATGTATTTCTTCCAACGTTATAATGAAAAGCTACCTTTCAGTCACAAAACACAAGTTTTATGGAGACTTGTGGGCACGTGCTGATGATGTTGCCCACTGTATGCACTTTCGGTAGCATGAATTTGTCCAGACTGAGGAGAAATCCACACACAATGCATCCCTGACTTCCTCCTGAGGTGGTCAGACAGATCTGAACACAATCACTTCACAATGCATCTTTTGTGCATCTCTAGACACATCTTTTCAATGGGATCTCGTATTCTGATTGCAGAAGTAACATGTAAGTGTCAAATGTAGACACGGCCTAAGTGTTCATAGAGTCAGAGCAAGATAGGGTAAGTGTGGATATCCAAACGGGTAACCATTTAATTAACTATTTAGCAATATTATGGCTATTTCATGGTCTTAAGTCTTGGGTGTAGAAGCTGTCTCGGAGTCTGTTGGTTCGACCACTGTTTGCTGGACGGTATCAGAGTGAACAGTTTATGGCTTTGGTGACTGGAATCTTTGGCAATATTTCGGGCCTTCCTCTGACACTGCCTGATATACTGTAGAGGTCCTGGATGGCAGGACCTCTGTTGCGATTTGCGTTTGAGGGTGGTGTATTTGCCTTACAGAGCTGTGATGCAGCCAGTCAAGATGTTCTCGATGGTGCAGCTATAGAACTTTTTGAGGATCCGAGGGCCCATGACCAATCTTCTCAGCCTCTGGAGGGGGAAGAGGCGCTGTCGTTCCCTCTTCACGACTGTGAGGGTGTTTGAGTGTAAGTCCTTAGTGATGTGGACACCAAGGAAGTTGAAGCTCTCAATCCGCTCCACTACAGCCGAATCCATGTGGATGTGGCCGTGCTCTCCCCTCTTTATGCTGTAGTCCACGATCAGCTCCTTGGTCTTACTGAAGTTAAGGGATAGATTGTTGTCCTGGCACCACAATGCCAAGTCTCTGTCTTAATCCCGGTAGGTTGTCTCATCGCCATCAAACTTGATGATGGTGTTGGAGTTGTGCGTGGCCATGCAGTCGTGGGTGAACAAGGAATACAGTAGGAGATTAAACACATACCCATGAGGGGCCCCTGAGTTGATGGTCAGCATGGCGGAAGTGTTGTTGCCTACCCTCACCAACTGGGGTCTGGAGCTGTCCCATTACGAAGTCCAGGATCCAGTTGCAGAGGGAGGTTATCAGTCCCAGGATCCCCAGCTTGGTGATGAGGTTGGAGGGCACTCAGCTTTCCTCAATTTTTCAACTGCTACCGTGCGGGTCCCTGCGGGGAAGATAGCTGAGGACAATCTCTCTGTTCTTGTGACTGAAGCGTCAAATGCAAAAAATAATGGCAGTAAACTATCCTGCAGAGGTTAACCAGTGATAACTTGAGATATATAATAAACAATAAACAAATAACAAAGTGGTAATAAACAATAACAAAGTGGTAACCCAACCCGTGTTTTGGTAAAAAGATGAGGGATTGGCCTGGAGAAATGTAAACACTATCAAATTTATAGACAGAGCTATGCATGCGAAGACTGACCATCCATCATAGCACAATTATAGTTTTAACCATGTTTTGAGGCTGTCACCTTCTGACCTTTATTTCCTGTGTTTTGTATTTAGTTAGTATGGTCAGGGCATGAGTTGGGTGGGCAGTCTATGTTTGTTTTTCTAGGTTTTGGGAATTTCTATGTTTCGGCCTAGTATGGTTCTCAATCAGAGGCAGGTGTCATTAGTTGTCTCTGATTGAGAATCATACTTAGGCAGCCTGGGTTTCACTGTGTGTTTGTGGGTGATTGTTTCTGTCTCTGTGATTGCACCAGATAGGACTGTTTTGAGTTTGCACATTTATTGTTTTTTGTAGTCAGTTGTTCATGTGTACCTTAACGTATTAAAAAGAACCATGGACACTTACCACGCCGCGCATTGGTCCTCTGATCCGTTTCGCCTCTCCTCTTCGGAAGAAGAGGAGGAAATTCATTACAGAGGCTATATAGTGTTTGTTTACATTTACATTGTTTACAAACATTGGAATAAAGCAAGCTTTTATTTTGGGTTCTGATGGCGTACGACAATTTAACTAAGCTTATGAGGGATTCATAAGTTATATTCTATAACAATCAGTGGGTATATATTTTGAATTTATACGTAGCAACTAAAGATTCCAAGTTTAAACATTATTTTATTCTAAAATCCATATTCTTTAAGGTATTAGGAGTTTGAGGAACTCCCTGTTCTGGGGCCTCATTTATGAATGGTGCGTATGCACAAAAAATATTATAAACATTGCCTGTGCAGAATTTTCCCGCAAAAGTTGGTGTTTATCAAATTTGAATTTGACAGCAAAGTTTGAGTGTCACCAAGCAAATCTTAGACCACACATATACACAACCTCTAGTGGTTGAGGAGTTGTATTTACAAGCAAATATGACTATTATCGAGGAAATTGAGGTGTTTGACAGACAGGACTTAGAGAACATTGTTTTGAAGACTTGGACACCCACCACAAATTAATTCCTCTTTTCCTCAGTCAAGAAGTTGTGCTGTGGGTGCAAGTGACAGAAAGATTAACCTTATCTGTCTTACTATCTATCGTTCTGCCCCTGAACAGGCAGTTAACCCACTGTTCATAGGCAGTCATTGAAAATAAGAATTTGTTCTTAACTGACTTGCCTAGTTAAATAAAGGTAAAAAAAATGTGTGTTGCAAAGTGCTAGGAATGTGATAGTTGTTGCTGGTTAGTACTCTGTATGATCATGGAGTAAAAACAATGGACCATGCACGTGTTGCAGAGAGAGCTTACAGAGCTGTGGCCTTGCATGAGGACTAAAGAGTAACCTGCTAAAAAGTAGGTAGAATTTTTGGTCTTGTGTGGTTGACTTCGGAGTAAAGCGTTGACTATGTTTCAATCAGTTAGTTGACATTTTGTGTTTTTTAAATAGTATATTTTGTAGTACCTTGATGTTCTTCTCTATACTGTCTTGATGTTCTTCTCTGTTATGTTCTTTTATGAGTTGTGTTATCTTATTTTACACTCAATCTTCACTTTGTTTTGGCTTCACCTCTCTGACATCAGTTATCAGATTCATTGTGAGAGGTCAATCATGTCAGATATGAGGGACCCGAATGGTACAGTGGTCTAAGGCACCGCATCTCAGTGCTAGAGGCATCACTACAGACCCTGGTTTGATTCCAGGCTGTATCACAACCGGTCATGATTGGCAGTCCCATAGGCCCAGCGTTGTCTGGGGTAGGACATCATTGTAAATAAGAATGTGTTCTTAACTGACTTGCCTAGTTAAATAAAGGTAAAATTAAAAAATAAGAAGGTGCTAGAAGCATCCTATATGGTGGCTAGCACAGGCAAGCCCCATACTATTGTGGAGGACTTAATTCTTCTTGCTGTCGCGGATATGGTTGGGACAATGCTGGGGGGAAATGGCCCAAAAAACTATACAGACAATGCCTGCATCAAACAACACTGTTTCACGACGCATCAGTGACATGGCAGGAGATGTTTTGAAACAATTACTGCTTCGCATACCAGACAGTGAATTCTATGCGTTACAGCTGGATGACTCAACAGATGTGGCGGGCCTGGCACAGCTCCTGGTACAAGTCCTTTACGTTTATGGAGGGTTAGTTAAGGAAAACATCCTCTTCTGCAAACCACTGAAAACCAGGACAACAGAAGATATTCTTTTTTAAGTACTGGACAGCTTAGTGACATCAAATGGACTTTGGTGGTCAAGAAGTGTTGGTATCTGTACTAATGGCGCAAAAGCCATGACAGGGAGACATAGTGGAGCGGTAAGGGGTTAAACAAGCAGTTTCTCCCGATTTTCACTTGTTTGACCACTTGCATGATGATTTTTCTCGCCTGAAAGATCTGAATCTAGGATTACAGGGACTCTCCACAACTATATTCAATGGGCAGGACAAAATTGAGGCTATGATTAGGAATTTGGAGCTCTTTTCTGTCTGCATTAACAAGGACAACACACAGGTCTTTTCATCATTGTATGTTTTTTTGTGTGCAAATCAACTCAAGCTTACGCACAATGTCAAATGTCAAATGCGAAACACCTGAGTGAGCTGGGTGTGAAATTACGCAGGTACTTTCCCAAAATGGACAACACAGGCAACTGGATTCATTATCCCTTTCATGCCCTGCCTCCAGTCCACTTACCGATATCTAAACAAGAGAACCTCATCGAAATTGCAACAAGCGGTTCTGTGAAAATTTAATTTAATTAGAAGTCACTGCCAGATTTCTGGATTGGACTTCGCTCTGAGTATTCTGCCTTGGCAAATAGCGCTGTTAAGACACTGATGGCCTTTGCAACCACGTACTTGTGTGAGAGTGGATTCTCGGCCCTCTCTAGCATAAAAACTAAATACAGGCACAGTCTGTGTGTGGAAAATGATTTAAGACTAAGACTCTCTCCAATACAACACAACATTGCAGAGTTATGTGCATCCTTTCAAGCACACCCTTCTCATTAACCTGTGGTGAGTTACTCACCATTTTCAATGAACAAATAAGGTTGTATATGTAAGATGGTTAAATAAAATTATTGATTACTATTACATTATTATTTGTGCCCTGGTCCTATAAGAGCTCGTTGTCACTTCCCATGAGCCGGGTTGTATAACAAAACTCTCACTCATTCTTATGTTTAATAAATGTATCATATAGTGTGCGTATGGCAGACTTACAATGATCGCAAAAAACAACGTTTGAGAGTGCACTGACCCTGGTGCTAGAGGGGATGCAGCTGGAGTTTGAATGTTTTAAGGGGTACGGGACTATAAAAAGGTTGGGAACCACTGCTTTAGGTAGTGTCATATTTCAGTTTTCCCAACCCTGGCAGTCATTCTGAATGCATGTTGCTGGTGATCTAAAATTCAGGTTGGATATCCCCATTCTTGCTGGATATTTATCAGATTTACACATCACTTTGCAAGCCAGCATAATGTGATAGATTGCGTGAATAACCCACTATGTTGGGTTTTTCAAATGATCCAAACATGGGTTATCAAATTCGTTTTTATTCACTTTATTTCTGGTTGCCCAAGCAGCTCGGTCTTTTTTAACATAATCTATAGATTATTTTCAGGAGGTGTGGCTTATTAGGGATGTGGCTTTTAGATAGTTAATTTTAGCCACCCGTGAGAGTAAATGTCATTCCTGTTGGACATGTTAATTTTGTACACTGCAACTTAACATTTTACTTGAAAGTTATTTCACATCACATAATCTAATACATTTTTTAAAACATTATTATTACTATCCCATTGGGGATATCCAATTATGATTTGCATAGGCTTTTAAGGAACTCATATACTTATGTAGGCTTAATTAAAGCTAAAAAGAATAGTTAGCAATTCAACTTAACAGATTAACTGAAATTACATTTACTCTCACGGGTGCCAAAAATGACTTCCTGAAACCACACCCCTACTACGTCAAGCCTCCAGTCTTCTGATTTGACCCGCTCGGTCATATCTCAGTAACCCAGAGTCCCCAAAACCAACCTTGCTCTTTTTTAAAAGACATGAGTTTTGAATGACACCTACACCCTTTGTTCCATGCTAGCTGAAGACCTAGCTAGCCAGTAACTAGCTAACACCAGACAGAGATGAAAGGGGAAACATAAGAATTGTTGCCATTGATGAACAGGGTAAACTTTTATATTTGATGACACCCTAAAGTCACATTTTGGCACGAGTAGAGTAGGTATCTAGCTATATACCACATCCCTATGTAAACATGCCTTCTCCAAAGTTGGTTACAAGGCAGCACTTTTTTAAATGTTGCAATTGGTTCATTAAAATGAGACTGAAGGCGATGTCACCTTGTCCCGTTAATAATGAATCCAAGTGTTTGACATGGGGGAGGTGACCAGTAACTTTATGATCAAACATTATCAATCTAGAATCAATTGTCATTTTTCATACTTCGGTCATCATACTTTGATCTGGTTTCCTTCAAATGTCATCCAGTTTCATGGAAAACATGATTTTGACTGTCCAATACCTTTAAATAGATCAATTTGAATGATAACATATTCACTTAGGATCTCACTTGGTGAAGTCCATAGAGGAATTTCTGTATAGAGACAATCTGGGGCAGGCCTTCACGGAAAACAAAAAATATTTGACTACAGGAGTCACCACGGTAGTCAACCACCACAGCCCGTGACACTCAGGTAGGCAAGCTAATACCTCATACCTGGAGCAGGGCCAGACACATTCCACCACAGAAAGACTGCTATTAGTTGAATGAAAATGATCACCAGGGGTGAACTAACCTAACCTGGGAGAACTACCTTTCTGCACTTAAACCCTTCACAAGAACACATGATTCTGCTAGCTGCTCACTAGGACTGATTAGTTGAATCAAAAATCGAATCAAAGTTTATTGCTCATAGACAGTTTAGTAGTTGTTAAAGTGGGTGCAGCGAATTGCTTGTGTTATTAGATCCTTATAGTGCAGTAAAATGTCAAACATCAGGTGTGATTTAGCAAAAGCCTGCAACCCCAGTTGCTGTCCAGCAACAGGGTTGGCTATCCCTGGAGTGGTGATACTGTGAGGCGTAAGAGTCATGAGGTCAGGGTTGTGAAAGCTAAGCTTCCTGTTCTCAGCTGGTCTGGATTGACTCACTGCATGACTTGACTCTGTCACACCCTGATCTGTTTCACCTGTCTTTGTCCTTGTCTCCATCCCCCTCCAAGTGTCACCCATCTTCCCCATTATCCTCAGTGTATTTATACCTGTGTTCTCTGTTGCCAGTTCGTTTTGTTCATCAAGCCTACCAGTGTTTTTCCCTTGCTCCTGCCTTGTTCTAGTTTCTGTTTTCCTGTTTTTTGACCACTCTGCCTGCCCTGACCACGCGACTGCCTGCCGTTCTGTGCCTTATGGACTCTGATCTGGATTACTGACCTCTGCCTGTCCTTGACCTGTCACTTTGCCTGCCCCCTGTTCTAGTAATAAACTTTTGTTACTTTGACACTGTCTGCATCTGGGTCTTCTCCTGAAACATGATAGTCTCTTGGACTTTTCAATTCCCTCCTTCAATACAAGCTTGACTTTTTATCAAGGGGGATGTTTGGTTGACTGGCCAGATTATACTAAATCTGACAGACACACTTCACAGTGGAGGTGTATAACAGCTGTTATTATAACTAAGTTATCAACTCTGTGGTGTCAGACTACTTATGTCCACTTGTAATGAGAGTGATATCAAATGTAAATTCTGCTTCTACATGGAGTAGAATTTCAATATCTTTGCTTTATATTGTGTAACAACATAGTGTCTATTCTGGATGATGTGCCATTACATTACATTTAAGTCATTTAGCAGACGCTCTTATCCAGAGCGACTTACAAAAAATGCATTTACATTTTTAGATTTTAGTAATTTAGTAGACGCTCTTATCCAGAGTGATTAGGGTTAAGTGCCTTGCTCAAGAGAACAAACTGATTTTTCACCAAGTAACCTTGGGGATTCGAACCTGCAATCTTTCAATTACTGGCCCAGCGCTGTTAACTGCGAGGCTATAGCGATAAGGCTGTGCCTTGACAGAAGCACTACAGGATGTGGAGTCAAGAGTGCTAGTAGGTGCCAGAATCAAATCTACATCTGTGCTCCCATTTGCCCATGTTTCTTGGAGATCATTTGAATGGTAACATTTTGTGATATTCAACTCGACCAGTGTTATAAGCACATTCATACAGTAACTGTTTCATAACACCTCAAATGAAAGTTACTATACTGCAGGTGTTTGTGCACACACTATAAAGCCATATGACAAGGTTATGAAGTCCGTCATTCCATTCAATTTAATAATGTGACACAGAGGTTGGTAAATGACAAAACACCCTGTTATAACATCTGGTATGTAGACTATTATGTAGCATGTAATAACATATGACAAAAGTTGTCATGCAGACTGTGTAGCAGTTGACATTAGAGCATATGACAGGATGAATAGTCCTCTTTGACACCAGTTATAACTAGTTTTATATAATCTAATGCCGCAACTCATTTCCATTTAAAACTGTTCATGACAGCTTATGACAAATATTATAATGTGTAACACAGCTGTTAAAAAGGCTTCATGAATGCATTCGTAAGGACACCTACAGTAAAGTGTTCCCGAAATGGACAATTAACGACTTCAGCCAACCAGCTGCAGTAACAATATCTGCCTATTCAAATGGATGGTGGGAATGCTCCGAGAGAAGTACAGTATTAAGCTTATTATAGTAAGTCATTAGTAGACGATCACCACATCTGGCATAGAGGAAAGTGAATGAAGGTTACTCTCCCACACTGTCAATTAAATGTTTTAACTTATTTAACCTTTATTTAACTAGGCAAGTCAGTTAAGAACAAATTCTTATTAATGGTATCTGTTGCTTTTATACATGTCTTACTACTCGAAAGTCATCTTAAATTTCGCTCAAAACCTCCCGTGGCTTATTTTTAAGTTTGGCATGTTCTGTTTCAAATGTCTGTGCAAGAGTGAAGGTTTCATCGAGTTGTGAGATAGTACTTTTGCACATATGACACACTGTGGCTGAGGAAAGGCACTACTCCCAAATCAATGTAGTTCCCATCATATTTGCGCCTCTTCAATGGTCCAACGTCCCTGTCCATGCTAGCTGGGCTAACAACAAATGGAGAACTACTGATGCTAGCATTGGATGTGCTCGTGGAAGCAGAACAACTTGTGTTGTCGACAGGTGCAGGTGTAGTACTGCTGGTATGTGTCTCTATGGACGCGGACCTTACTTTTTTTGAACCATTTATCAATTTTCTAGCAAACAGAATGAGCACCAGCGCAGTTGGCTTTATCGGAATTCCCGCGAGAGAGTAACGGTTAATGTGATTGGATGTTAATTATTTGACTAGGTTACCTGTATTTGACATTGTGTTGTTATTTCGCTTTTGCTTTTTGGCAGTGAACCAAGGCTACTAAGGTGAGAAACAAACTTCACCCAAATGCACAGCCCCGTTGGAAAATATAAACCGACTGTTTGAAAATGTGAATCACATTTATATTTGGCATACCCCCGATGGCATGGTACATACCCCAGTTTGGGAATACCTGACCTAAAGCATCTAAACTGGAACAACCATTTCAGTAACTGGCGCAATAAATCCAAGTAACACGTCGGCTTAGTTTGGAAAATGTATCACATATATATTTGAGATGCATAACATTAATTAATTATTGTACCTGCAATTTTTAATAAATCAACCTGAAATAGAGCACGCTGTAAAATATGATTATGATGGATGTGGTTTTGGTTCAACTCTGGTTATTAAGACCAACGCTGGGGTTATTTTACAACACTGAGTGTTAATTCAACATTTTAGTTATGTTCAGAGTAGGCCCTTAACATTATGCCATATGAATAATGTTTTGTATTGTGATAAATAATAAACAATTTATGATAACATATTTGCTCAGGATCTCACTTGGTGTAGTGCCTTGGACTGAAAATATATATATATTTTTTTATTTAACCTTTATTTAACCAGGTAGGCTAGTTGAGAACAAGTTCTAATTTACAACTGCTACCTGGCCACAATAAAGCAAAGCAGTGCGACACAAACAACAACACAGAGTTACACATGGAATAAACAAGCGTACAGTCAATAACACAATAGAAAGAAAAAAAAGTCTGTATACAATGTGTGTAAATGGCGTGAGGAAGTAAGCCAACAAATAGGCCACAGTAGCAAGTAATTACAATTTAACAAATTAACACTGGAGTGATAGATGTGCAGATGATGATGTGCAAGTAGAAATACTGGTGTGCAAAAGAGCAGACAAGTAAATAAAAACATTATGGGGATGAAGTAGGTAGATTGGATGGGCTATTTACAGATGTGCTATGTACAGCTGCAGCGATCGGTTAGCTGCTCGGAAAGCTGATGAATGCAACAACCATGTCTCTGTCACTAACAAATACAGTCTCGGATAGTACTGTATCTCTACAATTCACTTGAGAGGCAATGCACTCGAGGAAAAAGTAAAAACAAATAAAAAATAAGGCTTTATACCTAGCAGTGTGTTTATTTAAAATGTTCCAGTCTCTATCGGGGTATACACTTTCAGTGTTAATTTAACACTCTCTGTGTTGATTTAACACTGGATAATCTGTGTAGCTGTGGAGTGTGTTTGTGTGGGAGACAGACATTCAGTTGACAGATTAAGTGGATGGTCAGAAAGAAGCATGGTGCTTTTGTGTGTCTGATCATTTCACTTGCTGAAGATTCTGATATTCTATTATGTCAATGTGTGACTAAAACTCACAAGTGATTCTGTGTGTCTCTTTGTTTCAGCTATGGATTGGAGTCAGAGGTTGCAGCTCTTGCTCTTCTCACTCCTCTGTCTCACTGGCAACTCCAAGGCAGTAGGAGGTAAGTAGGATGAACTTTACCCACAGAATTCATCAACCATCAATCAACCATGTTACGAGGACAGCTAGAAGTACTGATTGAATTCAACTGGATCAAGTTAACAGCTCTATCTCCGGAAACATGGTCCTTCACTTTGTCGTGATTTAAGTCTGACCTCTGGTGGGTGTAAATGGAATTATATAATTTTATAAAGCAACACTGCAAATATCTGCGTGCAGTTTTAAACTACCCTTCCCCCATTTGTTCCATACTGGCTGAAGACCTGGCTAGCCAGTAACTAGCTAACATCAGACAAACATGAAAGGGGAAAAATATAAGAATACTTGCAATAGATTAATTGGGTAAACGTGTAATTATATTTTCTGACACCATTCAGTCACATTTTGGCACCAGTAGAGTAGCTATCTAGCTATATAAACCATGCCCCTCTGCAAACATGTCTTCTCCGATGTTGGTTAAAAGATTATAGTTATTTAAATTAGGTAAGAGAATATCATGGTAGAGTACCATTGGTGTATTAAAATAAGAGTTAACGTGATGGCACGTTGTTACCTAAATAATTAATCTAAGTGTTTGACGTGGGGGAGGGGACCAGTAACTTTATGATCAAACTTTATCAATGTAGAATCTACAGTCATTTTTCATACCTTGATCATCATAATTTGATCTGGTTTCCTTCAAATATCATCCAATTTCATGAAAAACGTCCTTTGAACTATGCATGACCTTTAAATCAACACTGAAAGTGTTGTCTATGGACCCCATATAAAAACCGGAACCGTGTTAAATCAACTTTCTGCTTAGTGTAAAGCCTTATTCAAATATTTCCCAGATTGTCTTGCCTTCTGAGTAAATTGTAGTTACCACCCATGACAATATTTGTTATTAACAGAGACATGGTTGTTGCATTCATCCATTTTCAGTCATATGGAGTTCACCCAGTATTAAATGAGATCCTTAGTGAATGTTATCATAAAATATATATATTTAACACAATACCATATGTCTTTCGTAAGGCCTTATTTTGAGGACCTAGTTTTACCCTAATACAGAGGCCTGAAACTCATACACATCACTTTGAAACAAAACTACCACCGGTGTATGCTGTTTTGCAGGTTGATATTTTAGAATGGTTTGTTTCAATATCTATGTTTGTGCACGTACATTGATTGACTGAATTTATCGTATACTTCACAAAGATAAACTACACACATTTTTCTAAACTAATCCAATCACTTAGTTCAAATCAGTTAGTTCCTAATGTTCCTAACCCTGACAGTCATTCTGAATGCAGGTTGCAGGTGAATTCATTTTCCAACTGTTGGATCTCCACCCACTGATTGGATTTCAATAGGAATTACACATCACATTGTAAGCCAGTATACTGTGATTTGCAGGGCTGATGTGGCTTGTAAAACATGGATTTCAGGCCCTTGTATTACACTCTCAGAATAACAGGTTTACGTTTGTTGCTAATGGGCTACAAACACGTAATCAATCAATGTACCAATGTACCTGCACAAACAGATATTGAAACAAACAATTCAAAAACAAAATCTTCCTGCAATAGAGCATGCTGGGAAATATGATGATGGGCATGGTTTTTGTTCAAATTGACGTGCATGAGTTTCAGGCGCCTGTATCTGGTTAAAACTATGCCTGCAAAATAAGGCCTTATGAAATACATATGGCATTGTGTTAAATATACATTTTTTATGACAACATATTAATTTAGGATCTTACTTTTTGAAGTCTACAGGACAAAATATGGATGAATGCAACAATTATGTCTCTGTCACAAAAAAATACAGTCACAGGTGGTAACTCTACAATTTGCTCGAAAGGCAAGGCACTGTGGGAAATATTTGAATAAGGCTTTACACTAATCAGTGTGTTCATTTAACACTACTCTGGTGTCTATGGGTCCATAGACTCAAAAATTAACACTGGAGAATTTGTTGTGAAGAGATATATTTTGAAAGACCATCTCTGTAAAAACTCTGTCTATGCATGCTACATGACTCGCGTAATAATTGCATACTTTTTTGGTGTGCATCATTTCCCCAACATATTCTGGTCTTTAAGATGTGGACTCGTTAAATAAGATGGTGGTCCTCAAACAGTCCCTGTACTGCATGTTTGTCTTTACTCTATATACTCTTTGTGTGCAGAGCTCTGTGTGGACAAAGGACGAGAAACTGAGTGGGTATTTTCAATTTCCGGTGATGCTGCCATGTTGACATCCACCCTGTTGGACCTCAACGTGTCTGACAACCGCAGCATCCCCTATAAGATATCATGGTATTACCTAAGGACTGGGACAGAGCTGACCAGGGAGACAGGAAAGACTCTGGTGCGGGGGAAGACACTCTGGATTTTTAACATCACGATGGAAGATGCTGGAGACTATGAGTGTGTTGTGAGGTAGGGGCTATACATTTGTCTGCTGTGTGTATATGTGTGTGTATATGAGTGTGTGGTGTAAATATTTCCTGTTACCTTTGATAACAGACTACCCTCTGAGTGCTACAAGAAGGTTGCCTTGCTGATTGTGAACCACACCAACCCAGAAGAATGCGGTCGACCAGAAAAGGCCCAACAGGTCCTGACCAACACAGCCACCTCTTTCCTGAACTGCCCATTGAGTGAGCATATCAGGGAAGTAGACAACTACTCCATCCAGTGGTACAAGGTGAGTCCAATGGGGTAAACAGACAATGCAGTGCAATAGGAGAGTGTTGAGAGGGGACGCCTGACAACAGGGGCGGACTAGCCACCTGGCATTTTGAGAAAATGGTGGATGGGCTGGTCCATTTTTAGCCCAATGGAATTGTCTAACTATTTTTTTTTGTACAAAAATATAATTATCTGGCTGATAATTGGGGCCACAATGACAAAAACTGGCCTTTTGGTGGCCTCAAGGAAAGAAAATGGGCCAATGTCGGGCCTCAAGGGAAAAATGGTCCGGTGAGTCAGAAACGCCCGGGCGGATTTCTGGTCCCAGTCTGCCCTTTCCTGACAGTGCTGGAAAGTCTGTTTGAACTCTTTCTTTTCAGCTATCCAGTCAGTCTCTATGTATGCTTAATTTGTGTTTAAAACTATAGGAATGTAGGGTTATTACTACTAGTGAAATCTTGTGACTACATTTGAGACAATGTTCCAACAGACACAGTATGTCATGTTTTGTCATATATTGTCATGTCTTGTCCCTGTGCTTTCTCTTCTATTCATTTCCCCCTGCTGGTCTTATTAGGTTTCTTTTCCTCTCTCTCTATCCCTCTCTCTCTCTATCGTTCCGTTCCTGCTCCCAGCTGTTCCTCATTCTCCTAACTACCTCGTTTGCTCTTTCACACCTGTCCCCTATTTTGCCCTCTGATTTAGTCCCTATTTCTCTCTTTGTTTCTGCTTCTGTCCTTGTCAGATCCTTGTTTGATGTTTGCTGTGCTGTGTTCTTGTTCCGTCGTGTTTTTGCCTTCTTCAGATGCTGCGTGTGAGCAGGTGTCTATTTCAGCTACGGCCTGCGCCAACCCGAAGCGACCTGCAGTCTGTGGTCGCTTCTCCTGTTGTTCCCCTCTACAGTAGAGGATTTCAGTTATTCCTGTTTGGACATTACCTGTGAAAGAATTCAGGATTACTCGTTTTCTGTTAAGACTGGAATAAACTCTGTTTCTGTTAAGTCGCTTTTGGGTCCTCATTCACCTGCATAACACAGTACTGAACATACCCTTTACATTGTTCATTGCTCTCACATATTGTACTGCATTGAATTGTTCTGAGTTGGTCTTCTAAGGTAAGACATTATCAGAACTTATCTGTAATTGTATATTAATTTTGTACTACTAGCCATATTCCATTACCACTACCTTTCAGTGTACATTTCTATTTTAACCCTGTCAGGGCTGTGAACCCATTGTGGAAGATGATCCCTTGTGGAACAGGTTTAGTTATGTCAGTCACAGTGCTGTGGAGTTACTCCGAGTAGAAGTGGTCACCCTTGAGGATCATGCGTTCTACACCTGCACCATGACCTTTAACTTGGAAGGGTTCAGCAGCAGGATCTCAGAGACCATCAACAGTATGGTGGACGGTGAGTATTGTTGGCACAGCTCATAAAAGTTGTCCATAACCACAGATCTAGGAACAGATTATTACCATATACCCCCAATCCTTACCACAGCCATTACAGAGACAGTAACTTCAGAAAGTATTCACACACGTTGACTTTTTCCACATTTACATTACATTACATTTAAGTCATTTAGCAGACGCTCTTATCCAGAGCGACTTACAAATTGGTGCATTCACCTTATGACATCCACAACTTGTTGTGTTGCAAAGTGGGATTAAAATAGATTTAATTGTCATTTTTTTGTCAAGAATCTACATAAGTATTCAACTCCCTGAGTCAATACAAGTTAGAATCACCTTTGTTGCGATTATAGCTGTGAGTCTATCTGGGTAAGTCTCTAAGAGCTTTCCACCCCTGGATTGTGCAACATTTCCCCATTATTCTTTTCAAAGTGCTTTAAAATTGGTTGTTGATCATTGCTTGACAACCATTTTCAGATCTTGCCATAGATTTTCAAGCAGATTTAATTCTAACCTGTAAATCGGTCACTCAGGAACATTCACAGTTCTTTGTTAGCAACTTCAGTGTAGATTTGGCCTTGTTTAAGGTTATTGACCTGCTGAATGGTGAATTCATCTCCTGTTGGAAAGCAGACAGAACAAGGTTTTACTCCAAAATTTTGCCTGTGTTTAGCTGAATTCTGTTTCTTTTTATAATAAAAAACTCCCCAGTCCTTAACGACAGGCATACCCATAACATGATGCAGCGACCACTATGTTTGAAAATAGGGAAAGTGGTAGTCAATAATGTGTTGCATTGGATTTTCCACAAACATAACACTTCGTATTCAGAACAAGAAGTGAATTGCTTTGCCACATGTTTTGCAGTATTACTTTAGTGCCTTGTCGCAATCAGGATGCATGTTTCAGAATATTTGTATTCTGTATAGGCTTCCTTCATGAGCCCTGTCAATCAGGTTAGTATTGTGGAGTAACTAGAATGTTGTTGATCCATCCTCAGTTTCTTCCTATCACATCCATTAAACTCCGTAACTTTTTTTAAAGTCACCATTGGCATCATGGCGAAATCCCTAAGCGGTTTCCTTCCTCTCCGACAACCTGTATCTTTGCAGTGAGTGTAATTAATTTTACTCCTGAACTTATTTCACCATGCTCAAAGGGATATTCAATTCCTGCTTTATTTTTTTTACCCATCTACCAATAGTTGCCCTTTGCAAGGCATTGGAAAACTTCCCTGGTCTTTGTGGTTGAATCTGTGTTTGAAATGCACTGCTCGACTGAGGGACCTGTAACGGCTGTCGTGGGTTGAAGAAGGTGAAGAGGACCAAAGTGCAGAGTGGTACGTGTTCATGTGTAAGGGATTTCCTCCTCTTCGGAAGAAGAGGAGAGGCGAAAAGGATCAGAGGACCAATATGCGGCGTGGTAAGTGTCCATGGTTCTTTTAATACGTAAATGTACACATGAACAACTGAATACAAAAACGTGAAAACCCAAAACAGTCCTATCTGGTGCAAACACAGAGACAGGAACAACCACCCACCAACACACAGTGAAACCCAGGCTACCTAAGTATGATTCTCAATCAGAGACAACTAATGACACCTGCCTCTGATTGAGAACCATACTAGGCCGAAACATAGAAATACCCAAATCATAGAAAAACAAACATAGACTGCCCACCCCAACTCACGCCCTGACCATACTAAATAATGACAAAACAAAGGAAATAAAGGTCAGAACATGAAATCATGATGTATATTTATTTTAACTCAGAACACTACGACCAAAATAACAAAAATAGACCAACACGAAACAGTTCTGTCTGGTACAGACACAGAGACAGAAAACAACTACCCACAACTCAAGGGCGAAACCAGGCTGCCTAAGTATGGTTCTCAATCAGAGACAACTGCCTCTGATTGGGAACCATGCCAGGCCAAACACATAGAAATACAAACATAGAACAAAACATAGAATGCCCACCCCAACTCACGCCCTGACCAACCTAAAACAGAGACATACAAAAGGAACTAAGGTCAGAACGTGACAGGACATGTAATTGTACTGTAGTGTATGTGTGGGGTACAGACATGTGGCAGTCATTCAAACATCTATTAAAATGTATTATTATTATTATTATTGCACACGGAGTGAGTCCATGCAACTTATTATGTGACTTGTTCAGAATTTTTTACTCCTGAACTTAGTTATGCTCACCATAACAAAGGCATTGAATACTTACACTAAAGACATTTCCGCTTTTCATTTTTTGTAACCATTTTGAAAAACATAATTCCACTTTGACATGATGGGGTATTGTGTGTAAGCCTGTGATACAATAATCTAAATGGAATCAATGTTTAATTCAAGCTGTAACGCAACAAAATGTGTACAAAGTCAAGGGGTGTGAATACTTTCTGAAGGCATTGTATATGACCCTGAATCAGAGGTTATGATTTCATAGAGGCTGCTTTGAAACTTTGCTCTGTGAGAGCTTAGAAATGGTTGTGTTCAATAGGGTCATGTAACTGCATATTTCTGTCTGTCTATGATGTTTATGAATCATTGTCATCATTTCAGTGGAGTATTGCCTGGAGCCCAAACCCGGCCAACTGAATATTATCCTTGTTGTCGTCCAGCTACGACTCGGTGAAACATAAGATATTACAGTTTTTAATGTACCGTTGGTAGGATAGTCTCGAATGGAGCTCATCCAGATTATTCTCCAGTGATTGCATGTTGGCCAAAAGAATGGATAGTAGAGGCAGGTTACTCACTCGCTGACGAATTCTCACAAGGCACCCTGATCTCCACCCTCTGTACCGCTGTCTTTTCTTCACGCGAATGACGGGAATTTGGGCCTGGTCTCGGAGAAACAGTATATCCTTTGCAGAAGACTCATTACAGTAAAAATATTTGTCTAGTTCGAGGTGAGTAATCACTCTTCTGATATCCAGAAGCTCTTTTTGTTCATAAGAGACCAATGTACAAAATAAGTTACAAACAATGCAAAAAAACACAAAGTAGCACAGTTGGTTAGGAGCCCATAAAACCGCAGCCCACCCCTCTGGCGCCAATAACAGTATATGTTATCTTAACTGTGGCCATGATGGTTTGATTGTGTGTTCACAATGGGGAACTTTTCTGAAGAGAAGGAGGGTGTTTGGTTGGAGCGTAATTTAAGAGGAAGACTTTTCCATCCATTACACCTGTAAGGTTTCCAGTGACAGAGGCAGTCCTTCTGCCTCCTTCACACTACAGCCTACAGGTAACACAACACTTTCTGGAAGATAACATAAAAATGTTTCAAAAGAGATCACACACATATTATCCTATCTCTTTACTCTTGTTTTGATAGCGAATTATAACATCTGCAACCTCACCACTTTTGAACAAAAATGGTTGAAGAATAAAGCCAGTCAGCTTGACATTATGTATTTGAAATGCTATCTCCACTCTTTTTTTCTGCACAGATCCAAACTATCTGTTCCCTATTGGGGTACTACTGATCACTCTGGTATTGGTGTTTACTGTTAGTGTTGTGATTTACCATTGCTTCAAGATCGACATCATGCTGTCTCTCTGGAGGATGTTCCCGCTTCTCCACATAAACACAGGTACACAATGAGAGACGCTTTACCGCATATATACTTCGCAAGAACACTCACGGAAGCATTAATAGAAACATGCCTCAGCACGCACACACGCACACACACACACATACACACTATCTGCAGACTCATTGCATGGTGTGCATTCACAAAATGGAAACTCTCACTAACATAAACATACATTATACACCAGATACAGACAGTAATGCACATACAGCATGTCACTCCACAAACCCCCAGGCCCACACTTAAACCCACACACATGAATGTTACATTACTTGTTTCCCACTCCACACCTGACCACAAGTAAAATCAGTAGCAAGGTACTGTAGCACATCCCACAGCTGCAGTATGCAAGCACTGCATTTTCCATGACAGAGAAACAGAGAAAGTTTCATACCAGGCACTGAATAGGCTATGTTACCAAAAAAACACAAGCAACTATGGTGTCATTAATAACCAAGCCTCCTCTGTTAGGCAGGTTTGTGGAGACATTTGATCCAGCCCAGCACTAACACACCTATTTTGGTTTACCTGTCTCTGTCCTGCATGTGGCAGACTGATGGGAAGCTGTATGATGCGTACATGGCGTACCCCCGTGTGCAGAAAGACGAGGTGCCCAGAGAAGAACAGCCTGTTGAACTTGTGATGGGATTGATGGGCTTTGGAGAGGACAGTGATAGACACAAGGAGGAAATATGTTGAATGAAAGGACTTCTGATACCATGGAGAGTATAAATGTTGTATCTGCCTCTCACAACACATTTTCATGAACATTTATTGAATCAGACTTTGGAAGATTGGTCCTCTGGGGTGAGATGTATTTTTGGCGGGATGATGATTGATCGTCCTGCCGATGGAAAATGTTAAGAGTGTATTAATTCTGACCATATTGGCAGAGCAACTCAAATACACACACATGCACGCACAGACACACAAACCACACACACCATTTATCACCATGTTGTACATACACACCACATCTGTGAGAGAGCTTTAATAAAGAGAGCCCAGTACATTTTATACAATGTATTTGATTTGTCTTTGTCTACTTTAACAAAATTGTTGAAAGAATAGACAGATTTGTTTCTCATCCATTGAGATAAGCTATAAGTGTTAATATTTATGAATGCAGTTATTTAGTATTTATGAACAGCTTATCGACATTTAATATTAAATGTTTTATAAATGGTGAGCTGACTATTAACAAACACCTTATATGATTTATTAATTAAAGCACAGTCCTGAAACTTCCCAGAAATGGTGTGTCGGTTTGGAGAAGATGGTTGCGTCCAAGCTCTTCTGTTATGTCTAGTTTACATACAGGTAGGACTGGCTGTGAAGGGTAACCTGCTTTACTGTAATCCAATGTGATCATAGGCCATTTCAAAGAAAGTGTGGTTAGGAGTACTGGGGATTCTACTATCCAATGGGGGAAAATCCAGCTGAGGTTGTTTCACACCAAACAACCTCCAGCATTGTCTTGTTAACCTGAAGTATCAAACTTAAAATCACACTTCCGCGAGCCTGAAACCACTCAGTGTGAAATAAAGTGAAGAGGAGGACCTTGGGTTTATCATCTCTAAGAAAATACATGGATTCATGTAAGTATCGTAATTGTTTCTGCAAACTATTGGTACACTTGGGCTTATTATGTAGCATGAAGGTAGACATTAGGAAGGATTAAGCTAGAGATGTCTGTTTTTTTGCATGAGCTGCGTCTCAATCCGCCAATGTCAGCCTTCCACATCTGCAGAGGAAAGTGACCGGGCTACAGGGGTGTTTGTCGGACCATGAGATGTCTCGAAAATCCGTCTTCTCACAAAAATGTCTGTAGAGTCCGAACGGTTTGGCCTTATCAATATGAGATGAGACTCACAGACACGATGATGTACTCTGTTTTGCTCTAGGACCCCCACAAGTGTCACGACTCATCTGAAGGTAACCCATACAAATGAATGGAAGTATAGAGGTAGTTTTGTGCTTTCAAATATAAGAGGTTAAATATTTGTCTATAAAAAAAAAAATATTTCCTGACATTTCAAAACCTTATTCCTTAAGATTTTTTTTGACGGTGTTTTTTGCCATTCATGTTTATTTGTTAGTAGTAAAGGCCAAATTCAATATTTTATCAAAACATTTTTATATGGCTATAGGTGTAATGGCGTTCTTCGTTTGTTGAAAGAGAGTCGGACCGAAATGCAGCGTGGTGGTTACTCATGTCTTTAATGATGTCATGCAGGTGAATGAGGACCCAAAAGCGACTTGGCGAAAACAGAGTCTTTAATCCAGTAAAGTAATTCTACAAACAAAAGACATAATTCCACTCGTAATGACGAGAACAGACTGGAGACTCGAACAAGAACTGCAGGTTGCCTCGGGAAGGCACTTGAACCTAGCAGACTCAGACACCTGCTCTCCACGCAGCATCTGAGGGAAACACGACACGACAGGGCGATACACAGACACAGCACGGTGAACAATAGACAAGGATCCGACAGGACAGGAACGGAACGATAGAGAGAAGAGAGAGAGGAAGGGAGAGAGAAAAAGGGGAACGAACCTAAAAAGACCAGCAGGGGGAAAATGAACAGAGGGAAAAGCAAAATGACAAGACAATCTAAGACAAAACATGACAGTACCCCCCCACTCACCGAGCGCCTCTTGGCGCACTCGAGGAGGAATCCTGGCGGCAACGGAGGAAATCATCAATGAGTGAACGGTCCAGCACGTCCCGAGACGGAACCCAACTCCTCTCCTCAGGACCGTAACCCTCCCAATCCACTAAGTATTGGTGACCCCGTCCCCGAGAACGCATGTCCATGATCCTACGTACCTTGTAAATAGGTGCGCTCTCGACAAGGACGGGAGGGGGAGGGAAGACGAACGGGGTGCGAAGAAAGGGCTTGACACAGGAGACATGGAAGACAGGATGGACGCGACGAAGATGTCGCGGAAGAAGCAGTCGCACAGCGACAGGATTGACGACCTGGGAGACACGGAACGGACCAATGAACCGCGGGAGTCAACTTACGAGAAGCTGTCGTAAGAGGAAGGTTGCGAGTGGAAAGCCACACTCTCTGGCCGCAACAATACCTTGGACTCTTAATCCTGCGTTTATTGGCGGCTCTCACAGTCTGTGCCCTGTAACGGCAAAGTGCAGACCTCACCCTCCTCCAGGTGCGCTCAAACGTTGGACAAACGCTTGAGCGGAGGGAACGCTGGACTCGGCAAGCTGGGAAGAGAACAGAGGAGGCTGGTAACCCAGACTACTCTGAAACGGAGATAACCCGGTAGCAGACGAAGGAAGCGAGTTGTGAGCGTATTCTGCCCAGGGGAGCTGTTCTGCCCAAGACGAAGGGTTTCTGAAAGAAAGGCTGCGTAGTATGCGACCAATCGTCTGATTGGCCCTCTCTGCTTGACCGTTAGACTCGGGATGAAACCCGGAAGAGAGACTGACGGACGCACCAATCAAACGACAGAACTCCCTCCAAAACTGTGACGTGAATTGCGGGCCTCTGTCTGAAACGGCGTCTAACGGGAGGCCATGAATTCTGAACACATTCTCGATGATGATTTGTGCCGTCTCCTTAGCGGAAGGAAGTTTAGCGAGGGGAATGAAATGTGCCGCCTTAGAGAACCTATCGACAACCGTAAGAATCACAGTCTTCCCCGCAGACAAAGGCAGACCGGTAATGAAGTCTAGGGCGATGTGAGACCATGGTCGAGAAGGAATGGGGAGCGGTCTGAGACGACCGGCAGGAGGAGAGTTACCCGACTTAGTCTGCGCGCAGTCCGAACAAGCAGCCACGAAACGGCGCGTGTCACGCTCCTGAGTCGGCCACCAAAAGCGCTGGCGAATAGACGCAAGAGTGCCTCGAACACCGGGATGACCAGCTAACTTGGCAGAGTGAGCCCACTGAAGAACAGCCAGACGAGTGGAAACAGGAACGAAAAGGAGGTTACTAGGACAAGCGCGCGGCGACGCAGTGTGCGTGAGTGCTTGCTTAACCTGTCTTTCAATTCCCCAGACTGTCAACCCGACAACACGCCCATAAGGAAGAATCCCCTCGGGATCAGTAGAAGCCACAGAAGAACTAAACAGACGGGATAAGGCATCAGGCTTGGTGTTTTTGCTACCCGGACGGTAAGAAATCACAAACTCGAAACGAGCGAAAAACAACGCCCAACGAGCTTGACGGGCATTAAGTCGTTTGGCAGAACGGATGTACTCAAGGTTCTTATGGTCTGTCCAAACGACAAAGGAACGGTCGCCCCCTCCAACCACTGTCGCCATTCGCCTAGGGCTAAGCGGATGGCGAGCAGTTTTACCCACATCATAGTTGCGTTCGGATGGCGACAGGCGATGAGAAAAATAAGCGCAAGGATGAACCTTATCGTCAGACTGGAAGCGCTGGGATAGAATGGCTCCCACGCCTACCTCTGAAGCGTCAACCTCGACAATGAATTGTCTAGTGACGTCAGGAGTAACGAGGATAGGAGCGGACGTAAAACGTTCTTTTAGAAGATCAAAAGCTCCCTGAGCGGAACCGGACCACTTAAAACACGTCTTGACAGAAGTAAGAGCTGTGAGAGGGGCAGCAACTTGACCGAAATTACGAATGAAACGCCGATAGAAATTAGCGAAACCTAAAAAGCGCTGCAACTCGACACGTGACCTTGGAACGGGCCAATCACTGACAGCTTGGACCTTAGCGGAATCCATCTGAATGCCTTCAGCGGAAATAACGGAACCGAGAAAAGTAACGGAGGAGACATGAAAAGAGCACTTCTCAGCCTTCACGTAGAGACAATTCTCTAAAAGGCGCTGTAGAACACGTTGCTGAACATGAATCTCGAGTGACGGTGAAAAAATCAGGATATCGTCAAGATAGACAAAAACAAAGATGTTCAGCATGTCTCTCAGAACATCATTAACTAATGCCTGAAAAACAGCTGGCGCATTGGCGAGACCAAACGGCAGAACCCGGTACTCAAAATGCCCTAACGGAGTGTTAAACGCCGTTTTCCACTCGTCCCCCTCTGATGCGCACGAGATGGTAAGCGTTACAAGGTCCAACTTAGTAAAGCACCTGGCTCCCTGCAGAATCTCGAAGGCTGATGACATAAGGGGAAGCGGATAACGATTCTTAACCGTTATGTCATTCAGCCTCGATAAAACCACGCAGGGGCGCAGAGTACCGTCCTTCTTCTTAACAAAAAGAACCCTGCCCCGGCCCGGAGAGGAAGAAGGCACTATGGTACCGGCGTCAAGAGACACAGATAAATAATCCTCGAGAGCCTTACGTTCGGGAGCCGACAGAGAGTATAGTCTACCCCGAGGAGGAGTGGTCCCCGGAAGGAGATCAATACTACAATCATACGACCGGTGAGGAGGAAGGGAGTTGGCTCGGGACCGACTGAAGACCGTGCGCAGATCATGATATTCCTCCGGCACTCCTGTCAAATCGCCAGGTTCCTCTGGAGAAGTGGGGACAGAAGAAATGGGAGGGATGGCAGACATTAAACACTTCACATGACAAGAAACGTTCCAGGATAGGATAGAATTACTAGACCAATTAATAGAAGGATTATGACATACTAGCCAGGGATGACCCAAAACAACAGGTGTAAAAGGTGAACGAAAAAATCAAAAAATAAATAGTCTCACTGTGGTTACCAGATACTGTGAGAGTTAAAGGTAGTGTCTCAAATCTGATACTGGGAAGATGACTACCATCTAAGGCAAACATGGGCGTAGGCTTGTCTAACTGTCTGAAAGGAATGTTATGTTTCCGAGCCCATGCTTCGTCCATGAAACAACCCTCAGCCCCAGAGTCAATCAAGGCACTGCATGTAGCACCCGAACCGGTCCAGCGTAGATGGACCGACATAGTAGTACAGGATCTAGATGAAGAGACCTGAGTAGTAGCGCTCACCAGTAGCCCTCCGCTTACTGATGAGCTCTGGCCTTTACTGGACATGAATTGACAAAATGTCCATCAAATCCGCAAATAGAGGCACAGGCGGTTGGTGATCCTCCGTTCCCTCTCCTTGGTCGAGATGCGAATACCTCCCAGCTGCATGGGCTCAGTCTCTGAGCCAGAGGAGGGAGATGGTTGCGATGCGGAGCAGGGAAACACCGTTGACGAGCTCTCTTCCACGAGCTTGGTGACGAAGATCTACCCGTCGTTCTATGCGGATGGCGAGAGCAATCAAAGAGTCCACACTGGAAGGAACCTCCCGAGAGAGAATCTCATCTTTGACCACTGCGTGAGTCCCTCCAGAAAACGAGCGAGCAGCGCCGGCTCGTTCCAGTCACTAGAGGCAGCAAGAGTGCGAAACTCTATAGAGTAATCCGTTATGGATCGATCACCTTGGCATAGGGAAGCCAGGGCCCTAGAAGCCTCCCTACCAAAACTGAACGGTCAAAAACCCGAATCATCTCCTCTTTAAAGTTCTGGTAATTGTTTGAACAATCAGCCCTTGCCTCCCAGATAGCTGTGCCCCACTCTCGAGCCCGGCCAGTAAGGAGTGAAATGACGTAAGCAACCCGAGCTCTCTCGCTAGAGTATGTGTTGGGTTGTAGAGAGAACACAATATCACACTGGGTGAGAAAGGAGCGGCACTCCGTGGGCTGCCCGGAGTAGCAAGGTGGGTTATTAACCCTAGGTTCCGGAGGCTCGGCAGGCCAGGAAGTAACAGGTGGCACGAGACGAAGACTCTGGAACTGTCCAGAGAGGTCGGAAACCTGAGCGGCCAGGTTCTCCACGGCATGGCGAGCAGCAGACAATTCCTGCTCGTGTCTGCCGAGCATGGCTCCTTGGATCTCGACGGCAGTGTTACGAGCGTCTGTAGTCGCTGGGTCCATTCTTTGGTCGGATCCTTCTGTCATGCAGGTGAATGAGGACCCAAAAGCGACTTGGCGAAAACAGAGTCTTTAATCCAGTAAAGTAATTCTACAAACAAAAGACATAATTCCACTCGTAATGACGAGAACAGACTGGAGACTCGAACAAGAACTGCAGGTTGCCTCGGGAAGGCACTTGAACCTAGCAGACTCAGACACCTGCTCTCCACGCAGCATCTGAGGGAAACACGACACGACAGGGCGATACACAGACACAGCACGGTGAACAATAGACAAGGATCCGACAGGACAGGAACGGAACGATAGAGAGAAGAGAGAGAGGAAGGGAGAGAGAAAAAGGGGAACGAACCTAAAAAGACCAGCAGGGGGAAAATGAACAGAGGGAAAAGCAAAATGACAAGACAATCTAAGACAAAACATGACAAATGAAACAATCGCGATACATGAAATAACTGAATAAATACAAAAACAACAAACGGAACGTGAAACCTAATACAGCCTATCTGGTGAACACTACACAGAGACAGGAACAATCACCCACGAAATACAAAGTGAAACCCCGGCTACCTAAATACGGTTCCCCATCAGAGACAACAAGAAACACCTGACTCTGATTGAGAACCGCCTCAGGCAGCCAAGCCTATACTAGACACACCACTAATCAACCACAATCCCAATGCCTACAAAAACCCCAATACGACAATACAATAAACCCATGTCACACCCTGGCCTGAACAAATGATTCAAGAAAACACAAAATACTAAGACCAAGGCGTGACAATAGGGGTACTAAAAATCTAAATCAAATAGCTAAATGATTCCAAGCATGACCATCTTAAAACAATTCCATGTCTTGTGTGTGTGTGTGTGTGTGTGTGTGTGTGTGTGTGTGTGTGTGTGTGTGTGTGTGTGTGTGTGTGTGTGTGTGTGTGTGTGTGTGTGTGTGTGTGTGTGTGTGTGTGTGTGTGTGTGTGTGTGTGTGTGTGTGTGTGTGTTGGAAATATACATTTCCAGAGTTAATTTTACTTATCTGATGTCCTGGAGATATGAAAGCCACAGAACAAACTGGTTGGGATAAATGCCTGTCAATTGAAACAGTCAGCAGATGCCAGGTAGACTAATTATGAGTGATAACCGCTGCCACAGAAGATCATCAATCAACATAATGAGTATGATCGATGTGTGTGTGTGTATATATATATATATAAAAAAAGCTTTTTCTTTATTTGTACCATTTTCTACATTGTAGATTAATGGTGACGACATCAACACTATGAAATAACACATATGGAGTCATGTAGTAACAAAAAAAGTGTTAAACAAATCCAAATATATTTTATATTTGAGATTCATTAAAGTAGCCACCATTTGCCTTGTTGACAGCTTTGCATTAACTCAACCAGCTTTACCTGGAATGCTTTTCCAAAAGTTTTGAAAGAGTTCTCACATATGCTGAGCACTTGTTGGCTGCTTTTCCTTCACTCTTCTGTCCAACTCATCCCAAAACATCTCAACTGTGGGTGATTGTGGAGGCCAAGTCATCTGACGCAGAACTCCATCCCTCTCCTTCTTGGTCAAATAGCCCTTACACAGCCTGGAGGTGTGCTGGGTCATTGTCCTGTTGAAAAACAAATGATAGTCCCACTAAGTGCATCCAGATGGGATGGCGTATCGCTGCAGAGTGCTGTGGTAGCAATGCTGTTTAAGTGTACCAGAGAGAATTGGTCATTTCTTCAGCCAATCATCTTTATTTAATATTGCTTAATTATTGCAATAATGAGTCTGGTCGACCCCACACCCTTGAGTGTTGGACCGAGTAACCTAACCTTTATACAAATGCAGAGTACTGTATGTAACTGGCACTAACAATGCTCAGTCATGGTTGGTTCAACCCCCCTCATGCAGACCAAGGAGCATCATAAGTCACTCTCGGTTCATCCTGTCATCTGCATGTGGGTTATTACTGCATGGTCGAAACTAGAACCACAAGCATTTTGCTACACTCGCATTAACATCTGCTAACCAAGTGTACAGTTAGTCAGATGTTTACATACACTTAGTTTGTCATTAAAACTTGTTTTTCAATCACTCCACAAATTCTTGTTAACAAGCTATAGTTTTGGCAAGTCGGTTAGGACATCTACTTTGTGCATGACACAAATAATTTTTCCAACAATTGATTACAGACAAATTATTTCACTTGTAATTCACTGTATCACAATTCCAATGGGTCAGAAGTTTACATACACTAAGTTGACTGTGCCTTTAAACAGCTTGGAAAATCCAGAAAATTGTCATGGCGTTAGAAGCTTCTGATAGGCTAATTGACATCGTTTGAGTCAATTGAAGGTGTACCTGTGGATGTATTTCAAGGCGACCTTCAAACTCAGTGCCTCTTTTCTTGACATCATGGGAAACTCAAAAGGAAAAAGCCAAAACCTCAGAAAATAAATGTTAGACCTCCACAATTCTGGTCCAACGCCTGAAGGTACCATATTCATCTGGACAAATAATAGTATGCAAGTATAAACACCATGGGATCACGCAACCATCATACCTCTCAGGAAGGAGACGCGTTCTGTCTGCTAGGGAAGAATGTACTTTGGTGCGAAACGTGCAAATTAATCTCAGAACAACAGCAAAGGACCTTGAGGAAACGGGTACAAAAGTATCTATATCCACAGTAAAGCAAGTCCTATATTGACATAACCTGTAAGGCCGCTCAGCAAGGAAGATGCCACTGCTTCAAAACCGCCATAAAAAAGCCAGACTAAGGTTTGCAACTGCACATGGGGACAAAGATCGTACTTTTTGGAGAAATGTCCTCTGGTCTGATGAAATAAAAATAGAACTGTTTGGCCATAATGCCAATCGTTACGTTTGGAGGAAAAAGGGGGAGGCTTGCAATCCAAAGAACACCATCCCAACCGTGAAGCACGGGGGTGGCAGCATCATGTTGTTGGGCTGCTTTGCTGCAGGAGGGACTGGTGCACTTCACAAAATAGGTGACATCATGAGGTAAGAGAATTGTGGATTTATTGAAGCAACATCTCAAGGCATCAGTCAGGAAGTTAAAGCTTGGTCGCAAATGGGTCTTCCAAACGGACAATGACCCCAAGCAAACTTCCAATGTTGTGGCAAAATGGCTTAAGGACAACAAAGTCAAGGTATTGGAGTGGCCATCACAAAGCCCTGACTTCAATCCTATAGAACATTTGTGGGCAGAACTGAAAAAGCATGTGCGAGCAAGGAGGCCTACAAACCTGACTCAGTTACACCAGCTCTGTCTGGAGGAATGGGCCAAAATTCACCCAACTTATTGTGGGAAGCTTGTGGAGTACAACCTGAAATACTTGACCCAAGTTAAACAATTTAAAGGCAATGCTACCAAATACTAATTGAGTGTATGTAAACATCTGACCCACTGGGAATGAGATGAAAGATATAAAAGTTGAACTAAATCACTCTCTCTACTATTATTCTGACATTTCACATTCTTAAAATAAAGTGGTGATCTTAACTGACCTAAGACAGGGAATGGATTGGATACCATAAAAACAGACACTAACAGGACAGAAATATCCTATTTGTTAAGTATTAATTGGTAAGTATTAATATTTAACAAATCTGGTAAATATGTAATTTTTCTATCACAAGTGTTACCAGCCAAGCACACCAACACCATCACAGCTCCTCTTCCATGCTTCATGGTGGGAACCACACATGCAGAGATCATCCGTTCACCACTTTGCGTCACACCAAAAATCTCAAATTTGGACCAAAGGGCACATTTCCACCGGCTAATGTCCATTGCTCATGTTTCTTTGCCCACACAAGTCTCTTCTTCTTATTTGTGTCCTTTAGTAGTGGTTTCTTTGCAGCAATTCGACCATGAATGCTTGATTCACGCAGTCTCCTATGAACAGTTGATGTTGAGATGTGTCTGTTACTTGACCTCTGTGAAGCATTTATTTATGCTGCAATTTCTGAGTATGGTAAATCTAATGAACTTATCCTCTGCAGCAGAGATATCTCTGGGTGTTCCTTTCCTGTGTTGGCCCTCATGAGAGCCATTTTCATCGTGGCCCTGATGGTTTTTGCAACTGCAATTTAAGTGTTCTGACCTTCATTTCTTAAAGTAATGATGGACTGTCATTTCTCTTTGTTTATTTGAGCTGTTCTTGACATAGCCCTATTTGGTAAATTACCAAGTAGATATTATCTTCTGTATACTACCCCTACCTTGTCACAAACAATTGATTGGCTCAAACGCATTTCAGGTTCGGCGCCGACAGAGATGGCCGCCTCGCTTCACGTTCCTAGGAAACTATGCAGTTTTTTTTTTACGTGTTATTTCTTACATTAGTACCCCAGGTCATCTTAGGTTTCA
The DNA here is from genome assembly GCF_021184085.1 of Oncorhynchus gorbuscha. Lineage (NCBI taxonomy): Eukaryota > Metazoa > Chordata > Actinopteri > Salmoniformes > Salmonidae > Oncorhynchus > Oncorhynchus gorbuscha. The sequence continues at coordinate 97,341,494 of NC_060173.1, forward strand.
TTACATACAGTCGAGAAGAACTACTGAATATAAGATCAGCGTCAACTCGCCATCAGTACAACCAAGAATGTTTTTCGCGACGCGGATCCTGTGTTCTGCCTTTCAAACGGGACAACGGAATGGATCCATGCAGCGACCCAAAAAAAAACGACTCCGAAAAAGAGGGAAACGAGGCGGTCTTCTGGTCAGACTCCGGAGACGGGCACATCGTGCACCACTCCCTAGCATTCTTCTCGCCAATGTCCAGTCTCTTGACAACAAGGTTGATGAAATCTGAGCAAGGGTAGCATTCCAGAGGGACATCAGAGACGCTATCCGAGGCAGTGCAGCCAGCGGGTTTCTCCACGCATGGTAAGAAGAGGGGCAGGGGGCGTATGCCTTATGGCTAACGAGACATGGTGTGATGAAAGAAATATACAGGAACTCAAATCCTTCTGTTCACCTGATTTAGAATTCCTCACAATCAAATGTAGACCGCATTATCTACCAAGAGAATTCTCTTCGATTATAATCACAGCCGTATATATCCCCCCCAAGCAGACACATTGATGGCTCTGAACAAACTTTATTTGACTCTTTGCAAACTGGAATCCATTTATCCGGAGGCTGCATTCATTGTAGCTTGGGATTTTAACAAGGCTAATCTGAAAACAAGACTCCCTAAATTTTATCAGCATATCGATTGTGCAACCAGGGGTGGAAAAACCTTGGATCATTGTTACTCTAACTTCCGCGACGCATATAAGGCCCTGTCCCGCCCCCCTTTCGGAAAAGCTGACCACGACTCCATTTTGTTGATCCTTGCCTACAGTGAGAAACTAAAAAAAGAAGCTCCCACGCTGAGGTCTGTCCAACTGTCACGCCCTGGTCATTATATTTTGTGTTTTTGGTATATGTTTGGGTAAGCCAGGGTGTGACATGGGTTTATATGTTGTGTTTTCGTATTGGGGTTTGTAGTAATTGGGATTGTGTATGATTAGGGGTGTGTCTAGTTAGGCATGGCTGCCTGAGGCGATTCTCGATTGGAGTCAGCTGCTTATCGTTGTCTCTGATTGGGAACCGTATTTAGGCAGCCTGAGTTCGCGTTGTATTTTGTGGGTGTTTGTACCTGTCTCTGTGTTAGTCACCAGATAGGCTGTAATTAGTTCACGTTCCGTTTGTTGTTTTCTTATATCAGTTATTTCATGTACCGCGATATATTTCATTAAAGTCATGAGTAACCCACACGCTGCATTTCGGTCTGACTCTCTTCATTCAACAGACAAACGTCGTTACAGAAACACCCACCACTCACAGACCGAGCAGCGTGTGAACTGGCAGGATCTGAAGGAGGACGTTATGGACAGCAGAAGCATGGAGTATACGACAGAGCGAGTGCAGGAGCCCGCCTGGGATTCGCTTCAGCAGTGCGAAGTGGGCTACAGGCGAATCGAGTCAAGGAAAAAGACACGCCGGAAAAACTGAGAGGCGCTGGTTTAAACAGGCAGCGACAGCTGGAGCAGCAAAGGGAGGATGAATTATTTGGAGAATGGACATGGGAAGATGTGTTGGATGGTAAAGGTTGTTACACTTGGGAGGAGATATTGGCCGGAAGAGATCGCCTCCCATGGGAATAGGTGGAGGCACTAAGGAGAGCAGAGGCAGCGGGAGATAGGAGCCGACGATACGAGGGAACACGGTTGGCAAGGAAACCGGAAAAGCAGCCCCAAAAAATATTGGGGGGGGCTAGAAGGGAGAATAGTTATGCCAGGTAGGAGACCTGCGCATACTCCCTGTGCTCACCGTTGGGCTAGAGAGACCGGGCAGGCACCGTGTTATGCTATGGAGCGCAAGGTGTTTTCAGTGCGGGAGCATAGCCCGGTGCGGCACATACCAGCTCTTCCTATTGGCCGGGCTAGAGTGGGCATCGAGCCAGGTAAGCTTGGGCAGGCTCGGTGCTCAAGAGCTCCAGTGTGCCTGCACGGTCCGGTCTATCCAGAGCCACCTCTACACACCAGTCCTCCGGTAGCAGCTCCCCGCACCAGGCTTCCTGTGCGTGTCCTCGCGCCAGTACCACCAGTTCCAGCACCACGCACCAGGCCTCCAGTGCGCCTCGCCTGTTCAGCGCAGCCAGCGCTTTTCTCCCCTCCTGCGCTGTTGGAGTCTCCCGCCTGTTTAGCTCAGCCAGAGCTTTTCTCCTCTCCTGCGCTGTTGGAGTCTCCAGTCTGCCCAGCGCCGCCAGTACTCCCAGTCTGCCCAGTGCTCCCAGTCTGCCCAGCGCCGCCAGTCGGCCCAGCGTCGCCAGTCTGCCAGGATCCGCCTGAAGTGCCAGTCTGCCAAGATCTTCTAGATCGGCCAGACAACCTGAATCTTCCAGTTCCACCAGCCAGCCAGGATTTACCGGAGCCTACTACCTGCCTGAGCTTCCTCTCAGTACTGAGCTTCCTCTCAGTACTTAGCTTCCTCTCAGTACTAGGCTACCTCTCAGTACCAGGCTGCTTCTGTCCCGAGCTGCCCCTCAGTCCCGGGCTGCCCCTCTGTCCTGAGATGCCCCTCTGTCCTGAGCTGCCCCTCTGTCCTGAGATGCCCCTCTGTCCTGAGATGCCCCTCTGTCCCGAGCTGCCCCTCTGTCCCGAGCTGCCCCTCTGTCCCGAGCTGCCCCTCTGTCCCGAGCTGCCCCTCTGTCCCGAGCTGCCCCTCGGTCCCGAGCTGCCCCTCAGTCCCGAGCTGCCCCTCAGTTATGTGGGGATCAGGGTGAGGACTATTAGGCCATGGTCGGCGGAGAAAGTGGATTATCCCAGGACGCGAAGGAGAGGAAATAGGACATTAATGGAGTGGGGTCCACGTCCCGAGCCAGAACCGCCACCATGGACAGACGCCCACCCGGACCCTCCCTATGATCTTGAGGTGCGTCCCGGAGTCCGCACCTTAGGGGGGGGTTCTGTCACACTCTGGTCATTATATTTTGTGTTTTTGGTATATGTTTGGGTAAGCCAGGGTGTGACATGGGTTTATATGTTGTGTTTTCGTATTGGGGTTTGTAGTAATTGGGATTGTGTATGATTAAGGGTGTGTCTAGTTAGGCTTGGCTGCCTGAGGCGATTCTCAATTGGAGTCAGCTAGTTATCGTTGTCTCTGATTGGGAACCGTATTTAGGCAGCCTGAGTTCGCGTTGTATTTTGTGGGTGTTTGTACCTGTCTCTGTGTTAGTCACCAGATAGGCTGTAATTAGTTCACGTTCCGTTTGTTGTTTTCTTATATCAGTTATTTCATGTACCGCGATATATTTCATTAAAGTCATGAGTAACCTACACGCTGCATTTCGGTCTGACTCTCTTCATTCAACAGACGAACGTCGTTACACCAACGCTGGTCCGACCAAGCTGACTCCACACTCCAAGACTGCTTCCATCACGTGGACTGGGATATGTTTCGTATTGCGTCAGATAACAATATTGACGAATACATGACCGGATACAAACAGTGCAGCTATTCCCTCCGCAAGGCTATCAAACAAGCTAAGCGTCAGTACAGAGACAAAGTAGAATCTCAATTCAACGGCTCAGACACAAGAGGCATGTGGCAGGGTCTACAGTCAATCACGGACTACAAGAAGAAATCCAGCCCAGTCACGGACCAGGATGTCTTGCTCCCAGGCGGACTAAATAACTTTTTTGCCCGCTTTGAGGACAATACAGTGCCACTGACATGGCCTGCAACGAAAACATGCGGACTCTCCTTCACTGCAGCCGAGGTGAGTAAGACATTTAAACGTGTTAACCCTCGCAAGGCTGCAGGCCCAGACGGCATCCCTAGCCACGCCCTCAGAGCATGTGCAGACCAGCTGGCCGGTGTGTTTACGGACATATTCAATCAATCCCTATACCAGTCTGCTGTTCCCACATGCTTCAAGAGGGCCACCATTGTTCCTGTTCCCAAGAAAGCTAAGGTAACTGAGCTAAACGACTACCATCATGAACTACCACTTCCGTCATCATGAAGTGCTTTGAGAGACTAGTCAAGGACCATATCACCTCCACCCTACCTGACACCCTAGACCCACTCCAATTTGCTTACCGCCCAAATAGGTCCACAGACGATGCAATCTCAACCACACTGCACACTTCCCTAACCCATCTGGACAAGAGGAATACCTATGTGAGAATGCTGTTCATCGACTACAGCTTGGCATTCAACACCATAGTACCCTCCAAGCTCGAGACCCTGGGTCTCGACCCCGCCCTGTGCAACTGGGTACTGGACTTCCTGACGGGCCGCCCCCAGGTGGTGAGGGTAGGCAACAACATCTCCTCCCCGCTGATCCTCAACACTGGGGCCCCACAAGGGTGCGTTCTGAGCTCTCTCCTGTACTCCCTGTTCACCCACGACTGCGTGGCCACGCACACATCCAACTCAATCATCAAGTTTGCGGACGACACAACAGTGGTAGGCTTGATTACCAACAACGACGAGACGGCCTACAGGGAGGAGGTGAGGGCCCTCGGAGTGTGGTGTCAGGAAAATAACCTCACACTCAACGTCAACAAAACTAAGGAGATGATTGTGGACTTCAGGAAACAGCAGAGGGAACACCCCCCTATCCACATCGATGGAACAGTAGTGGAGAGGGTAGCAAGTTTTAAGTTCCTCAGCATACACATCACAGACAAACTGAATCGGTCCACTCACACAGACAGCATCGTGAAGAAGGCGCAGCAGCGCCTCTTCAACCTCAGGAGGCTGAAGAAATTCGGCTTGTCACCAAAAGCACTCACAAACTTCTACAGATGCACAATCGAGAGCATCCTGGCGGGCTGTATCACCGCCTGGTATGGCAACTGCTCCGCCCTCAACCGTAAGGCTCTCCAGAGGGTAGTGAGGTCTGCACAACGCATCACCGGGGGCAAACTACCTGCCCTCCAGGACACCTACACCACCCGATGTTACAGGAAGGCCATAAAGATCATCAAGGACATCAACCACCCGAGCCACTGCCTGTTCACCCCGCTATCATCCAGAAGGCGAGGTCAGTACAGGTGCATCAAAGCTGGGACAGAGAGACTGAAAAACAGCTTCTATCTCAAGGCCATCAGACTGTTAAACAGCCACCACTAACATTGAGTGGCTGCTGCCAACACACTGACACTGACTCAACTCCAGCCACATTAATAATGGGAATTGATGGGAAATGATGTAAATATATCACTAGCCACTTTAAACAATGCAACCTTATATAATGTTACTTACCCTACATTATTCATCTCATATGCATACGTATATACTGTACTCTATATCATCGACTGCATCCTTATGTAATACATGCATCACTAGCCACTTTAACTATGCCACTTTGTTTACATACTCATCTCATATGTATATACTGTACTCGATACCATCTACTGTATCTTTCCTATGCTGCTCTGTACTCATTCATGTATCCTTATGTACATATTCTTTATCCCCTTACACTGTGTATAAGACAGTAGTTTTGGAATTGTTAGTTAGATTACTTGCTGGTTATTACTGCATTGTCGGAACTAGAAGCACAAGCATTTCGCTACACTCGCATTAACATCTGCTAACCATGTGTATGTGACAAATAATTTGATTTGATTTGAAGAAGGAAAGAAATTCCACAAATGAACTTTTAGCACCTGTTAATTGAAATACATTCCAGGTGGCTACTTTGAAGAATCAAAGGGTGGCTACTTTGAAGAATCTCAAATATATTTTGATTTGTTTTACACTTTTTTGGTTACTACATTATTCCATATATGTTATTTCATATTTTTGATTTCTTCACCTATTTCTACAATGTAGAAAATAATTAAATAAAGAAAAACCCTGGAATGAGTAGGTATGTCCAAACATTTGACTGCAACTCATTATACAGTATGTTTCTTGTTGTGGAACACTGTATAGCCTATAGCTCAAAAACACTGTTAATGAAAAGGTTGCTTGTGAAGTCGATCAGAGGGATACAGGTCTATCAGGGCACAATGAGACATGCAGAGAGAGATGAGGTGATTTTAAACCTAACCCCAGCTTTAACCGTAACGTTAACCACACTTCCAACCTTATTTCTAACCCTAACCTTAAATTAAGATCAAAAAGCAAATTCATTGGTGGTAACTAGTGACAACCGTTATGGGCAGAGGCTCTGTTTCCGGGCGTGATTACGTCACTCAACCACCGTGAAGATTCCAGTTAGTTTAGCCAACTCAACACTTACCACCCGGCGACTCCCGGACCCAGACCCGGATAAGAAGTGGGCCAACAATTCACTCGGTCAAGGTAACGTTAATTTGCAAGATTTCAGAGTATGTGCATTTCATAGATAATGCGTAGAGAAAATATCTGATCTCAATGATGAGGTAGGTAGCTGCAATAACATTAATTTAGCTAGCTAACGTTACTTGTTAGGCAGCTAGTGTGGGCTCTACCGATAGAGCTAGCTAGCTTTACAGAACCGCTTTTAAAGAAGTAATTTATTTTATGATTATGATCTGGCGTTTCTACGAAGAAACAATAATCTGATTTAAATAAATGTTGCATATGTGTTCATAGCTAGTTGGCTAGCTTAATTTGTTTTAGCTTGCTAACTTGGCACATTTTGTCACCATGCAATCATGTCTCTAGTTGAGAACACTTTCTGAAAAATCACTTTGGAATTATTGTGATCTTATCCTACCCAGCGTGAGGTGTGTGACACTAACAACTTCAGAGATTCAGCACTGAAACACTGTGTTAACTGAGACCTGTGGCAATGGAATCTCTATCGCCAGCAAAATCGCGACAAGCTTTTCAAGTTCAGAATCAGCAGATGCCTTGGAGCAGGATGTTGCTGGGATCACTGATTGTCTTCAGTTGTCTGGTAGCTTCTGTGTCCTCTGATGAGGATTACTATAAGTTATTGAAGGTGTCCAGAGAAGCAACAACCAGAGAGATACGACAAGCCTTCAAAAAGCTAGCTCTGATCATGCACCCGGATAAAAACCCAGTGAGTAGCCTGCCCTATAGGTAGATATACACTACCTGTCAAAAGTTTTAGAACACCTATTCATTCAAGTGTTTTCCTTTATTTTTTACTATTTTCTATGTTGTATTGTTGGAGTGAAGACCACAAAATTAAGAAATAACAGAAATGGGATCAGGTAGTAACAAAAAGTTTAACAAATTAAACCAAAATATATTTGAAATTCTTCAAAGTAGCCACCCTTTGCCTTGATGACAGCTTTGCACACTCTTGGCATTCTCTCAACCAGCTTCACCTGGAATGCTTTTCCAACAGTCTTGAAGGAGTTCCCGCATATGCTGAGCACTTGTTGGCTGCTTTTCCTTCACTCTGCGGTCTGATTCATCCCAAATTATCTCAATTTGGTTGAGGTCGGGTGATTGTGGTGGCCATGTCGTCTGATACAGCACTCCATCACTCTCCTTGATCAAATAGCCCTTACACAGCATGGAGGTGTGTTGGGTCATTGTCCTGTTGAAAAACAAGTGGTAGTCCCACTAAGCCCAAACCAAATGGGATGGCTTATCGCTGCAGAATGTTGTGGTAGCCCTGCTGGTTAAGTGTGCCTTGAATTCTAAGTAAATCACTGACAGTGGTACCAGCAAAGCACCCCACACGATCACACCTCTTCCTCCATGGTTTACGATGGGAAATGCACATGCGGAGATTAGAGGTCGACCGATTACGATTTTTCAACCGATACCGATTATTGTAGTTAAAAAGCCGATACTGATTGATCGGCCGATTTTAAAATAATAAAAAATGTTTTTATTCATTTGTAATAATGACATTTACAACAATACTGAATGAACACTTATTTTAACTTAATATAATACATCAAGTTCAATTTAGCCTCAAATAAATAATGAAACATGTTCATTTTGGTTTAAATAATGCAAAAACAAAGTGTTGGAGAAGAAATGTAAGAAAGCTAACGTTTAAGTTCCTTGTTCAGAACATGAGAACATGTGAAAGCTGGTGGTTCCTTTCAAATAATGCAAAGTGTTGGAGAAAGTAAAAGTGCAATATGTGCATGTAAAAATCCAACGTTTAAGTTCCTTGCTCAGAACATATGAAAGCTGGTAGTTCAATATTTCCAGTTCTTCAATATTCCCAGGTAAGAAGTTTTAGGTTGTAGTTATTATTGGAATTATAGGACTATTTCCCTCTATACCATTTGTATTTCATTAACCTTTGACTATTGGATGTTCTTATAGGCACTTTAGTATTGCCAGTGTAACAGTATAGCTTCCGTCCCTCTCCTCGCTCCTCCCTGGGCTCGAACCAGGAACACAACGACAACCACCATGCAGAGCAAGGGAAACAACCACAGGCTCAGAGCGAGTGACGTTTGAAACGCGCACAAACTAGCCAGCCATTTCACTTCGGTGACACCAGCCTCATCTAGGGAGTTGATAGGCTTGAAGTCATAAACAGCGCAATGCTTGACGCACAACAAGGCAAAACGCACGAAAGTGCTGTTTGAATGAATGTTTTTATGCGCCTGCTTCTGCCTACCACCGCTCAGTCCGATACTTAGATGCTTGTATGCTCAGTCAGATTATATGCAACGCAGGACACGCTAGATAACATCTAGTAATATCATCAACCATGTGTAGTTAACTAGTGATTATGATTGATTGATTGTTTTTTTTAAAGATAAGTTTAATGCTAGCCAGCAACTTACCTTGGCTTACAGCATTCGCGTAACAGGTAGTCTCCTTGTGGAGTGCAACAAGAGAGAGGCAGCTCGTTATTGCGTTGGACTAGTTAACTGTAAGATTGGATCCCCCGAGCTGACAAAGTGAAAATCTGTCCTTCTGCCCCTGAACGAGGCAATTAACCCACCGTTCCTAGGCCATCATTGAAAATAAGAATTTGTTCTTAACTGACTTGCCTAGTTAAATAAAGATTAAATAAAGGTGTAAAAAAAAAGTCCAAAAACACAGATTTTCCAATTGCTATAAACTTGAAATCGGCCCTAAGTAATCGGCCATTCTGATTAATCGGTCGACCTCTAGCGGAGATCCTCCATTCACCCACACCGCATCTCACAAACACACGGCGTGGTTGGAACCAAAAATCTCCAATTTGGATTCCAGACCAAAGGACACATTTCCTCCGGTGTAATGTCCATTGTTCGTGTTTCTTGGCCCAAGCAAGTCTCTTCTTCATATTGGTGTCGTTTTTAATAGTGGTTTCTTTGCAGCAATTTGACCATGAAGGCCTAATTCACGCAGTCTCCTCTGAACAGTCGATGTTGAAATTAGAGGTTTGCCGATTTAATTGGGGCCGATTTCAAGTTTTCATAACAAATCGGCAATCTGACTTTTTGGGCGCCAATTACATTGCAATCCACGAGGAAACTGCATGGCAGGCTGACCACCTGTTACGTGAGTGCAGCGTCAAAAGGACCTTGTGGCTACAAGGAGCCAAGATAAGTTGCTAGCTAGCATTAAACTTAACTTATAAAAAAACATTCAGTCTTCACATAATCACTAGTTAACTACACATGGTTGATGATATTACTAGGTTGACTAGCTTGTCCTTACTTTGCATATAATCAATGCCGTGCCTGTTAATTTATTATCGAATCACAGCCTACTTCAACTTCGCCAAACGAGTAAAGATTTAACAAAATTGCATAATCGTTGCACAAATGTACCTAACCGTAAACATCAATGCCTTTCTTAAAATCAATACACAGAAGTATATATTTTTTTAACCTGCATATTTAGTTAAAAGAAATTCATGTTAGCAGGCAATGTTAATGAGGGAAATTGTTTCACTTCTCTTGCGTTCAGTGCAAGCAGAGTCAGGGTATATGCAACCGTTTGGGTTGCCTGGCTCTTTACGAACTGTGTGAAGACCATTTCTTCCTAACAAAGACCATAATTCATTTGCCAGAATTGTATGTATTTATGACAAACATTGAAGGTTGTGCAATGTAACAGCAATATTTAGACTTGGGGTTGCCACCCGTTCGATAAAATACGGAACAGTTCCGTATTTCACGGAAAGAATAAACGCTTTGTTTTCTAAATGATAGTTTCCGTATTTTACCATATTAATGACCAAAGGCTCTTATTTCTGTGTTTATTATATTATAATGAAGTCTTATTTCATAGAGCAGTCTGACTGAGCAGTGGTAGGCAGCAACGGGCTCGTTCATTCAAACAGCACTACTGCATTTGCCAGCAGCTCTTGGCAATGCTTGACATACAGCGCTGTTTATGACTTCAAGCCTATCAACTACCGAAATTAGGCTGGCAATACTAAAGTACTAGAGAGAAATACTAAGGTATAGAGAGATAGTTAACGCGTCATAATTCCTATAATAACTACAACCTAAAACTTCTTAACTGGGAATATTGAAGAACTGGAAATATTGAACTATCAGCTTTCATATGTTCTGAGCAAGGAACTTAAACGTTGGATTTTTACATGGCACATATTGCACTTTTACTTTCCAACAATTTGCATTATTTATTTAAGACTAAATAGATTTTAGTTCAAATGTGTTCATTGTTCATTCAGTATTGTAGTAATGACAATTACAACAAATATATTGTGGCAAATCTCTTCAAGATTAGGAGCGTTTGTCACAAATTAAGTGGGAAACTGTCAGCAAAATCAGTTATTTCGAACAGGACAGTACCTGTGTGCTTGTTTCTCCGTTCTGGTCCACCCAGGCCGCAGGCAAGGTCAAGGATAGCAGGGTTCGGTACACGAATCAGGTTTTCGGTAGGTCGAGGTCCAAATGCCAACAGATAAGTCCAAACAGTCAGCTCATACATGGTAAATCCAGCCTATATATATATATATCTTTCTCTATGGTTCACAGATCCTTCCAGCCCTTTCTCTCTCTCTTCCTGGTTTGTCTTGACCCCTTATCTGTGGATCGCCCCACCTTCTGAGGGTTTCCCTTGCTTCTGAGAATTGTAGTTTTGGCAGTCGGACATTTTGTGATCTGTAGTTCTGATCGGGGTGGCCATTTTAGTGATAGGGCAGAGCCCCTTTATTAGTTCACATATCTGACATTTATCACTCAACCCCCTTCTTTGCCAGACAATATATATGGGCCGATTGAATCGGTATCTGCTTTTTTGGGTCCTCCGATAATATGTATCTGCATTGAAAAATCATAATCGGTCGACCTCTAGTATAGATGTATCTGTTACTTGAACTCTGAAGCATTTATTTGGGCTGCAATCTTGGGTGCAGTTAATTGCAGATTTCTGAGGCTGGTAACTCTAATGAACGCATACTCTGCAGAAGAGGTAACTCGGGGTCTTCTTTTCCTGTAGCGATCCTCATGAGAGCCAGTTTCCTCCTAGCGCTTAATGGTTTTTGCTGCTGCACTTGAAGAAACTTTCAGTTATTGAAATTTTCTGGATTGACTGACCTTTATGTCTTAAAGTAAAGATGGACTGTCGTTTCTCTTTACTTATTTGAGCTGTTCTTGCCATAATATGACCGCCAGGTGCACACTGTTTCCTCCGACACATTGGTGTGCGTCCCCCATGGACCTCGTGGTCACGGCTGGCTGTGACAGAGCCTGGGCTCGAACCCAGAGTCTCTGGTGCCCTGGACCACTGCGTCACCCGGAAGGCCACAAATTAACTTTTTAACAAGGCACACCTGTTAATTGAAATGCATCCCAGGTGACTACCTCATGAAGTTGGTTGAGAAATGCCAAGAGTGTGCAAAGCTGTCATCAAGGCAAAGGGTGGCTACTTTGAAGAATTGTTTAACACTTTTTGGGGTTGTTTCATAGTTTTGATGTCTTCACTATAATTCTACAATGTAGAAAATAGTAAAAGATAAAGAAAAACCCTTGAATGAGTAGGTGTGTTCAAACTTTTGACTGTGTGTGTTATAACATGTTAAAATGTAACTTATCATTGGCTATAACATATCACAACATACTGGTGATTTCCTAGACTGGTCCCAGATCTGTTTTTGCTATATTTCTTCATTCTATGGTCATTGTCACAACAAAACGGCACAACCACGTCTGGTAGCAGGCTAGATATTTTCTACAAAGTCCAGTACTTAATTTGTTGCTCTGTCCAGCATGATGAAACTGCCCATGACAAGTTCCTGAAGGTAACCCGAGCCTATGAAGTTCTGAAGGATGACGATCTGAGGAAGAAGTATGACAAGTATGGAGAGAAGGGTCTGCAGGATGAGCAGCAGGGAGGAGGACGATATGAGAGCTGGAACTACTATAGAAATGAATTTGGTAAATCTTTTTTCTTTTGGAGTAGTCTAAGAATGTGAAATGTAAACATTGACAAGAAATATGAAGAAAGGGGATTGATACGCCACTGCTAACATACAACATTTTCAGTCATTTCCTCAGGACGTTGGTGTGACTTGTCATCTTACTCTTTCTGCAGGTATCTACGATGATGACCTAGAGATTGTCACTTTAGATAGGGGAGACTTCGGTAAGTGATGTCACACTATTCCGAACCTTCAGAGCCATCCTTTCTTGTTGGGGTATGTTTGTTGTTATGATACTGACTCTACTACTATAGATGCAGCAGTGAACTCCGGGGAACTATGGTTTGTCAACTTCTACTTCCCTCGTTGCCATCATTGTCACGAGCTGGCTCCCACGGTAATACTTTCCTCACTCACTGTAAAAGTGCATTCTGCAATATTTTCTGCTATTCATTGGTTGTTTCATATACTTAATTAAAATGTCCATTGAACAGTGGTAGATATTGCAGATGGTACCTTTGTTTAAGTCGTCTTCATTTATCTTTTGATAATTGTTATCTATGTTTAATATTTCAACATATTATGTTACTTTGTGTGTGTGTCCGCAGTGGAGGGAGTTTGCTAAGGAGATGGATGGAGTGATCAGGATAGGAGCAGTGAACTGTGGAGACAACAACCGACTGTGTCGCAGCAAAGGCATCAACAGCTACCCCAGCCTCTACATTTACAAAGCTGGAATGGTAGGAGAAACGTCACAGCTGTCTGTTAGGATAGCTGTGTCATGCATCACGTAGCCTGGTTAAACTAGACTGAATGCTACCCTCACCATGGTTTTAGCACATCATTCAATCTGTTTTAAACAGGCTACGTATCACTCACTGCTCATGGTGTTAGGAACAACCCTCTAAAACGCATCCCTTTCTGTCGTCCCAATAGAATCCAGAGAAATACTTTGGAGATAGGGCCAAGGAGAGTTTGACTAAGTTTGGAATGCAATTTGTGAAGAGCAGAGTTACAGAGCTGTGGCAAGGCAATGTCTTCACTGAGATTGAGGCAGCATTTTCATCTGGAGTTGGATGGCTGATCACCTTCTGTGCTGACTCGGGAGGTAAGACGGGCTGTTAAGGGTTACGTTGAGATGCTTTGTCATGTTTACAAATAAAGACTTTTAGTCAGAAGTAGTGAAACCAATATGGTAGGAATAGTATTTTCTATACAGTTAAAATATGATCTGTGTTTGATCTCTTCATAGACTGTCTAGAGTCACAGACGAGGCAAAAATTAGCAGGAATGTTGGTAAGTCCTCATTGAACCCATGCTGTATGTTTACCTTCTCATGAGCATACATTGTTATTGTGACTGAAATGTCTCTTCTCTTGTGTTCTCTTCAGGAAGGTCTAGTGAACGTGGGCTGGATGGACTGCTCAACACAGGCTGAGTTGTGTGACAGCTTTGAGGTGACCACCAGCACCACAGCCTTCTTCCCCCCCGGCAGTTCACTGAAGAACAAGGGCAGCGTGCTGGTAAGAGAGGCCCATGTTTTAGTTTTGTTTGCGTACACTAAAAACAATGCATAACATGAAATGTATTTGTAAGTGAGAAGGAGAAACCCAGGATGGGTTTATCAAGAAGCCTCACCATACATGGCTTAGAGAACACTTTTTATTTTATTGACATGAGATGATAGAATCATGACTGTTCTGTTTCATCACAACAACAGTTCCTGCAGAGTTTGGATACCAGAGAGATCTATGGAGAGGTGATGCAGCATCTGCCTGACCTGGAGGCTCTTACTAAGGAAACCTTCCAGGTACAGTAATAATAACCCAATAATCAAATCTAAGGTACAGTAAAAATCATCTGTATTGCCATCTTGTACCATCATATATTTATTGTGCCTGGGGGGGGTTTATGTCTTAGTGCAGCGTCCTCTGTGCTGTCCAATCTGTGAGGCAGACTCAGTTGTTGAAGGCAGACTCGAATGTTGTGGATGTTTGAGTGGTGTGCTGATGTTCTTTCCTCTTCCTAGTAATAATATACCTACCTACTAAAAATAACCACATATATTTGACATGAAATAATCTGTTGTCTGACATGATTTCAGTTGAGAAAACACCTGTGGTGGTGATGCTGAAATATTTAGGAAAAATACAGTTATTGTGTTCTATTCTATTCTCCATCGGTCTCTGTAGAGTAAACTGGCCCATCATCGGTGGCTGGTCAGTTTTTCTTTCGGACAGAAGACCATGGCATCTCATGAGTATAAGAAGCTCAAGGCTCTTCTGAAGGCAGCCCACATACAGGTAAGGTCTGAAATCCACAATGAATATCGCTCTGATTCACTGTTCATTCACGTCACTGATTCAGTCTGGATGTTTAATACTGCCAGTACTCTGTGCTTTTTCTCAGGTGGGAAAGGTGGACTGCCTTACTGACTCAGAACTATGTGTCTCCTTCTACATTCAAAAGCCCTGTATCGCTGTCTTCAAAGGCCTTGGGATTCATGACTTTGAAATCCACCATGGTAAGTCAGCGTCTTATTCGAACTCAATCGATTTTGGTATTTTTTCTCTGTATTTCACTTGGCATTCCTTTTCACTGGTTGTTGTATACATATGCACATTTGTATATCTACTCGGGGGGGCTGCCGAGTGGTGCAGTGGTCTAAGACAATGCATCTCAATGGTACCTGGTTCGAATCCAGGCTGCATCACATCCGGCCGTGATTGGGAGTCCCATAGGGCGGCGCACAATTGGCCCAGTGTCGTCTGGGTTTGGCCGGGGTAGGCTGTCATTATAAATTAGAATTTGTTCGTAACTGACTTTCCTAGTTTAACACAATTATTCTCAAATTTTTCTTGTTTTGTTTTTCATGAGAGCTTGAGTGAGTAAGATTTGCAATCTATTTCTTATAAATGGCAAATAAACTGTTTCTGTTCTCCCAGGGAAGGATGTGCTGTATAACATCATAGCATTTGCTAAGGAGAGTGTCAGCGCCCATGTCACCACTCTGAGACCAGAGAACTTCCCCAGTGATGGAAAGGAGCCCTGGCTAGTTGACTTCTTTGCTCCTGTAAGTATCAGCCTAATGTTAGTGACTAATACTCTACTTGCTTATCGATGTTCACAGTTGACTACGTGTTGACATGTATTTGAAAGATCAAATCATATTGTATTTGTCACATGCGCCGAATACAACCGGTGTAGACCTTACAGTGAAATGCTTACTTACAAGCCCTTACCCGACAATGAAAAAATAAGTATTAAGTAAAAAATATAAAATAAAAGTTACAAATAATTAAACAGTAAAATAACAATAGCGAGACTATATACAGGGGGTACCATTACATAGTCAATGTAATTGAGGTAATATGTAGGTAGGGTTAAAGTGACTTTGCATAGATAATAAACAGAGTAGCAGCAGCATAATAGAGGGGTTTTGAGTAGCCCTTTGATTAGCTGTTCAGGAATCTTATGGCTTGGGGGTAGAAGCTGTTAAGAAGCCCTTTGATTAGCTGTTCAGGAGTCTTATGGCTTGGAGGTAGAAACTGTTAAGAAGCCATTTGGACCTAGACTTGGTGCTCCGGTACCGCTTGCCGTGCGGTAGCAGAGAGAACAGTCTGACTAAGGTGGCTGGAGTCTTTCACAATTTTTGGGCCCTTTCTCTGATACCACCTGATATAGAGGTCCTGGTTGGCAGGAAGCTTGGCCCCAGTGATGTACTGGGCCGTACGCACTACCCTCTGTAGTGCCTTGCGGTCGGAGGCCAAGCAGTTGACATACCAGGCAGTGATGCAACCAGTCAGGATGCTCTCGATGGTGCAGCTGTAGAACCTTTTGAGGATCTGAGGACCCATGCCAAATCTTTTCAGTATCATGAGGGGAATAGATTTCGTCGTGCCCTCTTCACGACTGTCTTAGTGTGTTCAGACCATTTCAGCTTGTTGGTGATGTGGACACCAAGAACTTGAAGCTCTCAACCTACTCCACTCCAGCCCTGTCGATGAGAATTGGGGCATGCTCGGTCCTCCATTTCCTGTAGTTCACAATCATCTCCTTTGTCTTGATCACGTTGAGGGAGAGGTTGTTGTCCTGGCACCACACAACCAGGTCTCTGACCTCCCTATAGGCTGTCTCGTCATTGTCGGTGATCAGGCCACTGTTGTGTCATCGGCAAACGTGATGATAGTGTTGGAGTCGTGCCTGGCCATGCAGTCATGAATGAACAGGGAGTACAGGAGGGGACTACAGGAGCACGCACCCCTGAGTGGCCCCCGTGTTGAGGATCAGCATGACGGATGTGTTGTTCCTTACCACCTGGGGGCAGACCGTCAGGAAGTCCAGGATCCAGTTGCAGGGGGAGGTGTTTAGTCCCAGGGTCCTTAGCTTAGTGATTAGCTTTGAGGGCACTATGGTGTTGAACGCTGGGCTGTCGTCAATGAATAGCATTCTCACATAGGTGTTCCTTTTGTCCTGGTGGGAATGGGCAGTGTGGAGTGCAATAGAGATTGCATCATCTGTGGATCTGTTGGGGCAATATGCAAATTGGAGTGGGTCTAGGGTGTTTGGGATAATGGTGTTGATGTGAGCCATGACCAGCCTTTCAAAGCACTTCATGGCTACAGATGTGAGTGCTACGGGTTGGTAGTCATAAACTAGGTGTGGCTATTAAAATAATAATCTGTTGGTGACTAACATTAATCCCTGAAAGTAAACAGACTTTATTGTTGTGTAAAGTGGACTAGATCCTGTTGAGTTGGCTGAGACATTGGGTGAGGTCCATGAACAAATACTAATATACGGTTTCCTTGTAGTGGTGTCCGCCCTGTCGTGCTCTCCTCCCTGAGCTGAGGAAAGCCTCGATCCAGCTGTTTGGTCAGATGAAGTTTGGAACGCTGGACTGCACCGTGCACGAAAGACTCTGCAGCACGGTGAGTGTCGGGAGAACATAGCATAGTAAACCCAAACCGCCTAGATGTGCTATTCTTCTATGTATTCCACAATATCTGCTTAGATGTATTGAGAGAGCCTGGTTGCCAGTCTGTTCAGCTAGCATTCTTCTTCTTGTACTCCATGTCGTGTGCATATGATGCGGTGTAAAATTAGTGGAATGTTAGCTAAGAAGACTGCCAACTTGGCTAGTGTTGCGGAGCCAGCCATGCAAGACTGTTGCTCCCAGAGTTTAACTATGTCCCCAAATCATGGCCCTACTCTATGACATAATTTCTCATTTTATTTTTATTTTACCTTTATTTAACTAGGCAAGTCAGTTAAGAACAAATTCTTATTTTCAATGACGGCCTAGGAACAGTGGGTTAACTGCCTGTTCAGGGGCAGAACGACAGATTGTACCTTGTCA
Source organism: Oncorhynchus gorbuscha (assembly GCF_021184085.1). Lineage (NCBI taxonomy): Eukaryota > Metazoa > Chordata > Actinopteri > Salmoniformes > Salmonidae > Oncorhynchus > Oncorhynchus gorbuscha. The sequence goes on from NC_060173.1 coordinate 97,359,076, forward strand.
GCTCGGGGGTTTGAACTTGCAACCTTCTGGTTACTAGTCCAACGCTCTAACCACTAGGCTACCCTGCCGCCCTAATGAAGGTTTTTATGATTGAAGTAAATAATACGCGTTTCATTCAATGAACTTAGTATGACTAGTATCAACAAAGGCGTTTTTATTTATTACTTTAGCATTTTTACTGCTTTCCTCTGGGCTGTGTGGCATATAGGCATAGTAGAGCTGTCATTCACCTGGCTGTGTTGTAGCAAGGCTAGCCGTAGGGCTATCATTCACCTGGCTGTGTTGTAGCAAGGCTAGCCGTAGGGCTATCATTCACCTGGCTGTGTTGTAGCAAGGCTGCCGTGGGCTATCATTCACCTGGCTGTGTTGTAGCAAGGCTAGCCGTAGGGCTATCATTCACCTGGCTGTGTTGTAGCAAGGCTAGCCGTAGGGCTATCATTCACCTGGCTGTGTTGTAGCAAGGCTAGCCGTAGGGCTATCATTCACCTGGCTGTGTTGTAGCAAGGCTAGCCGTAGGGCTATCATTCACCTGGCTGTGTTGTAGCAAGGCTAGCCGTAGGGCTATCATTCATCTGGCTGTGTTGTAGCAAGGCTGCCGTAGGGCTATCATTCACCTGGCTGTGTTGTAGCAAGGCTAGCCGTAGGGCTATCATTCACCTGGCTGTGTTGTAGCAAGGCTAGCCGTAGGGCTATCATTCACCTGGCTGTGTTGTAGCAAGGCTGCCGTGGGCTATCATTCACCTGGCTGTGTTGTAGCAAGGCTAGCCGTAGGGCTATCATTCACCTGGCTGTGTTGTAGCAAGGCTAGCCGTAGGGCTATCATTCACCTGGCTGTGTTGTAGCAAGGCTAGCCGTAGGGCTATCATTCATCTGGCTGTGTTGTAGCAAGGCTAGCCGTAGGGCTATCATTCATCTGGCTGTGTTGTAGCAAGGCTAGCCGTAGGGCTATCATTCCTCTGGCAGTGGCATAGAGCCATACTAGGGCCATCATTCTAGCCCTGTCACCTGTGATTGTGTGGTGAGCTCAGTATCCACTTTTCCTGGCCAAAATAAAGATGTTCTATTTTATATCCTGATCACATCCCTGAGAATGAACCAAATGAAAAATGTTTGTGGTTTTGATGGATAACTGAATGTGGCAGTGGCTACCACAGTTATGTAACATACTGTATGTCCTATGTGCCTGTTTTCGGTCCACGCCTACGCAACCACCTTGATATTTAATCAAAAGTAGTACTAGCTACCAGTAATGTTGTGTTTGTGTTTTCAGTATAATATCCATGCCTACCCGACCACGGTAATCTTTAACAAGTCCTCCATCCATGAGTACGAGGGACATCACTCTGCTGACGGAATCCTGGAGTTCATACAGGTGAGAAGCTTACCATTAGCCTAGTTCACAGTATCGGTCCATCTCCTTTCTAGCCAGTGCTTATAGTGCCACAGAAGTTTAAAACTAAGAGACTCAACATAGTTACTTCATGTACCTTGTGGAGGAAACGTCCCATTGCCAATAGCCTTAATTGTCTGTTACTGTTATACAGTACATCCCTACTGTAGTGACTCCTCTTTCTCCCCACTCTTCCAGGACTTGGTCAACCCCACTGTGGTGACCATGGACCCAGACAGCTTTGCAGAGCTGGTGAAGAAGAGAAAACGCAACGAGACCTGGATGGTGGACTTCTATGCCCCGTGGTGTGGGCCCTGTCAGGCACTGCTGCCCGAGTGGAGGAGGATGGCACGGGTAGGTAGTGGATTGTAGGGTGGTAGGCTGTATCGAATACCTACTAGGTAATAGGCAGTAGGATGGTAGACTTCTTTGCCCCCTGGTGTGGGCCCTGCCTGGCCCTGCTGCCGGAGTGGAGGAGAATGGCACAGGTAAGTTCAGTAGGTACAGCAATAGAGCTTCCACTGATGTGTTCTCTGGATATTGAGGGCTTGAATCTAGCATAGATGGAGAGATGCATGATATCTATCAAGATGATAAAATATTAGCATTATCTCATTTTATTCTAGGGTGGGTGGGTGTAATCAACAAATCCAACTTAAAGCATTTGTCAAGATTTTTTAAATGTTAATTCACTCTAGCGAATAATTTGTTTTCTCCCTGGTTTTCTGTCTGTTGATGTCTCTTTTCAGGCGGTGAATGGTATGATAAAGGTGGGGACGGTAGACTGTCAGAAACACCACTCCTTCTGCCAAGGAGAGAGTGTCAGAGCCTACCCTGAGATACGCCTCTACCCTCAGAACGCCAACCGACGAGACCTATACCAGTATGTACCTTACTGTTCTTTCAGTCTTACTATAGTTACTGTTTACGTGTTCTACAGGTTACACTAAGTTTACATGTTTTAAAGTATACATATGGCTTACATGTTGTAAATTTTACAGTAAGTTATGTTGTAAAATGTACATTAAATGATATTGTAACGTTTACATTAAGTTATGTTGTACAGTCTGTAAATAAGAGTGCTGTTTTTATTTCTCTCACCAGGAGTTACAACGGCTGGCACAGAGATGCTCACTCTCTCAAAGTCTGGGCTGTGGGGTAAGTTCTCTCCTCCTGTGTTTCTGTCCTTGCCTTTTAACAGTCACCATTGTTGGAACCTTTGTATCTGATTTGTAGTCAACAGAAAGGAATTCATACAGTGTCCGTCTGTGTCTTAGTACTCTCCCAAGAGCATCAGTGGATCTGACTCCAGATGACTTCAGGAACAAGGTATTAGGAGGGAAGGATCACTGGGTGGTGGACTTCTATGCTCCGTGGTGTGGACCATGTCAGCACTTTGCCCCAGAGTTCGAGGTCCTCGCTCGGGTAAGATATTTTCTCCACTCCTCCATCTCTCAAATGCATGTTTCCTGGCCCGTTTTCATAAAGCATCAGAGTAGGAGCACTGATCTAGGATCAGGCATCCCCTGTCCATGTAGGCTGATCTTATTTATTATCATATAAATGGTTCAACTGATCTACTCTGAGACACTTCATGAATATGGCCCCTATTCATGCTTATAATATGAATACATTGTTATGTTCATGCTACAGCGAAGTTATTGTACTTTATACAACGGGTGGGTCTAATCCTGAATGCTGATTGGTTAAAACCGCATTCTAGCCTCTGTCTATTCCACAAGTTACCACTGGCTGAATCTATGAAGTTAAAATGCCTATTTACTCTGTTCCATCTGACTGTGCAATCCACTGTCTCGTCAACCCATCCAGGCAATTTATAAACTTGATCTCCACTATAAAAAGCATCTAGGCATTCTTACATTTCTTTTAGACTAACATTTCATTTTCAACAGCGGAGATTTGAATAAAACTTGCTGTCTGTCTCTCCGACATTTGCAACATTGTTTCAATATTCAAATTGGATCTCCAGCTGTCCCATAGTAAAGAACGTGTCGGAGTCGGGACGAGAGATGCAAGCAGGCAGCGTTTCTCCGGCAGTAGAAATCATGAATCAGCTGGCATCATTTTTATGGATATATACAAATAAATGTCAATTGAAAACAGGTAAAACCATATGAAGCTCAGCTAGTTTACAGTCTTTCCAGCTTCAGTTTGAAATGATTGTGTTAGCCTAGTTGGCTAGCTCCTCTGAACAACAGTGTCCTGACGAGAGAGCATATTTTCTATGCCAGGCAAAACCTTGCCTCGTCAACTCATTGTTATGGATGTCAAAACAAATGCTGCTACTGTTGTTATTCGGGCTGCACTGTTTGAAGTGACTAAGTTAACCGTTGTTGGCTAAGAACAGCCCTTAGTTGTGTGCTATTCAGTAGTGCACTACTTTTGACCAGAGCCCTATGGATAATGTAGTGGTTCTAATGTGTTGATTCACTGGGCGGCCAAATCTTTGGATGCTTCCCAAATGACACCCTATTCACTATGTAGTACACTGCTTTTGACCAGAGTGTTATGGGTCTCCCTATGGGCCCTGGTCAATAGTAGTGCACTACATAGGGAAAATTGTGCTTTTTCTGATGTAATCTTTTTTTGTCTAGATGGTGAAAGGGAGTGTGAGGGCAGGGAAAGTAGACTGTCAGGCCCACTACCAGACCTGTCAGTCAGCTGGCATCACAGCCTATCCCAGCGTCCGATTCTACCCACACCTGGGCACCAAGAAGGTAAGAGACTCCTGATTGGTAACTTTTTTTTGAATGGGTTATCTATTTATCCAGGTAAGTTATTTAGAAGACTTCATATTAACGACCTGACAAAGAGGCGACAATGATAGTTTTTCATCATAGCAGCTTATCGTTATCTTACTTATTCTTGTCCTTATTAGAGGACAAGCTGCAAGTTAAATACATTTGATTACTATGTATCAGAAGTTCCAGTAGTTAGATATTCTCATTGAAACTTGTTTAACTGTATATTTGATGTAGTATTTTTCTTTGAGGACCTCTTGCCTAATAATACCATTTATATCATTAGAGAGGCGGAGTCAGTCCCCCAGAGCACTGTGCCCTAACTAGTCCCTCCATCCATCCTTCCATCCCTCTGTCCCCAGCGTGACCAGGGAGGGGAGCACGTCAACAGCCGGGATGCTAACAACATCGCAGACGTCCTCCACCAGAGGCTCCAGCAGTTATCTCCATGGTTACAGGGCAAGGCGGACAACTTCAAGGTAAGCTTCTTACGCAATTCAGAAACTCTGCAATCACCATTTTGCTTTTTAATCTTAGTAGCTATCTCTTACCTTTTGCAGTCAAGCGGAAATATATTATTCTCTGGCACAGACTTTTAGGTGAGAGTTTGGGTTTTTGGCTTTGGCTTAGCTAATTCAGGCAAGATTAGCTAAACCTAAGCCAAAGCCAAAAAAGATAGTCATCTTGCCTGAATTAGCTAAGCCAAAGCCAAAAACCCAAACTCTCACCTAAAAGTCTGTGCCAGAGAATAATATATTTCCGCTAACACTTTTTTTTTTTTATTATTATTTTTTTTAGGCCCATCCATCACCTCCACGCCCCTCTTCGGAGGACAAAAATAAAAGTTTTTACTTATTTTCATTTTGTTACGTATTCAGAGCTCATGACTTTTTCCACATTTTGTTATGTTACGGCCTGATTGTAAAATTGATTACATTTAAAAAAATTCCCCTCGTCAAATTACACACACTACCCCATAATGACAAATCTAAAACAGGTTTTTACCAAAAAGACAAAAAAAAATAAAAAATTAGATTTAAATAACCATTCAGACCCTTTACCCACTCTTGCTCAGCTTGGCTGAGCACCAGCTCTAGGAAGAGTCTTGGTGGTTCCAAACTTCTTCCATTTAAGAATCATGGAGACCACTGTTCTTGGGGACCTTCGATGCTGCAAAACATTTTTGGTACCCTTCCCCAGATCTGTTTCTTGACACAAACCTGTTTCGGAGCTCTTGCTCTGACATGCACTGTCAACTGTGGGACCTTATATAGACAGGTGTGTGCCTTTCTAAATCATGTCCAATCAATTGAATTTACCCCAGGTGGACTCCAATCAAGTTGTAGAAACATCTCAAGGATGATCAATGTAAACAGGATGCACCTGAGCTCAATTTTGAGTCTCATAGCAAAGGTTCTGAATACTTATGTAAATAAAGTATTTCTAAAACAAACTGTTTTCCCTTTGTCATTATGGGGCATTGTGTGTAGATTGATGAGGGCAAAAAAAATATTTAATAAATTTTAGAATAAGGCTGTAACGTAACAACATTTGGAAAAAGAGAAGGGGTCTAAATACGTTCCGAATGCACTCTACATTCTACACACATTTTACATATGTGGCTTTTATTTTTTACAGTAGTTACATAGCAAGAATAAAGTATTTTGATATACGTTACATTGAGATGGATATTACTTATACATCATCATGTTTTCACTCACAACTATTATAGAACATTAACTTATAAACCCACCCCTCAGCTACTCTGTCCATCCCACCTGTCTCTGTAAACAGCTCTCTTATGATTTCCATGTGCCATATTTTTCAACTGCTAATAGTTAGTTGAAGTGACTTTGGATTGAGTTGGCTCAGTGTATCAAACCACAATCACATTCTCTCTCTCTCTCTTTTTTGTTTTTCTCTCTCTTTCTGCAGGATGAGTTGTGAGTTCAAGGGGGTCGATTCCACTGAGATGGTTTTCCTTATGGAAACATAAAGGATGGACACGCCTGCGCGCACACACACACACTTAACAAACAAAAAGACTCTGAGAAGAGATTTGTTTCTGCATGGAGGATTACTGCCAAGGAAAGAAGACGTTATTGAAAGGTTACCTCAGTATTGTCGTACTGTCAAAACAAACCTGTTTCTCAACTGATTCAATGATAAGGAAAGACTGACTCGCTGTCTTAGGTTTTATTAGTTCTATAGGTGAAGTGTGTCCATATGGTAGGTGTCGACCTGCCTGATATCTGAATGTACTGTCTGATGTAGATTGGGGACAAGATATTTTATGCCTATATTTATGATACAAAATGGCAGTTTATCAGTTTATAATGCGCCTGCCAATGTCAATGCTTCTTGTTGATTCAACTTGAACCATTTGAGTGTAGTGAACAGTGTTTTATTCATTCTGTGAAGTGACCACACTGTACTGGCTGTGTTGGTTGTATTATTATGATGATACCAATCTATTTGTTTGTCTGCTGACAGTAGGGTTCAGTATGCAACCTCCGTATACAGTAAAACACACAAACACAGTTTAGAAAAGACATCCTGTACACTGAAATCAATTAACAGAACATATGTTACCAATTCACTCCACAACATTCATTGATATGTTACTGTTTGCCATCACTGAAATGTGAATGGAAATGGTTTGATTAGTTGTGGGATGATGCAGTCTTGCAAAAGTTTTCTGTCATACCAGAAATGTGGGAAATCTAGCACGGTTTTATATAATGTCTTTGTAATCTGGTATTTTCAACTTAAAATACAATACTATCTTTGGATGATGTTTGATAGTAACTTATGTGGGAACTTGTAGTCTTGAAAATAAAAAAACTACAATGCTGAATAGTGTCCCTTTAAGACACTCCACAGGGGTATCCTTCATTTCCTTTCAAGTTGTTTTGCACGGACTCTTGTATTGAGCAAATATCATGTTTAAAAAATCTATAAACAGTGTATTCGGGAAGTATTCAGACCCCTTTTTCCAATTGTTGTTGTTACAGCCTAATTCTATGTTGTTTTTCCTTATCAATCTACACAAAATACCACATAATGACAGCAAAAACAGGTTTTCAGAAATGTCACATTTACATAAGTATTCATACCCTTTGCTCGGTACTTTGTTGAAGCAACTGTGGCAGCGTTTACAACCTTGTCTTCTTGGGTATGACGCTACAAGCTTTGCACACCTGTATTTGAGAGGTTTCTTCCATTCTACTCTGCAGATCCTCTCAAGCTCTGTCAGGTTGGATGGGGAGCGTCACTGCACAGCTATTTTCAGGTCTCTCCAGAGATGTTCGATCGGGTTAAAGTCGGGGCTCTGGCTGGACCACTCAAGGACATTCAGAGACTTGTCCCTAAGCCACTCCTGCGTTGTCTTGGCCATGTGCTTAGGGTCGTTGTCCTGTTGGAAGGTGAACCTTCGCCACAATGTGAGGTCCTGAGCGCTCTGGAGCAGGTTTTCATCAAGGAGCTCTCTGTACTTTGCTTCATTCATCTTTCCCTCAATCCTGACTAGTCTCAGTCCCTGCCGCTAAAAACATCTCCACAGCATGATTCTGCCACCACCATGCTTCACTGTAGGGATGGTGCCACGTTTCCTCCAGACACTTGGCATTCAGGCCAAAGAGATCGATCTTGGTTTCATCAGACCAGAGAATCTTGTTTTCCTATGGTCTGAGAGTCCTTTAGGTGCCTTTTGGCAAACTCCAAGTAGGCTGTCGTACCTATTACTGAGGAGTGGCTTCTGTCTGGCCACTACCATAAATAACTGATTGGTGGAATGCTGCAGAGATGGTTGTCCTTCTGGAAAGTTCTCCCGTCTTCACAGAGGGACTCTGGAGCTCTGTCGGAGTGACCATCAGATTCTTGGTCACCTCCCTGACCAAGGCCCTTCCCCTCCGATTGCTCAGTTTGGCCGGGCTGCCAGCTCTAGGAAGAGTCTTGGTGGTTCCAAACTTCTTCCATGTTAAGAATAAGGCCACAGTGTTCTTGGGGACCTTCAATGCTGCAGAAATGTTTTGGTACCCTTCCCCAGATCTGTGCCTCTGCACAAGCTTGTCTCAGGGCTCTACGAACAATTCCTTCGGCCTCATGTCTTGGTTTTTGCTCTGACATGCACTGTCAACTGTGGGACCTTTTTATATAGACAGATGTGTGCCTTTCCAAATCATGTCCAATCAATTAAATTAATCACAGGTGGACTCCAGTCAAGTTGTAGAAACATCTCACGGGTGATCAATGTAAACAGGATGCACCTGAGCTCAATTTCGAGTTTCATAACAAATGGTCTGAATACTTATTTACATAAGGTATTTCTGTTTTTATTTTTAATTTTTAATACATTTGCAAAAAAATGTCAAGCTGTTTTTGTTTTCTCATTATGGGGTATTGTGTGTAGATTTGAGGGAAATAATGTATTTAATCCGTTTTTAGAATAAGGCTGTAACGTAACAATGTGGAAAAAGGGTAGGGGTCTGAGTACTTTCCAAATGCACTGCATATTTAAATGCCATTTAACTATCAGTTCCAAAAAATATCCACTAGATGGCAACAGAACAATGTATTGGTCTTCTCATGTTTAGCTCAGATTACATTTCATTTTATTTGTCACTTGCACCGAATACAACCGTTGTAGACTTTACCGTGAAATACTTACTTATGAGCCCTTTCCAAACAATGCAGAGTTAATATTTAAGAAAAACTTGCTAAATAAAAAAGATGTCTAATAAAATGTTTCTACAGTTGCTGACTGTCTTTTGCTAGTTAATCTCTGATTCAGAGGGGTTGGGTTAAATGCCGAAGCCACATTTCAGTTGAATGCATTGTTGTACAACTGATTAGGTATCCCCTTTCAATGCAATTACTGGGATAATTAGGAATATGTTATTTATGCCAGCAATATTTTGCTTATTGTAAGAGGATTCTGCAAACTGTGGTTGGTACAAAGTTTAAGAATACATGTTCTGTATGTTGTCTATTTCAAAAATAGGATCCCAACTATTTTAAGCTGACTGTACTTCTGTGTAAGTCAAAGTACTAGCTACAAAATGTGGAATTCATCCATTTATGTCTTTGAACAGTTTATTATAGCCATCTTTTGACTGAGTTGATTTTGAAACAAGAAGTTGGTATTTCCAGGTTCAGAGGACACATGGGCTGAGTTTAGACAGGCAGCCCAATTATGATCTTTTTTCACTAATTTGGTCTTTTGACCAATCAGATTGGCTCTGAAAATTATCTGCTGTGGAGTTAAACATTTTTAAAAATCTAAATACACCCAGTTTCCCTTCCAGGGCAGATTACTTTGTGCTTAAATTATAGATTGTTATTGTATCACTTTTTATAGTGGATAAGCTAGAATTACAGTACAATGTTACCAGTGTCATGTCATGGCTGTTCACTCTAGCGTGACACACTCCATGGTCCTGTTGCTTCCAAGAGATCTTCTTCTCCCGCCCTCTCTCTATCCTTCTCTCTATTGCTCTTGGATGACAAATGAAGGTGACCTGTCGTCTGTGCAGTGTTATCAAATATATGCTAACAAGAGGTTGCCTGCTCCCAGAACCATGACTCTGACTGTCTGTGCTCCATCTACAGTCCCCTCTCTGCCAGACAGTGGTGAGAAAGTGCCTGAAAGAATAACTGACCTCAGTATTTCACACGCTAAGGAACTGCTGACAAGAAAAACTGTCTCCTGGGTCTCCTTTCCCTTCTTCATTTCCTGTGACACCGTAGGGTAGGCTTTCATGAACATCATGGGCCCTTATCAGAAACATATGTCCAAAAACCTTCAACAAATATAATATGATTGAAATTGTAGTTTTACTGTAGGGGGATGCACAAATCAATGGCTAATGTACATGGTGGTATTGTTTCAGGTGTGCCTTTGTTAGTACACAATACATTAAGAAAAATCACCCAAAAGTTCATGCTAATCAGTGTAACAGTAATCCCATGCAGCCTTATTTACATGTTGGAACACTGGAACATGAGATGTAATCTAAACCTCCGTTAGGATGATAGAAACCCTCATTAGTTCCTTTAATGATTTTCTATTATGTCATTATTTCTATACAGCCTACACTTTATCGTTCTGAACATTTAATGCAAGTGGGGCGGGTGTGGCTTTCTGACAATGATTGCAAGAACAACTGCTGCCCGATTTGAGGGCTCCAATGCATCACCCCAAAACATCTGCTGTCGCTTGTTAACGCTTGATCTGATTTAATTTAGGCCTAAGGTGCATTTCCACATAACACCATCTGGGCGACGAAACAACGGAGTCCCATTCATTTTCAATGGAGTGAAGTGGGCGGGGATCGTTGGGCGATGTGAACATGACGTGTGAACAAGGCAGGACAAAAGTTGGTGAAAGCTGAACCTTATGCAAATACTCTGCGATATTGCGATGCTATTGACCAATTGAAGCTCACTGCAGCCCAGCCTTTACTGATACTTAGCACTACCTACCTTGCTTGCTAGCACCAACATGAGGGCGAATCTACCGTGGCGGCTATCCAAATTATCATGTTATATGGAAATCCCCTCTAAGGGCACTATTCAATCCATAGGTCTGAAGATCCGCTTTATAGTGTGATTGACAATTAAAAGCTATGTTCCCGTGGTTGCGGACACTGCATTAACACTAAACGCTGCATAGGTCGGTTCAATCGGAAATTACCTTTACATTTATTAACGCGTATCTTCCGCAATATTTCGCAGATATAGATTGAATCCAGCACTAATTGTTATAAGGCTGTTGTTTGTAAATTTGGGATATCAATTTGAATTTCCCTGTAACACTTTACTCAACACAGTTCTAATTTCATAAAGTCATTATTTGAACTTTTCTGGCAGACACACAGACGTTTCTGTCCTTGATACATGGGTAATATGTTTCTCAATTTGTCTTAATCGGTGTAAACATATTCCAAAAAACGTTATTTAAAGTTAGCACGCTAAAGTAAAGTAACACCAAGAGTCCCATATGAGTAAGCAGAGTAACCTTTTGCTGCAGCGAGTTGAAACACTCCTGGTTTCCAACATGGTAACAGTTACACAGGAGTTAGCATAAACTGTTACACAGGAGTTAGCATAAACTGTTACACAGGAGTTGGCATAAACTGTTACACAGGAGTTAACATAAACTGTTACACAGGAGTTGGCATAAACTGTTAGACAGGAGTTAGCATAAACTGTTACACAGGAGTTATCATAAACTGTTATACAGGAGTTAGCATAAACGGTTACACAGGAGTTGGCATAAACTGTTACATAGGAGTTGGCATAAACTGTTACACAGGAGTTGGCATAAACTGTTACACAGGAGTTAGCATAAACATCATTACTGTGCAGCTCTATTATTTGGAGTTGGCATAAACTGTTATTGGCATAAACTGTTACACAGAAATGTCTTTGTTAAACACAATCTAGTTTTTAAAACTTTAGATCGCTCCACACATGTTTCATCCTTGGCTGCTACAGTAGCTATTTAATCTGTCTTTCAGTCCACGGCTGGCCTTCATTTGTTTGTGATTCCAGCAGCAGACAATTTTGCTTGATCATTTCTCCTTCAATTTCATGTGAATGTTTTCTCAGGTGCTGATTGTTCACTGCCACGAGTGAAATGTTTTCAGTGCTTTAGGTCTACTGCCAAGCCAGATCCAGGTCCCTCTCCTCCATTTTGTTAGGGCCAATTCCTCTGTGAGACTAAAGTAATGCTAACGTAATGCTCCACGTGCACACACACACACACACACACACACACACACACACACACACACACACACACACACACACACACACACACACACACACACACACACACACACACACACACACACACACGCACACACGCACACACACACTACCAAAGCAATCCCCCCTTCGATCTGATCTAGAGAGCCACAGCTCATGTCGGTGATGTGGGAGGGTTTGATTTAAAGTACCATAAACCTTCACTCCACCATGCCATAGCAGATAACTAATTGTAAGCACTTTCACATGTGCCCAGAGCTGTGCTAGCTGTATGATGTAATGCATGCCCTGTCCCTGGGCATGCATTACGCCTACATGCACGCCTACAGTACCAGTGGGCTGGACAGGAGGATTATCCCTGGTCACAATGGACATATTGTGAGAGTTTGAACTAAACATCAAGGGCTTGTAGCATGACATCAACAAGAACAAAAGGAAAATGCAGACTAGGCAAACCCTGAGACTCAAAAGAAATCCCTTTGAGTGTAGTGTACAAATAATCTCCGCACACTTTTGAAAATACTTACAATATACAGTGCCTTGCGAAAGTATTCGGCCCCCTTGAACTTTGCGACCTTTTGCCACATTTCAGGCTTCAAACATAAAGATATAAAACTGTATTTTTTTGTGAAGCATCAACAACAAGTGGGACACAATCATGAAGTGGAACGACATTTATTGGATATTTCAAACTTTTTTAACAAATCAAAAACTGAAAAATTGGGCGTGCAAAATTATTCAGCCCCCTTAAGTTAATACTTTGTAGCACCACCTTTTCCTGCGATTACAGCTGTAAGTCGCTTGGGGAATGTCTCTATCAGTTTTGCACATCGAGAGACTGACATTTTTTCCCATTCCTCCTTGCAAAACATCTCGAGCTCAGTGAGGTTGGATGGAGAGCATTGTGAACAGCAGTTTTCAGTTCTTTCCACACATTCTCGATTGGATTCAGGTCTGGACTTTGACTTGGCCATTCTAACACCTGGATATGTTTATTTTTGAACCATTCCATTGTAGATTTTGCTTTATGTTTTGGATCATTGTCTTTTTGGAAGACAAAAATCTCCGTCCCAGTCTTTTGCAGACTCCATCAGGTTTTCTTCCAGAATGGTCCTGTATTTGGCTCCATCCATCTTCCCATCAATTTTAACCATCTTCCCTGTCCCTGCTGAAGAAAAGCAGGCCCAAGCCATGATGCTGCCACCACCATGTTTGACAGTGGGGATGGTGTGTTCAGGGTGATGAGCTGTGTTGCTTTTACGCCAAACATAACGTTTTGCATTGTTGCCAAAAAGTTCAATTTTGGTTTCATCTGACCAGAGCACCTTCTTCCACATGTTTGGTGTGTCTCCCAGGTGGCTTGTGGCAAACTTTAAATGACACTTTTTATGGATATCTTTAAGAAATGGCTTTCTTCTTGCCACTCTTCCATAAAGGCCAAATTTGTGCAATATACGACTGATTGTTATCCTATGGACAGAGTCTCCCACCTCAGCTGTAGATCTCTGCAGTTCATCCAGAGCGATCATGGGCCTCTTGGCTGCATCTCTGATCAGTCTTCTCCTTGTATGAGCTGAAAGTTTAGAGGGACGGCCAGGTCTTGGTAGATTTGCAACGGTCTGATACTCCTTCCATTTCAATATTATCGCTTGCACAGTGCTCCTTGGGATGTTTAAAGCTTGGGAAATCTTTTTGTATCCAAATCCGGCTTTAAACTTCTTCACAACAGTATCTCGGACCTGCCTGGTGTGTTCCTTGTTCTTCATGATGCTCTCTGCGCTTTTAACGGACCTCTGAGACTATCACAGTGCAGGTGCATTTATACGGAGACTTGATTACACACAGGTGGATTGTATTTATCATCATTAGTCATTTAGGTCAACATTGGATCATTCAGAGATTCTCACTGAACTTCTGGAGAGAGTTTGCTGCACTGAAAGTAAAGGGGCTGAATAATTTTGCACGCCCAATTTTTCAGTTTTTGATTTGTTAAAAAAGTTTGAAATATCCAATAAATGTCGTTCCACTTCATGATTATGTCCCACTTGTTGTTGATTCTTCACAAAAAAATACAGTTTTATATCTTTATGTTTGAAGCCTGAAATGTGGCAAAAGGTTGCAAAGTTCAAGGGGGCCGAATACTTTCGCAAGGCACTGTACATGTAACTGACAAAATAAAGGAAACACTTGAGTAAATGAGGGATACACATTATGTTGGTGTTTTCTTTATTTTTGCAGTTACCTGTAGGCTGTAGTGAAAAAATGTGTTTGAATCAACCAGGGTTTCTGTCAATTCCATTTCAATTCAGCCCTGATGAGCCCACTGCAGTCGTGATCTGGGTTCTGGGAGAGAATAACTAATGTCTGCCTCCTTGTCTGGCCCTGCAGGTGCACTCTGGAGAAGAGGAGGTGTGTGTGTGTGTGTGTGTGTGTTGAGCTGCAAATCTACCTGAAATATCTCACAGATGTGTACTGTATTCACACTGACAGGCTGCCAGGCCAGACTGTTAAAACAGCTGTACCTGCTGTAATGGCCCAGTCTGCCACAGAATAACAACATACCCTTTTAATGAGGTGAAAACCAAGTGGACTTTTCCTGAGTAGCCTACCCTACTATGTGTAAGGGCATTCATATCCATAATTGCACTAAGAGAGGCTGGAGCACGTATGCCCTGACTAACTGTCTTGGGCATTAGTACGGTGGGGTTGGGGGGAGTGGTTGCTGTGGTCTGTCAGGTGTCAGGTGGTGTAGCTACATGTCAGTACCTCTGTAATGTGTCATGTTCAAGAGCTGTAGAAGTATGATTGAAGACTTAGGAGAGTCATGGGAGACTAGGCCAACAAGCTCTCAGTTTAACCACAGAATCTGACTTTTGTCCATAAACGTCAAATTTCGAAAGTTAAGTTTAAGCATTCATTCTGAATGGTTGACGTAAGGATTAAGGTTTGGGATAGGGTTAAAACAAATTGAACACGTGACACTCAGAGCCAGAGCTCACAACTTATGCCCATTCACCATCCCTGTCCACAATGTCCTTGCAAACTCCAAGCCTATTTAATGGTAATAGCGCTCACCATTGCCCCTAGTGGTCAGTTTTGAAGTCATATCCCAATGTCCTGCTTACCAGGACGGATGTCAAATTTCGCAGTGGACCTTGAACAACTTGGCTGGACAAGGCCACCATTCAGGTCACCTCCTGTTCAAGTGTCTATTCGGCCAGCCATAACCCTAACTTGTAGGCTCTAGCTTATACAACGCATTACTTTTTTGGACAATGCTATACTTTGACAGCCTAGTTTTCACCTGACACAGTGGTCTGAGGTAGCCTAGTGGATAGAGCATTGGGCCAGTAACCGGAAGGTTGATGGATTGAATCCCTGAGCTGACCCAAGTTAATAAATTTGAAGGCAGCGTTACCAAATACTAATTGAGTGTATGTAAACTTCTGACCCACTGGCAATGTGAAAAAATAAAAGCTGAATAAATCATTATCTCTACTATTATTCTGACATTTCACATTCTTAAAATAAAGTGGTGATCCTAACTGACCTAAGACAGGGAATGTTTACCCCGGCCTTAAATGTCAGGAATTGTGAAAAACTGAGTTTAAATGGATTTGGCTAAGGTGTATGCAAACTTCCGACTTCAACTGTAAATGCAGAAGACACATTTCAGTTGAATTCATTAAGTTGGACAACTGACAAGGTTTCCACTGTGAAATTCATGGTTTGCAGCCCATATCGGCAGATGCTGGCTTGCAAAGCGTTATATCACTCCTATTGGAATCCAGACAGAATTAGGATATCTAATGACTGGAACTTTTGATCATCCGCAATCTGCAGTTAGAATGACTGCCAAGGTAGAAAGACTGATATATTAGACTACCTAAACCATCTAAACTGGAACAACCATCTCAATAACGGGTGAAATAAGCCAAACATTTGCAGATTGGATTGGTTTAGAAAGATGTAATCAGAGGGTGGTTTTAACCTTCCAGACTTGGAATTGTATCAACTCACCACCCAAGGCTTTTACTTGTGACATGTTGTTAAATGCACTAAAGAGAAACAATGGGTACAATGGAAGATGTGCATGCTCATCCCCAGAATCGTTTCACTTCATAGTTAAGAACACTATAACAATATGGAAGAAAATGAAATGGATTCTACAAGAACCAATATCACTGCCTAAAAACACACCCATGTGAAAAATCCGTGGATTGCTTTTCAGAATTCACCAATAAATTGGCCCACATGGAAAACTAAAGGCATAGAAACCATAAATGACATGGTAATAGGAAATACAATTATTTCCATGACAGAATTCAAATGCAATTTTGAACTGATTAATATAGACATTTTCAAATATATGCAGGTTAAAAGTTTTGTATCACGAAATTTCGACCTGAATACTTTTGGACATCAGAGTAATGTTGAGGGAATCCTATCTGTCAGATAAAGATATTGATGTGATAGGTAATATATAAAAAATTTGCAGAGAGCCTATCCAACTGACAATTTAATAGAGAAAATAGAAACTATTGGAAACAACTATTGTAAAAAATAATAATAAATAAAAAAATGTGTTATTTATCTTTGTGTATTATTAGCTAAATTAATCAGTCAATGTGCATGCAAAAACATACTGTAAATATTAAAGCATTCTAAAAAGCAACCTGCTGCAAAGCATTCTAGGAAATATGATAATGAGGCCCCTCCAATGTATTTTTCACTCTGAGGGCTCAATTCAATTTTAAAAAACTGAAGCGGTTACAGATTTCGCAACATACATTTTAAGGTACTTTCCAGCCGACATAAGCAACAATTACCGTGAATACAGTTTCTGCTCAACTAAAGTGGGAACATTGCCTTTAAATTTCAATCACGCTGTAAAGCTGAATTTCCACAATGCGGATTGAATGGAGCCCCGAGAGAGTTAACGGAAATTAACTCAACACAGTCGAGTAACAACAACACCAATTAACTCCTTAGAGTCGATATCCTCGCCCTGGTGGAAATACATTAGATCCGCCTGTTTAAGCTAGATATATCTGTTTTGTTTGCATGGCAGAGCTAAAGCGGTGTTTGAATCAGTCTTCTCACGGAAACACAAGTGTCACAGCAGTCATCTGAAGTCAGTACCGCCGATCTGCCAACTTCTGTCTGTAGGGTTCGAACAATTTGGGCTACCCACTGATATATGACTCCACCATCGAAAGGTGAGACTCTCACGAACAAGTACATGTCCACAAAGCCTCACAAGACTAGTCTGAAGGTAACCCAGTACCAGTTTTAAAGAATTATCGAAGTATATATGGAAGTACTTCAGTGACAAAAAAAGGGATTAAATATGGGTCTCTCAGATTTAGGACAGACACTTCTAAACATTTTATACTTATAGGAGTCATAAAACTGAAAATTAAAAAGTTAAATGATCCTTAGTATGACTATCTTCAAACAATTATATACGTTAGCTTAGTAGGAACCCAGCCCCATGCCCTTAGACCTTTAGCACACAGCTTGAACACAGCTGTTTACACAGGGCTGACTCAGGCACGGCGTGTGTGTGGTGTGGGGTGGGGTGTGTGGGGGTGGTGTGGTGTGTGGTATCCTGGGGGGCTAGAGAAAAGGCTAATCGATAATAATGACATGTATCTCTCTCAACAAGGTCCCCACACAGCTGGATTACTTTATATCACTTAGGTTTCATCTGTACATTCACCTGTATATTTTCATATCCATTTTCTTCGCATACATTTAAAAAATATTTTTTTTAAACTCAACTTCAACATATTCTCCTGCAACCCCTCTCACCCAATGTGGTATGGATCTGCTATTTACTTTACCTTAGAACCGGAACCCCCAACAGAGGCTAGCCAGCTAACTAGCTATTAGCTAGTAGTCAGATAGCCACTGCTAGCGGTCATCAGCTAACCTTTAGCCCGGACAACTCCTGCCAGTCTGCACAGCGTGATTCAACACAGAGCATATCGGACTTCTTCTTCTCCATATCTCTGTATTCCTATCGCAAGCTCTGAACCTTTTCACCTGGATCATTGCAGCTAGCAAGCTGCTATCCAAGTGGCTACTCCTGGCTAACGTTTCTGTCCCGAAGCAAGCACCAATTACCTTGGAGCTAGCCAATGCTAGGCCCATCTCCCGGCTAGCTGAAGAGGTCCATCAGCCACTCCTTGGGATAAAATAGCTATTTTGCCAATTGGCCTGGACCCCTTTTACTGCCGATATGGAGCCCCACCGATTCATCACCACTGGACTACCGACGTAATCCGCCCGAGGGTGTTTTTCAACAGGCTCCTCCGTCGCAACGTCCCCTGAATGCTCATTTGCTAGCCGCGGCCCGCTAGCTGTCTAGAGCATATCGGACTGTTAGCTAAAGAGGTTCATCAGCCAATTTCTTGGGCTACTATACCTATTTTGCCAATTGGCCTGGACCCGTTTACTACACGGACCCCTGCTGATCCATCACGACTGGTCTGCCAACGTAACCGCCTGAGGGGGCTACAACAGACTTCTTCCTTCGTGACGTCCCTCTAAGGCCCTTCTGCTAGCCTGCTAGCCCTGGCCTGCTAGCTGTCAGAATTGCCGTGTCTCCAGCCCGCCTAGCTACTCACTGGACCCTATGATCACTCGGCTTTGCATGCCTCTCGCTAAGGTCAATATGCCTTGTCCATTGTCTTCTTGGTTAGTGATTATTGTCGTATTTCACTGTAAAGCCTCCTGCCCTGCTCAATATGCCTTAGTTAACCCATTTCTTCCACCTCCCACACATGCGGTGGCCTCACCTGGTTTAAATTGCGTCTCTAGAGACAATACCTCTCTCATCGTCACTCAACGCCTAGGTTTACCTCCCCTGTATTCATATCCATATCCTGCCATACCTTACCTACCGGAAGGTTGCGAGTTCAAACCCCCGAGCTGACAAGGTACAAATCTGTCATTCTGCCCCTGAACAGGCAGTTAACCCACTGTTCCCAGGCCCTCATTGAAAATAAGAATGTGTTCTTAACTGACTTGCCTGGTTAAATAAAGGTAAAATAAAAAAATACAAATATATGTACATTAGGCCTTGAATCTATTCTACCGCGCTCAGAAACCTTCTCCTCTTGCTCTCTGTTTTGAACGTACTAGGCGACCAGTTATTTTAGCCTTTAGCCGTACCCTTATCCTACTCCTCTGTTTCTCTGGTGATGTAGAGGTTAATCCAGTCCCTGCAGTGCCTAGCTCCACTCCCATTCCCCAGGCTCTCTCATTTGTTGACTTCTGTAACTGTAAAAGCCTTGGTTTCATACATGTTAACATTAGAAACCTCCTCCCTAAGTTTGTTTTATTCACTGCTTTAGCACACTCTGCCAACCCGGATGTCCTAGCCGTGTCTGAATCCTGGCTTAGGAAGGCCACCAAAAACCCTGACATTTCCATCCCTAATTATAACATTTTCTGACAAGATAGAGCTGCCAAAGGGGGCGGAGTTGCAATCTACTGCAGAGATAGCCTGCAGAGTTCTGTCTTACTATCCAGGTCTGTGCCCAAACAATTTGAGCTTCTACTTTTAAAACTCCACCTTTCCAGAAACAAGTCTCTCACTGTTGCCGCTTGCTATAGACCACCTTCTGCCCCCAGCTGTGCCCTGGACACCATATGTGAATTGATTGCCCCCCATCTATCTTCAGAGCTCATGCTGTTAGATGACCTAAACTGGGACATGCTTAACACTTCGGCCACCCTACAATCTAAGCTTGATGCCCTCAATCTCACACAAATTATCAATGAACCCACCAGGTACAACCCCAAATCCGTAAACACGGGCACCCTCATGGATATCATCCTAACCAACCTACCCTCCAAATACACCTATGCTCTCTTCAACCAGGATCTCAGCAATGACTGCCTCATTGCCTGTGTCCGTAATGGGTCTGCGGTCAAACTGTCATGTATTGTCATATTATGTCTTGTTCCTGTTCTTTCTCTTCACTCCGTCTCCCTCTGCTGGTCGTATTAGGTTACCTTCACTTCCTCTCCTTCCCCCAGCTGTTCCTCATATTCTCTAACTACCTCGTTCACTCTTTTCCCACCTGTTCCATTTTTCCCTCTGATTAGGTCTCTATTTCTCTCTCTGTTCCTGCTTCTGTCTTTGTCAGATTCTCGTTTGAGTTTCTCATGCCAGAACCAAACTATCGTCTCGTTTGCTTCACCCTTGTCCCGTCCTGTCGGAATCTACCTGTTCATCTGATGCTACGTGTGATCAGGTACCTCTGTCCTCTACGACCCGCGCCTACCCAGAGAGACCAGCAGTCTGTCGCCGCTCACCCAGCTATTCTCCTCTGCTGCTAAGAAGGGGACTCTAACCCAGCTATTCTCCTCTGCTGCTAAGAAGGGGACTCTTCTGTAATTATCAGAAGGACTTTATGATTCATTTGTCGCCCTCTTTGCGGGTTGTCTATTTTGCCATTATATACATCTGAAGAGGATCTATGTCTTCCCTGTGTTTTGACATTAAAGGACTCTGTATTTGTTAAACCGCTTTTGGGTCCTCACTCACGTGCATAACACAAACGACCACCCCTCATCACTGTCAAATGCTCCCCAAAACACTTCAGCGAGCAGGCCTTTCTTTTCTTTTTTTTCCTTTTTTACCCGATTTTTTCTCCCCAATTTCATGGTATCCAATTGTTAGTAGTTACGTCTCATCGCGACAACTCCAGTACGGGCTTGGGGAATATGAAGGTCGAAAGCCATGCGTCCTCCGAAACACAACGCAACCAAGCCGCACTGCTTCTTAACACAGCGCGCATCCAACCTGGAAGCCAGCCGCACCAATGTATCAGAGGAAACACCGTGCACCTGGCGACCTGGTTAGCGTGCACTGCGCCCGGCCCACCACACGAGTTTCTAGTGTGTGATAAGACAAGGATATCCCTGCCGGCCAAACCCTCCCTAACCCAGATGACGCTAGGCCAATTGTGCGTCGCCTCAAGGACCTCCCGGTCTCGGCCGGCTGCGACAGAGCCTGGGCGCGAACCCAGGGTCTCTGGTGGCACAGGAGCAGGCCTTTCTAATCGACCTGGCCCGGGTTTCCTGGAAGGATATTGACCTCATTCCGTCAGTAGAGGATGCCTGGTTATTCTTTAAAAGTGCTTTCCTCACCATCTTAAATAAGCATGCCCCATTCAAAAAATGTAGAACCAGGAACAGATATAGCTCTTGGTTGACTCCAGACCTGACTGCCCTTGACCTGCACAAAAACAGCCTGTGGCGTACTGCGTTAGCATCGAAAAGCCCACGCGATATGCAACTTTTCAGGGGAGGTAGGAAACAATATACATAGGTAGTTAGGAAAGCAAAGGCTAGCTTTTTCAAACAGAAATTTTCATCCTGCAGCCAAAACTCCAAAATATTCTGGTACACTGTAAAGTCCATGGAGAATAAGAGCACTTCTTCCCAGCTGTCCACTGCACTGAGGCTAGGAAACACTGTCACCACCGATAAAACTGCGATAATTGAGAATTTCCATAAGCATTTTTCTACAGCTGGCCATGCTTTCCACCTGGCTACCCCAACCCCTGTCAACAGCCCTGCACTCCCCACAGAAACTTGCCCAAGCCTCCCCATTTCTTCTTCACCCAAATCGAGATCGCTGACATTCTGAAAGAGCTGCAAAATCTGGACCCCTACAAATCAGCCGGGCTAGACAATCTGGACCTTCTCTTTCTATAATTATCCACACCATTTTTTGCAAGCCCTATTACTAGCCTGTTCAACCTCTCTTTCGTATCGTCTGAGATCCCCAAAGATTGGGAAGCTGCCGCAGTCATCACCCTCTTCAAAGGGGAGACACTCTAGACCCAAACTGCTACAGACCTATATTTATCCTACCCTGCCTTTCTAAGGTCTTCGAAATCCAAGTTAACAAACAGATCACCCACCATTTCGAATCCCAGCCTATCTTCTCCGCTTTGCAATCTGGTTTCCGAGCTGGTCATGGGTGCACCTCAGCTACGCTCAAGATCCTAAATTATATCATAACTGCCATTGATAAGAGACAATTCTGTGCAGCTGTATTCATCGACCTGGCCAAAGCTTTCGACTCTGTCAATCACCATATTCTTATCGGCAGACTCAACAGCCTTGGTTTCTCAAATGAATGCCTCGCCTGGTTCACCAACTACTTCTCCGACATAGTTCAATGTGTCAAATCAGGGGGCCTGTTGTCCGGACCTTGGCAGTCTCTATGGGGGTGCCACAGGGTTCAATTATCTGGCCGACTCTTTTCTCTCATCAATGATGTATACATCTTGCTGCTGGTGATTCTCTGATCCACCTCTACACAGACAACACCATTCTGTATACTTCTGGCCCTTCTTTGGACACTGTGTTAACTAACCTCAATTACAACTCTCCTTCCGTGGCCTCCAACTGCTCTTAAAAGTAAAACTAAATGCATGCTCTTCAACCGATCGCTGCCCGCACCTGCCGCCCGTCCAGCATCACTATTCTGGACAGTTCTGACTTAGAATATGTGGACAACTACAAATACCTAGGTGTCTGGTTAGACTGTAAACTATCCTTCCAGACTCACATTAAGCATCTCCAATCCAAAATTAAATCTAGAATCGGCTTCCTATTTCGCAACAAAGCATCCTTCACTCATGCTGCCAAACATACCCTTGTAAAACTGACGATCCAACCAATCCTTAACTTTGGCGATGCAAAATATCCTCCAACACTACTCAGCAAATTGTATGCAGTCTATCACAGTGCCACCCGCTTTGTCACCAAAGCTGTCAGAGCAGCTCACAGATCACTGCACCTGTACATAGCCCATCTGTAAATAGCCCATCCAACTACCTCATCCCCATACTGTTATTTTTTATTTTTTTGCTCCTTTGCACCCCAGTATCTCTACTTGCACATTCATCTTCTGCACATCTATCACTCCAGTGTTTAATTGCTAAATTGTAATTATTTCGCCACTATGGCCTATTTATTGTCTTACCTCCCTTATCTTACCTTATTTGCACACACTGTATATAGACTTTTTCTATTGTGTTATCGATCTGTATGTTTGTTTATTCCATGTGTTACTCTGTGTTGTTGTTTGTGTCGCACTGCTTTGCTTTATCTTGGCCAGGTCGCAGTTGTAAATGAGAACTTCTTCTCAACTAGCCTACCTGGTTAAATAAATGGCCCTGGACAGGTAGGTATTGTTTTGTTCTCAATGTAGCCGGTGTGAAATGCCTAACTAGTTAACGATACGTAGCGTTCAATCACTGGTGCCACTCGCTCTGAGACCTTAATGTGGTTGTTTCCCTTGCTCTGCAAGGGCCATGGCTTTTGTGAACAGATAGGTAACGATGCTTCGTGGGTGACTGTTGTTGATGTGTTCAGAGAGTCCCTGGTTTGAGACAAGGAGAGGGATGGAAGCAATACATGAAGATTGAAAATGCTATTCTATTCTTCCTCAGTGTAATCCAGTGTGAAGTTACAGCCTGTGGGTAACTTTATAGGCACTCTAATTGAGAATGTAAGTCAGGCACTTGATGGAGAAAAGCCATTAACTTGAATAGAGGGCTCCTGGGTATAACTAACCACTATGTGAAACACATAAACAGATAGGATAGGGGCCACACGGGACTCCCTGTATACGTTACTTAGCCTGACACTTTTTCATTGTGTGAACCAACCTTCTTCATTCTAGTCTGTGGCTGCTGCACACAGTTTGAGCAAATTAATTTAGGAATGTAGCTACAAATAAAAAACAAACTCTCTCTCAGTTGAACTTATTATCCAATGAAATTATAAAGCTTATAACACAAAACAAAATTCCAATATTTTGTCGAATGCTTATTTCAAATGACGTACACTTTCAAAGTTATATTGTGTGTTTTCCGTGAACTTCAATGTTCCCCTAATAAAAACCACACTGTGGTTATAAGGTGTTACAACTCACTGACGCCAGAAATGGTGGAAGGGCTGCCAGCTCTACACCGCTCCACAGCTCTCCGCTCCAACCCATTCCAGTGGCCCCGGGTTGGTCGGGTGGGTGGGGTTTTTCCACCTCTCAGAGGAAAATAAACATGGAGCAATCATTCAGTCACCCCGAGGCCCAGCAAACAGGCTCAGCGAAGCCTCGTTGAAGCCAGCCATCAGCAGGGGAAGTAGAGGTCATCTCTCCAGGGGGAACATTAAACATGCTGGGCCTGGGCAATAAGCAGAACAGCAGCAGCACAGAACCTGTCTCTATACATCTACCCAAACTTCATGTTTCACACTTCTAATGCCCATGGTCTGGCCCGTTCACACTTCCACCAATGATAAACCACAAGATAATCAATTAGGGTCTGTTGCAGCCTGGTAAATCTTATCTGACGCAAGTTAGTTTGCATTGGACATGGGACAAAAGCAACCATGGAACCAGCTGGGACACTGGTTAAACACATTTTGTCCGGACTTGATATGCTTCCTAGCTAATTCTTCTAACATGTGTCTCTTCTACTCATAAAGCCAGAGGATGAGGAAGGAACAGATCAGCCATCTCCTCCAAAGGGTCCAAAGGGGTCGCTTGTGGTGATGAGAGATTTTGTTCCAGTGTGTTCTCTATGTGACGGTGGTCGGTGCGTACCGCAAACCGGTGAGGACAGAGAAAACAGAGGTTTCTGACAGAGAGAGAGAGAGAGAGCAAGAGGGAGAGAGGTGGATGGAGAGCGAGAGAGATGAGAGATGAGAGAAATAGAGAGATGGAGAAGAGATGGAAAGAGAGAGAGAGAGAGAGAGAGAGAGAGAGAGATGGAGGAAATATGGAAATAGAGAGATGGAGAAGAGATGGAAAGAGAGAGAGAGATGAGTTTGATGTGTTGCCACTGTGTTCTCATCCCTGGACCGTTTCATCCCTCTCTCCAGCCACAACCTCTGAGCTTTGAGCCAGCGAGGGCTTTGACCCAGGGTTCTCCCCATCCCCTCCCCTCCCCCTGCCTTCCCCTGAGCTCCAGCACAGGAAACAGAGCTGCTGAGCTTTCATGGGAAACGGGTAGATACTGCCTCAGTCTCCCCAGCGAGGTAGAGGAGAGGAACAGATAGGAGAGCAGATAGAGGTGAATATTCTGGAATCACAGAATAGTTTCTCATCATGCATCATTGCATTGTTTTATTCTATAGGAGAATGACAAATGGCAACTCTAATTAAATTGTTTTAGAGTTGATGCATAATTTCATTATTGCAAAGTCATAATGTGAAATAAAATCACTCCTTTTGCAGAGTGAAGAGGGATTAAAAGTGCACTTTATCTGACCTATCGTTCCAGCTTTCAGCCGAGAGGTAGCAGGTACAGTAGGGCTTGATGGTGTGTCACTCACTGTGCTCTTATGGAAGTCATTAAATATGTGTCTTATAAACCCAGTCAGTAATGTGTTTAGGGAGGCAGGAAGGCGCTGGCCTGGAACAGAGTCGTGCCTCTTCCATGATCTCACACCACTTGAGCTGTGATCCAAATGACACCCTATTCCCTAGATAGTGCACTAATTTTGACCCTGGCCCATAGGGTAGTGCACTATAGGGAATTGGGTGCTATTTGGGACACAGCCCAGCCCCGAGCAGAGCGGCTACGCCAGAAAAACTCTCACTGCACTGTACCGGGATTTGATGGTTTCCATATGGTGCATCATTTACGTGAGTAAAATGCAGGAGGTGGGACAGATTAATTATCAGAGTGATTTATCCCAAGCGTCCGGTTGCACTAAAACAAGACAGAGGTAGTAGTGTGTGTGTGCACCTGTGCATGCCTGCGTGTGTATGGCTGAAGATGGCCTCCCAATTCATGGACCGAACATCGAGTTGGGCTTGTTATAACAAGTTCATTTTGTGTTCACTATCTCATAAACTCACCACAGACAGTCCATGATTAAGTCACTCGTATATTCCTCCCCTACACTTCATATCTGATCACCTGTAAATAAGGTTCCGGCAGCACCCGACAGGGTGACGTTGTCATAGAAATAGAACGATCATCATTCTTAGTCTATGGACTTCACATAGGGAGATGTAGAATCTTTGATGACGTACAGTAGTGTGGGCCAGGAAGCATTCAAGACCTCAGTATTATCGCTGACCTGGGTGACAAATAATAAAATATCCACTTTCCTATTTAGTTTCACATGACAAGTAAGCAACAGTAAAATAGTTAAATTATGAATTGTATTCTTGTTCTATTGTGCATTTTTTACTATGCACTCTATTCTTCACTTGAGTGGTGAATTAGGTTGCTTGACAAACTAATAAACTTTGTATGGTTCATGTGATACTGGTAGATCTCTTTTAGTGTGAGGAGAATCTGTTTTGCTGCTTCTGTCTGTCACTGCGCAAGGCCAAGCTTTGTCTGTTCATAGCGAGCAAGCATTATTTCACATTAGAGGCCAACACTCTTTCCCTGTCGATTGGTTTGGTTTTGAGACTGTACTGTTGGATGATAAACAGACTCCCTCTGACTAAGAGCATGAATGCTTTCATAGGCTGGGAGGGAGCAGGCGAGCAGTATGCTGATTTGGCCTCAGTCCAGATTCTCTCTCTGACTTTCCTCAACCTCGTAGCCACTCATACATATAGCTTCCCTCTTCATTCCTTTAACTCCTGTTCATTTACAGTACAGTACAGACTTCTCAACAAGCTTCTCTCAATATGTTGAAGTGTGTAGGCTAGTCAGTCATGGCTACCCATGTTGTAGCTTAGTCGGGTCAATTTAGTCAGGTTGAGTTCTTCAAGTAGGGTAGGCTATACAGGTACGGGTAATACTGTATACTACATGTTTGCTGTGGAAAATATTGTTTTGGAATAAAAACATGTTCTGATCACATTATGTGCAAGACAGCTCATACAGCCATGGACTATGCGTTGGATATGACACCAGCCAGACAACGTTTAATAAAGCACTCAAATCAGATTTAAAATCACAATTGAGCGGTGGTTAGCATTTCATAGATTTATATATGTATGTATGTTGTGTACGAAGACAAACCAGAGTGATGTATATGAGAAGTATAAAACTACAGTTCAGTTTAGAAAAACCCGAAGCACCAAAAACGACCGGAAGAAAGACACTTAAGCAAATCATCAGAGCTCCAAAGCATGAGACATATAAGAAAGCAATTCAAACATTTGTTCCAGAGAGAGAAAAAGAGAGAGAGAGGGAGACATATTACATGTAATGCAATCATTATTTCAATAGCTCAATGTTGTCGTGTTTTGTGTTGTCATCAATGACATGATATACTTCTTGGATCATTCTGACTTTTCTTCACATACTGACAAAAACATGTCCCGCCTCCCTCCCACTTTCCTCATCCTTTGTTCATTTTTCTCCTTTGAAATGTGTTAAATCTTCTTGTAGTGTAAAATAGCCAGATTACAACTTGTTTGTGTTTAAAAGAAATAAAGCATCACAGAGCACCCCATCATAAAAGCACTTTGGTATCTTAAAGACATCCACTTCATCCCATGTGCAGTCTCTAGCTGCTAGATAAATATTCATCATTTCTCTTTAGAGTGCTTCTAACATAATGCTGTGCTAAGACCATTGTGCATCCTAAATGACACCCTATTTCCTATATAGTTCACTACTTTTGACCAGAGCCTGGGCCAAGTCCAAAGTTCCCTATATAGTTAATAGGGTGCCATGTAGGATGCAGTCCCTGTCACTCTTCCAGTAAAGTCCCTCGCAAGTCTCGTCCAACTGTACACACACTCAGCACTGTTAAATGAACATTTTGTTTGTGCAAAAAAAATTATGAAAACACACACAAAAAAAAGAATTATAAACAAATATAATACAAAACAAAGCAACAACTAAAAAATAATCTACATTCAGCTACAACAGTTTTGAAAAATAAAACGTGCAATAGTGCAATTTCAGTTTTCTGTCTGCAAACACTTTTCTTTCTATCTCCATATGTTGTCCCATATGTCATCATTTAGGGTTGCAACATTCTGGTAACTTTCCCCAAATTCCCAGAATTCCCAGTTGGAGGATTACATATTTCTTGATTATTCCCTCCTGATTCCAGAAAACTTGGAATTTTGGGAAAGTTGGTGGAATTTTGCAACCCGATCATCACTGCACAGGGACGCGTCTTGGTTGATCAGTGGCGGCTCCTCCGCATATTGCTTCTCCCAGAGTTCCCCCGGCTCTGGTCCCAACGCCTCACCTTCCTCCCCATACGGTCCTTCCACTTCTGTGCAATGGAGCCTTCGATGAGCAGAAGTCTACAGACAGGTGGGGGGCATATGAGTTACAATGTGTTATGAATTACATAAAGCTGGAAGTAGGGCTACAGTAGGTCCTACTGCCTTCCTTAAAAATGTACAACAGGGTTGGAGTCAATTCCATTTCAATCCTGAATTGAAATGGAATTGACTCCAACCTTGTCGTACATTTTTAACTGAAAGTTAACTGAAAGTTCCATTCCTATTCTCCTCCATTGCTATCAATTATGACATTTGGAATTGACAGCTCTGCTGATGTACACAATCATATATAAATGATTCCATGAATGATTGTTGCTAATAGAGATACAGTAATACGACTGGCTAAAGACGTACCTGGATCTCTCCTCGTTCTCGTAACCCATGATGATGTACTCGTCGTTGGCAGTGAGAGGAGGACAGGGACAGCCAGAGTTGTAGTACAGTGTGACTGTATCACGAGGGATGTTCACTAAGGAAGACTTCAGGATGTCTTTGACCTCCACGATGGCACTCAGATCATGATTTCTGCTTCTAATCTCCTTCACCCTCGCACGAATCACTGGGAGGAAAAGATTAAACACAATTCTATTTAATTTGATTACCTTAGGAACCTTTACATTTGAAAGCCAATTTGTTTGACTGAACATTCAGGGACGGTTTCCTGGACATTAATTAAGCCTAGTTCAGGACTAAAAAGCGCTTTTGATGGAGATTCCATTGAGAGTGCTTTTTACTGCAGGACTAGGTTTGATCTGTGTCTGGAATAACATCCAGAGTTTTAGGACAATGATAATATCATGCATTGTAATAATCAGCTAACTATATCTCTCTCATTCTGTAATCTTCTCTCACTCACTTCAGAACTGCAAAAGTAATTGCCTAAAAAAATCATACAGAAAATAACCCACCATAGTTGTAATTACTCTTTAGGTAAGTCTTGAGACCCAGTCTTACCGACTTGCACTTGCATCGATCTGAAACAATAAAAGGATGTGATTCATTGTAGAACATCTGGTATTTGAACAGCAATATTACATTCTTGAAATAAATGTAATGACAAACACATGACATCAAAATCTATATCATATTCTAACATAATACTGTACAGAAAAGATTCTTCAGCACTAAATTCAATAGCCAAAAATATTGTAGACATACATTTCTAAGCACATTAGGATACATTTTTAGTATGTTAGGACAAAAACAGCTCCATGCAAAAGTATGTTAGGACAAAAACAGCTCCATGCAAAAGTATTCAAATGTTTAGATAAAGCAAAGAAAATATCAATATTATTTTACCATTGTTGGCTCCTTTACAGTTCACATTGTGAGAGTCACTTGGAAAGTCAGGAGTTGATTCTGAATAAAGATAACAATGATAAGAACATTTTCACTGAAGAACAGTACAATCTATCACTTCACAAGTAGCCTCTAATAAAATAGGCAACTGTGGTTTAATTGTTTTGTCAATTTATATTGGGAACATATTCAAGGGTCACATGGATCTTACCAGGTGAGCATTTTGAGGGGTCTTGATAATAGGGGTTGTCTGAGGAAGAGAGGAATAATATTGACTTACAAGTAAGTGGCTGATGTAGAGAATTGTACATCATCATCACCATCATATTTTCCCTTTGATCTCTTTATATTATGTGAGGTATATTTATTCACAATATCTATTTCAGAAATACACCCTTATCCTACCTGGTCCTTCTGCCTTGACAATGGCCTCTGGCGAGATACAGACTCCCCGGTCATAGACTGGCAGATCCTCGCAGGCCAAGCTCTCTGGCCAGGTGTGATTATACCGCTTCATCACCGGTTCACAGCCGCACTTCGCCCGTTCACACACCGACTTGCATGGCTTGATAGGGTCGTGTTGGAAGTCAATAGTGCATATTGGAGCGTACATTGCGCACAGAAAGAACAGTAAATCTGGACTGCACTGAGTGCCAAGAAGCCCTTCAAACTGCTCAATCGCTAAGACTGCGTTCGCCTGGGTGCTGTGGTGGAGGTGGTTGGGCATTTTCGTCATGTTCCAGGGCATGGACTTGCACAGTGGGATCCGTATGGGCTCGCAAGCCGCTGCGGACGCTCTGGGTATCCCAAACAGACAGGTAACCGCGAGGAAGGAGACGAAGAACTCGTGTGAAAACATGATCATCCTCAGTTATATTCAGACAGGTGGTTTCGGACAACAAAATACAAAAAATTGAAAGCTAAATGCAATGCCTGGTTATGAAGTAGGCATGGATAAACTTCAATGCAATCCTAAAATCTATAGCCCTAAAGTTGCTGTCGAAAGTTGTCTGTCTACCTGGACGTGTCCAAACTTAGCGTCACGTAGAAGGAACGAGGAGCGAAAGTCATCTTTCGTGCGTAAAACCAAAACAACAAAGCCTATTCGAATCGAATTCCTAGTGGGAGATAACCTGGAGATTCCTTTAGTTTTCCCACTGTTCTTTTGTTGCTTATTCCATCGGCGCGTGTGTGATCATATTGCGGGTGGAAGTGGGCTGGGGTGGTGGCTCCGCTCTCTCTATCCCTTCCTCCCCAAACCAGTTTGCGCTGCAGTGATTGCTCGCTGGAATCGCAGTGACCGCACAGTGCGGGACCAGCTTTTTTACCCCTCCGCATCATCATCATGCCTCAGTCTGACCCAGGACACTCCTCCTCTCCTGCTTCAAGCCAATACCAAGCAGGGCTGGATAGCTTGTCCCACAGCCTTCTTTGAAACGCGTGGTCGTTATGAAATAGGCTATATAGCCTAACTCATTTCAGTAGCTAGGCCTATTAATTTCTATTTGGATTAAAAGTAAAGTCATGAAACCCTTATAAAGACACCAGTATAAAGTCACAAATCTAAAGACATATGAGGACAGTGCTAAGTACACAATGAACTTTAATCAAGCCTAACTAGTGTAAACACAACACAATTGTCTTTGATGAGTGTTAATAGGCTCATTGGCTGTTGACAAGATTAAGAATGTGTTAAATAGCATCCTTTATGCAAACAGTGTTTAAATAATATACAATGAACAGCATGGAGGATTTTAAAGGGATCGTTTACATTACATGTGACCAAGAGGTCATATAGGGTCAAATAGTTAATTATAATTAAGATACAGTATTCACCATTTCAGTGTTCATTATTTAATTAAATACCATTTTAGTGTTCACTATTTAATTAAATACCATTTCAGTGTTCACTATTTAATTAAATGCCATTTCAGTGTTCACTATTTAATTAAATACCATTTCAGAGTTCACTATTTAATTAAATACCATTTCAGAGTTTTCTGGATCCATGCAAAATTAGGCCAAATAAAGTGGAGCAAATTACTGTTATGAAAGCTTCTTAAAGAGCCTTTTCATTTAGTTTCTCACAAATAGTGTACCAGTGGAAAAGAGAGCAGATTTAGGATTTACGATTTGTAGATCAAAGGGTCGCCTGATTACCTGTCAGCCATTATTATAAAGTTCACATTTGTTCCTCCAGTCAAACATGAACACGGAAACGACTGATCGTGTGTGTGTTCACACGTATCTATGCTTGTGTGTGTGTGATCACGTGACTGAGGGGGTGTTTAACATTATGACCAGGGGAACGTCAATGTGATGGCTGCTGGCCGGCACCCTCAGGGTGGAGGAACACTTCCCCACTAATATTTTGACAGCAAAAAAACACAAAAAAGCACGAAACAAGTGACTAAGACCAATGTTGGCCTACGAAAATACAACTGTTCTAGGAAAGACCTTCAAGTTCTAGACAACCTTTGTTTCAGAATACACTGAGAAGCCAACTCTATAAAACAATAAGACAATCAGGTCAGGTGTGAGTTTGACAATTAGCTGCCAAGTGTGACAGCTTGAACTTTTGTGGACATTTCTCTAAACGCATGTCTCAAATGCAAACTCAAGTTAAAATGATTAGGCTAATCGTAGTACTGTATGTCTGTCTGAGTATGTATAGAATTTTGTGTGCAGTTTGTGTCCGGAAGTTTAGATTCAAACATGTCAACAACAACAAAAATCACACATTAGGCCAGTAAGTGGATATAGCCTAAGATTTATTCGTCACGTTATGGAGGACACAGTTCATCGAAACATCGAAAACATATAAAAGTGGTAAAAGGAGAGCTATTTATTAACATTCAATAAATATGAAAGAATGTTTATTATATACCATACAGACAGGTACAATGGAGTGGTTATGCCAATGAGGCATTTAGTTAAAAAATTATTCTATGCTTTATACAAATATCAACGATCTGTTACCACTTTTCATAATATTTAAGTTTAATACCAACATTTTAGCTTAGCTCCAAATAATATAAAATGCTATGGTTTCTCAACAGTTTGGCAAATATCTCAAAAGAACACAAGAATGTAATTAACACAAATTCACAGATACACATACTGTAATAATCAACAGATGATGGTGAATGGAATAACTGTGGATCATCATTTCCCCAAAAATCTGCAATTAGTTTTGCACATTGCAATGTTCCCCTTAATAGCAATTTTAGTGTTACATTTTTTAACCCATTCAATATTTAGAAACGAAAGCCTATGACAGTATTCAAACATGTAATTAAGTAGTAGTGTACCACTGATCATTGTCAACAAAGCTTACATCAGATTAATTTAAGTAAACAAATTATTCATTCATAAAACTGGGTGAAAAGAAAAAACCCTGATCCCACAAAACCAATAATATTCTTTTTTGTTTTCTTTAAGACTGAAGATGAAACACAGCACACCCACAATGGTCACATCATCATATCAGACTCAAGTTGTACAGAGCCATATATTTCTATTCTCAGTATAGGGCTCTGGGGCTGCCTGCATGTATCAAGCGTCTCAGAGTAGGAGTTCTGATCTAGGATCAGGTCCCCTGTCTATGTAACTGCTGGGTGTAACCCTAGCTAGCAAACTGTCATGGTCAAAACATATAGACTAAATGGTTGCTAAAATGGGAAGAGTTCTGTTCATGATAAGAAGTTGCTCTGCTTTCTTGACAT
Source organism: Oncorhynchus gorbuscha (assembly GCF_021184085.1). Classification (NCBI taxonomy): domain Eukaryota; kingdom Metazoa; phylum Chordata; class Actinopteri; order Salmoniformes; family Salmonidae; genus Oncorhynchus; species Oncorhynchus gorbuscha. The sequence goes on from NC_060173.1 coordinate 97,392,274, forward strand.
CGAAATCAACCAGACAGGTCCTACAGGCCCTAGTTTTGTCGGACTTGGACTACTGCCCAGTTGTGTAAACATGTGCGGCAAATAAGGACAAAGGAAAATTGCAGTTGATCCAGAACAGAGCAGCACATATTGCACGGAAAATGTATACAGAGGGTGGATGTCAGTGGCATGCATGTCAATCTCTCTTGGCTCAAAGTCTTTTTTTTTGCCGGGTGTTGATTGGTTAAAGGTATCGAACTGTTTGTTCAAGCAGTTGGCACATAGTTCGGACACTCATTGGTACAACACAAGACATGCAGCCAGAGGTATCTTCACAGTCCCCCAGGTTCAGAACAGAGGCTGGGAAACGCACAGTATTACATAGAGCCATGACTAAATGGAACTCTCTACCACCCCGGGTAACTCAAACTAGCAATACAACCAGATTTTAAAAAAATTGATAAAAGAACACCTTACGGCACAACGGGGACTGTGAAGAGACATTTTTATACATTTTGTATTATATTCCTCATTGTATTAAGTATTGCATTATGTAGTGTATTCTGCACTGTATTAAGTATTGTATTATGTAGTGTATTCTGCATTGTATTAAGTATTGTATTAAGCATGGTATTATGTAGTGTATTATGTAGTGTTATGTATTTTATGTATTCTATTTGTCGTTTTGTTTCCTGTTTGGACTCCAGGAAGAGATTAGCAGTGGGATCCAAATAAAATATTACATCTCATCTAATTGTGATCTAAAAGGCTAAACTGATTTCAAATGATCACTCCTACTCTGAGAAGCTTGATACATAAGGCCCCTGATGTTGTCTCCTTCACTCTCTGCATGCTAAGGCTCCAGACAAAACCGCTTTCTCTCGCTAGGCAGGGAGCTTCCCCGCCTGCCTCTCTCTCTCTCGCTAGCCTCCCTGCCCCTCTCTCTCTCTCTCTCTCGCTAGCCTCCCTGCCCCTCTCTCTCTCTCTCTCTAGCCTCCCTGCCCCTCTCTCGCTAGCCTCCCTGCCCCTCTCTCGCTAGCCTGCCCCTCTCCCTCTCTCGCTAGCCTCCCTGCCCCTCTCCCTCCTCCCTGCCCCTCCCTCCTCGCTGCCCCTGCCCCTCTCCCTCTCTCGCTAGCCGCCCTGCCCCTCTCCCTCTCTCGCTAGCCGCCCTGCCCCTCTCCCTCTCTCGCTAGCCGCCCTGCCCCTCTCCCTCTCTCGCTAGCCGCCCTACCTCTCTCCCTCTCTCACTAGCCTCTCCTCCTCCTCTCTAGCCTCTCCTCCTCCTCCTCTCTAGCCTCTCCTCCTCCTCCTCTCTAGCCTCTCCTCCTCCTCCCACCTCCTCTCTAGCCTCTCCTCCTCCTCCTCTCCTAGCCTCTCCACCTCCTCCTCCTCTCCACCTCCTCCTCTCCACCTCCTCTCTAGCCTCTCCACCTCCTCTCTAGCCTCTCCACCTCCTCTCTAGCCTCTCCACCTCCTCTCTAGCCTCTCCACCTCCTCTCTAGCCTCTCCACCTCCTCTCTAGCCTCTCCACCTCCTCTCTAGCCTCTCCACCTCCTCTCTAGCCTCTCCACCTCCTCTCTAGCCTCTCCACCTCCTCTCTAGCCTCTCCACCTCCTCTCTAGCCTCTCCACCTCCTCTCTAGCCTCTCCACCTCCTCCTCCTCTCTAGCCTCTCCACCTCCTCCTCCTCTCTAGCCTCTCCACCTCCTCCTCCTCTCTAGCCTCTTTTCACCTCCTCTCAGGGCTCTCAGGTGGAGGAAGGCACACTCTGCTTGTAGACGGCGTGGTATGCGTTACGGAGCAGCACATAGGGGAAGCAAGACTCCAGAAGGTCCATGGTCAGGAATGGGGACTCCTGCACAATCTGGTAGAGAAAACACATGGATGGATAAGGACACAACCCAAAATAAACACTGTGTGAACAAAGTTACACATAGGTTGCATCCCAAATGGCACCCTATTCCCTATATAAGTGCACAACTTTTGACCAGGGCCCACATACGGCTCTGGTCAAAAGTAGTGTGCTATACAAGGGAATAGGGTGCCATTTGGGATGCAGATTAAGTTTAATCACACTTTTGTGATCTTGCCTTGTTCTCTATGTTATCGGGGCAGAGTAGCCCCATGGATTAGGCAGAAGGGTGTGTGTGTGTGTGAGTGTGTGTTCTATCCTATGCCAGGTCCACTGCAGGATAAAGACTGTGGCTGATTCTTCCTTCTTTCCATTACAGTTGTCTTTCTATTCAACAACCTCCCTCCTGTAGATTATTCTTCAAAGGAAAGCAAATCTCCAGACCAATGAGTAAGCATCTCTGATCAAAAGACCATACATGTGTATGCATGACTGCATATGTAATTTTCAATACAGTCAGAAAGAAAATAGTGCTCTGTTCATTTTCCAAAGAAAATAATGCTCGGCTCATTTTCCAAAGAAAATAATGCTCGGCTCATTTTCCAGTAGAAAGAGGTTATGCGATTCTCTTCCTTTTCCTTCTACTTTGTGCTGGCCAATGCTAGTGAAAATGTTGACCTTGGAACCAACTGGTATATTACATGTGTTAGTTAGATGATGGTTAGATGATAATTAGATGATGTGACAATGTGTTAGATGATGGCTAGCTTAGTCATAATGCATGTCAAGTTCAAAGTTCAAGTGCTACAGTATACAGTACAACTCCAATCTACTTGGACTATTATAATCCTTATTTATAGTAAGCCTAACTTTCTAAAACTGCAACTCTTAGTCATTCTGTTTGATATAGTGTCATCAATTTATAGTATAGGACTCTCTCCTAAATGAATTTTCCAGGTCTCCTTTGGGAAACATTTCTTCTGACCTAAACAGGACTTCCTGGTTAAATAAAGGGTTAAAATAGAACATTAATCTGCATCCCAAATGGCACCCTATTCCCTATATACTGCACTACTTTTGACCATGGCCTATAGGGCCCTATACAGTAGTGCACTATATGGGGAATAGGATGCCATTTGGGACTCAACCATACAGTATGTGACTCACCATATCCAGGAGCAAGTAGACAGATTCTCTGTTCCTTGTTGTGGTTTTGTCAGTCTCCTGGCCGATCTTCAGCAAACTGGAGGAGGCAAGCTGCACGGGAGAGGGAACCGTTTCAATCAGTTTCAACTGACTGTGTAGAAGAATGGTAAAGAACTAGAAGCTTTAAGAACAACTTCAAAATGGGGCGGCAGATGCCTAGCGGTTAAGAGTGTTGTGCCAGTAACCAAAATGTTGATGTTCCCTTGAGCAATGCACTTAACCCTAAATGCTCCTATAAATTACCCTGGATAAGATTGTCTTCTAAATGACTCAAATGTCAAATGTAAACTTTAACACTGAAAGAAGCATGGTGTCTTTTCACGACGTTTCTACAAGTCACCAAGCTGCACCGGAGAAAACAACTCTCACACCGAGGGCCGGTTTCCCACACACAGATACATCCTATTTCTGAACTAAACAGCAATTCAAACTTTTTGTCCTGCAATATTTATCTGTGTCTGGGGAAACCGGTCCTAAATGTATAGAAGCACTCGTGTCTCTTCTATCACTTTCACAATGTTACTAGGCATTTAAAGCACAATGTTACTAGACATTTAAAGCACAATGTTACTAGACATGTAAAGCACAATGTTACCAGACATGTAAAGCACAATGTTACCAGACATGTAAAGCACAATGTTACCAGACATGTAAAGCACAATGTTACCAGACATGTAAAGCACAATGTTACCAGACATGTAAAGCACAATGTTACCAGACATGTAAAGCACAATGTTACTCAGACATGTAAAGCACAATGTTACCAGACATGTAAAGCACAATGTTACCAGACATGTAAAGCACAATGTTACCAGACATGTAAAGCACAAATGTTACCAGACATGTAAAGCACAATGTTACGAGACATGTAAAGCAATGTTACTAGACATGTAAAGCACAATGTTACATTTAAAGACATGTTACGTAAAGTTACACAATGTTACTAGACATTTAAAGCACAATGTTACCTGACATGTAAAGCACAATGTTACGAGACATGTAAAGCACAATGTTACGAGACATGTTACGAGACATAAAGCACAATGTTACATTTAGACATGTTAAACATTTAAAGCACAATGTTATGTTTACTAGACATGTTAAACATTTAAAGCACAATGTTACGAGACATGTAAAGCACAATGTTACGAGACATGTAAAGCACAATGTTACGAGACATGTAAAGCACAATGTTACGAGACATGTAAAGCACAATGTTACGAGACATGTAAAGCACAATGTTACCTGACATTTAAAGCACAATGTTACTAGACATGTAAAGCACAATGTTACGAGACATTTAAAGCACAATGTTACGAGACATGTAAAGCACAATGTTACGAGACATGTAAAGCACAATGTTACGAGACATGTAAAGCACAATGTTACGAGACATTAAAAGCACAATGTTACGAGACATGTAAACATGTAAAGCACAATGTTACATTTAGACATGTAAAGCACAATGTTAGACATTTAGACATGTAAAGCACAATGTTACGAGACATGTAAAGCACAATGTTACGACATGACATGTAACATTTAAAGCACAATGTTACACAATGTTACGAGACATGTAACATGCACAATGTTACGACATTTAAAGCACAATGTTAACATTTAAAGCACAATGTTACGAGACATGTAAAGCACAATGTTACGAGACATGTAAAGTTACACATGTATGTTACGAGACATGTAAAGCACAATGTTACGAGACATGTAAAGCACAATGTTACGAGACATTTAAGCACAATGTTACCTGACATTTAAAGCACAATGTTACCAGACATTTAAAGCACAATGTTACCAGACATTTAAAGCACAATGTTACCAGACATTTAAAGCACAATGTTACGAGACATGTAAAGCACAATGTTACCAGACATGTAAAGCACAATGTTACTAGACTTTTAAAGTACAATGTTACCTGACATTTAAAGCACAATGTTACTAGACATTTAAAGCACAATGTTACCTGACATTTAAAGCACAATGTTACTAGACATTTAAAGCACAATGTTACTAGACATTTAAAGCACAATGTTACTAGACATTTAAAGCACAATGTTACTAGACATTTAAAGCACAATGTTACTAGACATTTAAAGCACAATGTTACCAGACATTTAAAGCACAATGTTACGAGACATGTAAAGCACAATGTTACCAGACATGTAAAGCACAATGTTACTAGACTTTTAAAGTACACTGTTACTAGACATTTAAAGTACACTGTTACTAGACATTTAAAGTCTACCACTCTAACCTTGCCTCTTGGATTTTAACTAAACACTGCAGGGTTTCAAAGAGGATGGGGCTTTTGGGCTGCATCTCACATGGTATCAGACTGGAGACAGCATTACATATTTTAACAGTAGTAATACTTTGTATTGCGCTCCAATATTGTAAGAGACAACATTTTATGAGGAATAATTCCAATGGAAACACAGAGGGGAAAACAAGGTTGGTGGTGTGCTGTACCCTCCTCCTCAGTGATGCAGAAAAAACCCCGGTATCCAGGAAAATTCATTTCAGATATTAAAATAAAAAATGATTTAGAATCACAGAAGGTTTATGGAACATTAATGTTTATCAATCCAGGTCATGAAAATAAAAAATGAAATAAAATAAATATCCTGCCTCCTCCCACGCCGTGTGTAATAAATTCTTACACGACCGTGGCTCTGTCCCAAACAGCACCCTATTCCAGGACCCAAAAGAAGTGCACTATATAGGGAAGTGTGCCATTTAGCATACACTCGCTACATTTTGAAAAACCCACCAGAGAGATTAAATAGGAAACAGATGAAAGAAGAGAGCTGCTTATAATAAATAATAAGAAAGGGTGGAGAGAAATGTGTGGTATAAACCAAATGGACTACCACTATAAAACGTACTGCGAGGAACTCTTTGAGGCGGTCCTCGATGCTGCCCTTGTGGATGGTGAATAAAGCTGCAGCGATCTGGTTTATAGCTTTAGCCAGACAGTGGATGTTGTTGCAGTGACCTGTGAAAGGATGACAGACAAGTAGATATTTAGTGTCTCGACTATGTCGTTAAACACTGCGGGTAAAACTATCTACTATATCTCTCTACAATGTTAACTTGAGACTAAACCACATCAATCCATGAACAACAAATGAACATAAAATGTCCTTAAGACATCTTATTACTTACTGTATGTCACAGCACTATTAACAAAGGACTATTATGAAGGAACCATATTCAGTATAACAACAAATAGACTTAAAATGTACATAGGAACATTTACTTCATGTATCTAAAAACAGGTACCTTCAATAGCAGGGCTATACTGGGACATGACGTTGCTTGCCAAGGTGGGCATAGAGACCGCCACAAAGACCATCAGCAGGCACGCTATCTTGTACTCCTCCTCAGGACTGATGTTCTCTGTTACCAAAGAAAGGAAATGTCTGTTAACAAACCATCACCATGACAGCTTAACAGCACGACTTTATCTTGGCATCATGACATAGAGAAAAAAATATATTAAAAAAATAGCAGTTTGGGGGAAATCGGGGGGATCCAATTTGGATATTATCTGAACACGAAGACCCTCTAGCCAAGACAAACTGCAATAAGGCTCTGTAATTAGCTGTAATTTATATTAACAGGACAACACTGGGAGATGATTCAACTATGTGGACCCAGCACGGGGTAAGAGTGCCTCCCAAATGGCATCCTATTCTCTATATTGCACTACTTTTGACCAGACCCTTATGGGTCTCCCTAAGGCCCTGGTCAAAAGTAGTGCACTACATAGTGAAAAGAGTGCCATTTGCATCCTAGGGGATGAAGTTGAGGGTTGATAACTATTTTGATATTAAACAGAGGTTTGTATAAGAACAGCAGGGGCATAATAGAAATGTCTTCGCTGGCCAAACGGCCTGCAGGGCTCTTAATGGCTCTGACAGAGTTAAAGCAATGTTATTGAGTATTTTCCTTAGAGCAACAGAGAGGGGCTGGGAACTTGAGGAGAGCCAGTGGTTTCGTCCCAAATGGCACCCTATTCCCTATATAGTGCACTACTTTTCACCAGACACCTATACAGGGGATAGGGTGCCATTTGGGATGCAAACAGAGGAATCTCTGGGAATAGGGTAACATTTGGGACATAGAGTGCATTCGGAAAGTATTAAGACCCCTTGACTTTTTCCACATTTTGTTAAATTACAGCCTATTTCTAAAATCGATTAAATAGTTATTTTCCCCTCAATCTACAAACAATACCCCATAATGATAAAGCAAAAACAGGTTTAGATATTTTTGTCATAAAAAAAAAAATCACATTTACATCAGTATTCTGACCGTTTACTTTGTACTTTGTTGAAGCACCTTTGGCTATTAAAGTCTCACGTCTTCTTGGGTATGACGCTACAGACTTGGCACACCTGTATTTGGAGAGTTTCTCCCATTCTTCTCGCAAATCTTCTCAAGCTCTGTCAGGTTGGATCGGGAGCGTCGCTGCACAGCTATTTTCAGGTCACTCCAGATATTTTTGATCGGGTTCAATTCGGGGCTCTGGCTGGGCCACTCAAGGACATTCAGAGACTTGTCCAGAAGCCACTCCTGCATTGTACATTTACATTTACATTACATTTAAGTCATTTAGCAGACACTCTTATCCAGAGCGACTTACAAATTGGTGCATTCACCCTATGACATCCAGTGGAACAGTCACTTTACAATAGTGCATCTAAAACTTAAGGGGGGGGGGGTGAGAGGGATTACTTATCCTATCCTAGGTATTCCTTAAAGAGGTGGGGTTTCAGGTGTCTCCGGAAGGTGGTGATTGACTCCGGAAGGTGGTGATTGTCTTGGCTGTGTGCTTAGGGTCATTGTCCTGTTGGAAGGTGAAGAGTTCTCTGGAGCAGGTTTTCATCAATGATCTCTCTGTACTTTTCTCCGTTCATCTTTCCCTCGATCATGAGTCGTTTCCCAGTCCCTGCCACTGAAAAACATCCCCACAGCATGATGCTGCCACCACCATGCTTCTCTAGATGTGACACTTGGCATTCAGGCCAAAGAGCTCAATCTTGGATTCATCAAACCAGATAATCTTGTTTCTCATGGCCTGAGAGTCCTTTAAGTGCTTTTTGGCAAACTCAAAGCGGGCTGTCAAGTGCCTTTTACTGAGGAGTGGCTTCCGTCTGGCCATTCTACCATAAAGGCCTGATTGGTGGAATGCTGCAGCAATGGTTGTCCTTCTAGAAGGTTTTTCCATATCCACAGAGGAACTCTGGAGCTCTGTCAGAGTCACCGTTGGGTTCTTGGTCACCTCCCTGACCAAGGCCCTCCCCCGATTGGTCAGTTTGGCCCGGGCGGCCAGCTCTCGGAAGAGTCGTGGTGGTTCCAAACTTCTTCCATTTAAGATTGATGGAGACCACTGTGTTTGTGGGGACCTTCAATGCTGGAGATATTTTTTGGTACCCTTCCCCAGATCTGTGCCTCGACTCAATCCTGTCTCAGAGCTCTACGGAAAATTCCTTCTACCCCATGGCTTGGTTTTTGCTCTGACATGCACTGTCAACTGTGGGACCTTATATAGACAGGTGTGTGCCTTTCCAAATCATGTCCAATCAATTGAATTTACCACAGGTGGACTCCAATCAAGTTGTTGATATATCATTTTGCAAACATTTAAAAAAAACCTGTCATTATGGGGTATTGTGTATAGATTGATGAGGATTTTTAAAAATGTAATACATTTTAGAATAAGGCTGTAATGTAACAAAATGTGGAAAAAGTGAAGGGATGCACATATGGAATGGACAGCACTTTGTGGATATGGCTGCAGAATACATGACTTGACAAACTAATACCAGTGTGTATAAGCATCAACATGTCCTGTTAAGTAACACGTCCCTCAGGGGTGCTGGGGTGTTAAAACATTACCTAAACAAAGCATGGCATATCTGTTGCGATTATGAAAAATTGACAGGACATGTATTTCTTTTTAATTTATGAAAACATTAGTTTGATACATGACCTCAGCAGGGAATGTAGTTCTAATGCTTGTCCAACTCTCTCTCTTTTGCCATTATTAACAGATTTACTTTCAAACTGAGATTTCAACAGCGAAAACTATCCCTATACACAGTGTTTGCACATGTAACTCAGGTTATGATGCATATGATAGCCATCGTCATTTCAGCTCAACAGCTAAACATATCCATTAATTCAAAATGTAAATGGCTAAATCCAAGATGTGCAGCAAACTAGTTCACATGTGTTCTTGTTACAGTTATTCATTATTCAACAATAATTTAATCAAATACACAATCATAGAGACGTCCTCAATGGTGCGTACAGAGAAATGGACTTCCATGTATCAGCTGTGTGATGAAGCAGTGTATGGAGTGTCCCATCTTACCTGACTTCTGGGAGGAGAGGGCCACCACTAAGGCAGGGTCTATCTCACAGGGCAGGCCTGCTGCAGAGGACAGCTCATACACATTCATGGCCACCTGATGATCAACATACAGGACATCAGAGAGTCAGTCTGCTTCAAACACAACAGCCATTTATATATCATATTAATAATATGAATAATATATGCCACTTAGCAGATGCTTTAATCAAAAGCAATTTACAGTACAGTGTATGTGATACTTGTGCGAACTGAACCCACAACCTTGACCACATGAAGCATCAATTAAAGGTCCTACTGTGTCTCTCACCTTCATGTCGGTCTCTCTGGGAATGTGATCCTTGAAGTCCTCCACTGAGCTCACCAGGAATGGGATGTGGCACGACAACACCTGTTGACAAGAAGAAGATAATGTGTTACCTCAATACTAAGCCAGAAATATTTGATTTAACCAACTTCAGCACAGGGTGTAATATGAGAAATCAAGATAATTGTGTACTCTATTGTGTCAATATATGATGCCAATCAATTTAGAAACGAAGCATTTGTGTTTAGTGAGTCTGCCAGATCAGAGGCAGTAGGGATGACCAAGGACGTTTTCTTGATAAGTGCATGGAATTAGACAATTTTCCTATCCTGTTAAGCATAAAAAAATGTAAGGAGTACTATTGGGTGTCAGGTAAAATGTAAGGAGCAAAAAGTAAATTATTTTCTTTATGAATGTAGTGGAGTAAAAGTAAAAGTTGTCAAAAATATAAAAAGTAAAGTACAGATACCCCAAAAAACTACTTAAGTAGTACTTAAAAGTATTTAAGTACTTTACACCACTGCCCACGGGACACGTCTGAAGTCGGTACCGCCAATGTGCCAACTACTGTCTGTAGCTTCTGAACTGTTTGGACTACAAACTAATATGGAAAGGGGAGATTCTCACAAACAAGATGGTGTTCCCCGTTTTGCTCTACGACCCCCACAAGTGTCACAGGACTCATCTGAAGATAACCGTGTACCGGTATAAATAAACGAATGGAAGTAGTTTGGTACCCCTACCAAAAATGGGGTTAAATATGGGTTAACATCTAAAAAAAAATCATTTCTGAGCTTTTGAATATCTCCTAGATATAGGACAGACACTTTAAAACCTTATTTGTTATGATATATCTTTTTTTACTCTCTGTTTTGCCATTCATGAAGGTGTTTCTATTAGCTATAGCAGTATTATTATCATTAGGATATATATTTTTTATATTGCTACAGGGGTCCTACAATTCAAAAGAGCCGACTTACATCTCGGAGTGCCTCCTGAGCCAGTGATCGGAATGAGAGGATAACGCCGATGATGGTCATCCGTTTCAGAACACTGTCGACTGCTGTAACACCAAGACAAAAAAACATGTGAGCCTCACAGACAACTGACATGTCTCTAGTCATTTTACTGGTATGCAAATAAGATTTAGATGTTATGTTACGTCACTTTTGCCCTTCAGCAGCCATAACCAAAGGTCCGTACGCATAACAGTTATATTTATGGGAGAATGTATCATGTATCGGTTGCTTATTTGGCCCTTGGCAGCACTGGGCCTAGTGTCTGTCTGGCACAGTAAGACTGACCAGGCCAGTAGAAATACAGACAGAGTACCCACATGAGAGCTTCTTGAACAGAGCAGCCATTTCTACCGGCTTGTCAAAGCTGGTCCTCATCTGGGTCAAAACCTCAACATTGTCCACCACCAGTTTCTGAAGAGGAGAAGAATGAGTTGAGGGAGACAGGGAGAGGAGTAGTAATGTGAGGGAAAGAGGAAGGAAGAGAAATAGGGAGATATATAGTATATATACAGTGCATTTGGAAAGTATTCAAACGTTCACTTTTTCCACAATTTGTTACAGCCTTATTCTAAAGTTGATTAAAACTTCGTATGGCTTAGATCCCGTTAACAGGATCGATATGACAACAGCCAGTGAAAGTGCAGGGCACCACATTCAAAACAACAGAAATCTCATAATTCAAATTCCTCAAACATACAAGTATTTTACACCATTTTAAAGACAAACTTGTTGTTAATCCCACCACAGTGTCCATTTTCAAAAAGGCTTTACTATGAAAGCACACCAAACTATTATGTTAGGTCAGTACCTAGTCACAGAAAAACAGCCATTTTTCCAGCCAAAGTGAGGAGTCACAAAAAGCAGAAATAGAGATACAATTAATCACTAACCTTTGATGCTCTTCATCAGATGACACTCATAGGACTTCATGTTATACAATACATGTATGTTTTGTTCGATAAATTTCATATTGATATCCAAAAATCTCAGTTTACATTGGCGTGTTACGTTCAGTAATGTTTTGCTTCCAAAACATCCAGTGATTTTACAGAGAGCCACATCAATTTACAGAAATACTCATCATAAATGTTGATGAAAATACAAGTGTTATGCATGGAACTTTAGATAAACTTCTCCTTAATGCAACCGCTGTGTCAGATTTTTTTTAAAGCTTTATCCGAAAAAGCACACCATGCAATAATCTGAGTACAGTGCTCAGACAACAAAACAAGCCATACAGATATCCACCATGTTGTGGATTCAACAGAAGTCAGAAATAGCATTATAAATATTCACTTACCTTTGATGATCTTCATCAGAATGCACTCCCAGGAATCCCAGTTCTACAATAAATGTTTGATTTGTTCGATTAAGTCCATCATTTATGTCCAAATACCTCCTTTTTGTTCACGCGCTTAGTAAACAATCCAAACTCACGAGGCGCGGGCAAGTCCAGGCGGAAGTTCGTAGAACTGTCAAACGAATTATAGAATCAATCTTTAGGATGTTTTTATCATAAATCTTCAATAATAATGTTTCAACATGTTTCAACAGGAGAGTTGACTGAGACTTTAAACAGATTGGAAAATTCCAGAAAATTATGTCATGGCTTTAGAAGCTTCTGACAGGCTAATTGAAGGTGTACCTGTGGATGTATTTCAAGGACTACCTTCAAACTCAGTGCCATTATGCTTGACATCATTGGAAAATCAAAAGAAAATCAGCCAAGACCTCAGATTTTTAATTTTGTAGACCTCCACAAGTCTGGGTCATCCTTGGGAGCAATCTCCAAATGCCGGAAGGTACCATGTTCATCTGTACAAACAATAGTACGCAAGTATAAACACCATGGGACCACGCAGCCGTCATACCGCTCAGGAAGGAGACGCGCTCTGTCTCCTAGAGAAGACCGTACATTGGTGCAAAAAGTGAAAATCAATCCCAGAACAGCACAGTAAAACAACCTTATGAAGGTGCTGGAGGAAGCAGGTACCAACGTATCTATATCCACATTAAAACAAGTCCTATATCGACATAACCTGAAAGGCCGCTCAGCAAGAAAGAAGCCACTGCTCCAAAACCACCATATAAAAGCCAGACTACGGTTTGCAACTGCACATGGGGACAAAGATCTGAAGAAATGTCCTCTGGTCTGATGAAACAAAATAGAACTGTTAGGCCATAATAACCACCGCTATGTTTGGAGGAAAAAGGGGGAGGCTTGCAAGCCGAAGAACACCATGCAGGGAATTGAGTGCCATTTGGGACACAATCAAAGAGGCGTTGAATGGTCTGTGATGGGTGTCTTGGCGCAACGAGCCAAAGGATTGTTTTTGAAATGTTGAGACAGTCATGTGTGCCGCTTGCAATGCCTCACATGTCATCCACTCCTTCAGTTTACTTTGAGACGATTCCCCAAAAAAGTAACTTGATGACCACGACTCGGTGTGCACAGACTGAATAAAACCAATGCTTAATTCCTACATCTGATTGTGAATCAGATACCAAAACAATTTTATTTTCACAAATTGCTTTCATATGTGGAGGGAAACGTTTGCATGTTAGAGAATCATAAATATGTACCAGAGCTACGTTAACACACCAATGTGTGCTCTAGGGACTAAACAAACCACCAATTATATTACAATCCAACGACCGGTTTGAAAAAACATGCATAATATTGTCAGTCTGCTGCGCTAAAATAATTTAACATTGATTATCATTCTTTAGATAAATGATATTCCAACAAGAACTCTTCTAAAACCGTTTTGTAACACTAACAAAGACATTAGTGTCATGTAATGCACACTACCGTTCAAAGGTTTGTGGTCACTTAGAAATGTCCGTGTTTTTGAAAGAAAAAATGTGCTTTTGTCCATTAAAATAACGAACTTGATTAGAAATACAGTGTCGACATTGTTAATGTTGTAAATGACCATTGTAGCTGGAAACTGATGATTTTTAATGCAATATCTACAGAGGCCCATTATCAGCAACCATCACTCCTGTGTTCCAATGGCATGTTTGTAACGGCGTTTGTCTGTTGTAAGAAGAGAGTCGGACCGAAATGCAGCGTAGTGGTTACTCATGACTTTAATGAAGGAAAACGGAACGATACATGAAATAACTCATAAATACAAAAACAACAAAACGGAATGTGAAACCTATTACAGCCTATCTGGTGAACACTACACAGAGACAGGAACAAACACCCACAAAATACAAAGCGAAAGTCAGGCTGCCTAAATACGGTTCCCAATCAGAGACAACGCGAAGCACCTGACTCCAATTGAGAACCGCCTCAGGCAGCCAAGCCTATACAACACCCCTAATTAGCCGCGATCCCAAATACTACAAACCCCAATACGAAAAACAACATATAAACCCATGTCACACCCTGGCCTACCCAAACATATAACAAAAACACAAAATACAATGACCAAGGCGTGACAATGTTGTATTAACTAATCCAAGTTGATCATTTTCTGTGAAGGGAGTAGTACACAGCGCTGTACGAGATCTTCAGTTTCTTGCATGGAATAGCCTTCATTTCTCAGAACAAGAATAGACTGATGAATTTCAGAAGAAAGTTATTTGTTTCTGGCCATTTTGAGCCATTTTTTTTAAAAAAAACATTTATTTCACCTTTATTTAACCAGGTAGGCTAGTTGAGAACAGGTTCTCATTTGCAACTGCGACCTGGCCAAGATAAAGCATAGCAGTGTGAACAGACAACACAGAGTTACACATGGAGTAAACAATTAACAAGTCAATAACACAGAGAAAAAAGGGGAGTCTATATACAATGTGTGCAAAAGGCATGAGGAGGTAGGCGAATAATTACAATATTGCAGATTAACACTGAAGTGATAAATGATCATGTACAGGTAGAGATATTGGTGTGCAAAAGAGCAGAAAAGTAAATAAATAAAAACTGTGGGGATGAGGTAGGTGAAAATGGGTGTGCTATTTACCAATAGATTATGTACAGCTGCAGTGATCGGTTAGCTGCTCAGCTAGCTGATGTTTGAAGTTGGTGAGGGAGATAAAAGTCTCCAACTTCAGCGATTTTTGCAATTCGTTCCAGTCACAGGCAGCAGAGTACTGGAACGAAAGGCGGCCGAATGAGGTGTTGGCTTTAGGGATGATCAATGAGATACACCTGCTGGAGCGCGTGCTACGGATGGGTGTTGCCATCGTGACCAGTGAGCTGAGATAAGGCGGAGCTTTGCCTAGCATGGCCTTGTAGATGACCTGAAGCCAGTGGGTCTGGCGACGAATATGTAGCGAGGGCCAGCCGACTAGAGCATACAAGTCGCAGTGGTGGGTAATAGAAGGTGCTTTAGTGACAAAACGGATGGCACTGTGATAAACTGCATCCAGTTTGCTGAGTAGAGTGTTGGAAGTAATTTTGTAGATGACGTCGCCGAAGTCGAGGATCAGTAGGATAGTCAGTTTTACTAGGGTAAGCTTGGCAGCGTGAGTGAAGGAGGCTTTGTTGCAGAATAGAAAGCCGATTCTTGATTTGATTTTCGATTGGAGATGTTTGATATGGGTCTGGAAGGAGAGTTTGCAGTCTAGCCAGACACCTAGGTACTTATAGGTGTCCACATATTCAAGGTCGGAGCCATCCAGTGTGGTGATGCTAGTCGGGCATGCGGGTGCAGGCAGCGATCGGTTGAAAAGCATGCATTTGGTTTTACTAGCGTTTAAGAACAGTTGGAGGCCACGGAAGGAGTGTTGTATGGCATTGAAGCTCGATTGGAGGTTAGATAGCACAGTGTCCAATGACGGGCCGAAAGTGTATACAATGGTGTCATCTGCGTAGAGGTGGATCAGGGAATCGCCCGCAGCAAGAGCAACATCATTGATATATACAGAGAAAAGAGTCGGCCCGAGAATTGAACCCTGTGGCACCCCCATAGAGACTGCCAGGGGACCGGACAACATGCCCTCCGATTTGACACACTGAACCCTGTCTGCAAAGTAATTGGTGAACCAGGCAAGGCAGTCATCCGAAAAACCGAGGCTACTGAGTCTGCCGATAAGAATATGGTGATTGACAGAGTCGAAAGCCTTGGCAAGGTCGATGAAGACGGCTGCACAGTACTGTCTTTTATCGATGGCGGTTATGATGTCGTTTAGTACCTTGAGTGTGGCTGAGGTGCACCCGTGACCGGCTCGGAAACCGGATTGCATAGCGGAGAAGGTACGGTGGGATTCGAGATGGTCAGTCACCTGTTTGTTGACTTGGCTTTCGAAGACCTTAGATAGGCAGGGCAGGATGGATATAGGTCTGTAACAGTTTGGGTCCAGGGTGTCACCCCCTTTGAAAAGGGGGATGACTGCGGCAGCTTTCCAGTCCTTGGGGATCTCAGACGATATGAAAGAGAGGTTGAACAGGCTGGTAATAGGGGTTGCGACAATGGCGGCGGATAGTTTCAGAAATAGAGGGTCCAGATTGTCAAGCCCAGCTGATTTATACGGGTCCAGGTTTTGCAGCTCTTTTAGAACATCTGCTATCTGGATTTGGGTAAAGGAGAACCTGGAGAGGCTTGGGCGAGGAGCTGCGGGGGGGCCGGGGCTGTTGGCCGAGGTAGGAGTAGCCAGGCGGAAGGCATGGCCAGCCGTTGAGAAATGCTTGCCCACTGCCTCAGTGCAGTGGGCAGCTGGGAGGAGGTGCTCTTGTTCTCCATGGACTTCACAGTGTCCCAGAACTTTTTGGAGTTGGAGCTACAGGATGCAAACTTCTGCCTGAAGAAGCTGGCCTTAGCTTTCCTGACTGACTGCGTGTATTGGTTCCTGACTTCCCTGAACAGTTGCATATCGCGGGGACTGTTCGATGCCATTGCAGTCCGCCACAGGATGTTTTTGTGCTGGTCGAGGGCAGTCAGGTCTGGAGTGAACCAAGGGCTGTATCTGTTCTTAGTTCTGCATTTTTTGAACGGAGCA
This sequence comes from Oncorhynchus gorbuscha, assembly GCF_021184085.1. Classification (NCBI taxonomy): domain Eukaryota; kingdom Metazoa; phylum Chordata; class Actinopteri; order Salmoniformes; family Salmonidae; genus Oncorhynchus; species Oncorhynchus gorbuscha. The sequence continues at coordinate 97,408,982 of NC_060173.1, forward strand.
TGCTTATCTAAAATGGTGAGGAAGTTACTCTTAAAGAATGACCAGGCATCCTCAACTGACGGGATGAGGTCAATGTCCTTCCAGGATACCCGGGCCAGGTCGATTAGAAAGGCCTGCTCACAGAAGTGTTTTAGGGAGCGTTTGACAGTGATGAGGGATGGTCGTTTGACTGCGGCACCGTAGCGGATACAGGCAATGAGGCAGTGGTCGCTGAGATCCTGGTTGAAGACAGCGGAGGTGTATTTGGAGGGCCAGTTGGTCAGGATGACGTCTATGAGGGTGCCCTTGCTTACAGAGTTAGGGTTGTACCTGGTGGGTTCCTTGATGATTTGAGTGAGATTGAGGGCATCTAGCTTAGATTGTAGGACTGCCGGGGTGTTAAGCATATCCCAGTTTAGGTCACCTAGCAGAACAAACTCTGAAGCTAGATGGGGGGCAATCAATTCACAAATGGTGTCCAGGGCACAGCTGGGAGCTGAGGGGGGTCGGTAGCAGGCGGCAACAGTGAGAGACTTATTTCTGGAGAGTGATTTTCAGAATTAGTAGTTCGAACTGTTTGGGTATGGACCTGGAAAGTATGACATTACTTTGCAGGCTATCTATGTAGTAGACTGCAACTCCTCCCCCTTTAGCAGTTCTATCTTGACGGAAGATGTTATAGTTGGGTATGGAAATCTCTGAATTGTTGGTGGCCTTCCTGAGCCAGGATTCAGACACGGCAAGGACATCTGGGTTAGCAGAGTGTGCTAAAGCAGTGAGTAAAACAAACTTAGGGAGGAGGCTTCTGATGTTGACATGCATGAAACCAAGGCTTTTTCGATCACAGAAGTCAACAAATGAGGGTGCCTGGGGACATGCAGAGCCAGGGTTTACCTCCACATCACCCGCGGAACAGAGAAGGAGTAGTATGAGGGTGCGGCTAAGGGCTATCAAAACTGGTCGCCTAGAGCGTTGGGGACAGAGAATTAGAGGAGCAGGTTTCTGGGCATGGTAGAATATATTCAGGGCATAATGCGCAGACAGGGGTATGGTGGGGTGCGGGTAAGGCGGAGGTAAGCCCAGGCACTGGGTGATGATGAGAGAGGTTTTATCTCTGGACATGCTGGTGGTAATGGGTGAGGTCACCGCATATGTTGGAGGAGGGACAAAGGAGGTATCAGGGGTATGAGGAGTGGGGCTAGGGGCTCCATAGTGAACTAAAACAATGATAACTAACCTGAGCAACAGTATACAAGGCATATTGATATTTGGGAGAGACATACAGTGAGGCATACAGTAATCACAGGTGTCGAATTGGGAAAGCTAGCTAAAACAGTGGGTGAGACAACAGCTAATCGGCTAGCATAACAACAGCAGGTAAAATGGCGTTGACTAGGCAACGGGGCCGACAGATAAAACAAACAAGCAGAATCGAGTACCGTGATTAATGGACAGTCCAGTGTGCATCAGCACAACAGTAATCGAACCCACAAATACATATGCTCCAGTTCCTCAACTAGTCTAAAGAAGGCCAGTTGTATTGATTCTTTAAAATCAGCACAACAGTTTTCAGCTGTGCTAACATAATTGCAAATGATCAATTAGCCTTTTAAAACGATTGGATTAGCTAACATAACATGCCATTGGAACACAGGAGTGATGGTTGTTGATAATGGGCCTCTGTACGCCTATGTAAATATTCAATTTAAAAAAGTTTCCAGCTACAATAGTCATGTAAAACATTAACAATGTCTACACTGTATTTCTGATGAATTTCACGTTATTTTAATGGACACAAAATATGCTTTTCTTTCAAAAACAAGGACATTTCTAAGTGACCCCAAACTTTTGAACGGCAGTATATATCTATAAGGAATGATTTTGTGCCTAACCATAGTACCTTTTCATCCCAGTTACACTAAATCGAATTAAAAGATATTTTGCAGCTCTAAAGTGCAACACTAATCAAATACCAAGCCACGGAACGCATAGGTCTACGTATGTACAGTACGTCTATTCGAAGTGATTTTGGTTCTGATGTAGGTTTATCAATAGGCTGGCTAGCTGCTTTCCTAACACTTACCACGAACCCATTTTGTCCCAGTCTAATATACAGAACAAAAATATAAACACAACATGTAAAGTGTTGGTCCCATGTTTAATGAGCTGAAATAAAAGATCTCAGAAATGTTCCATACACATAAAAAAAATATTTCTCAAAAAATGTGGTGCACAAATTTGTTTACATCCCTGTTAGTGAGCATTTCTCCTTTGCAAAGATAATCCATTCGCCTGACAGGTGTTGCTAATTAAGCAGCATGATCATTACACAGGTGCACCTTGTGCTGGGGACAAAAGGCCACTAAAACGTGCAGTTTTGTCACAAAACACAATGCCACAGATGTGTCTAGTTTTGAGGGAGTGTTGGCATGCTGACTTCAGAAATGTCCACCAGAGCTGTTTCCAGAGAATTTAAAGTTCATATCTCTACCATAAGCCGCCTCCAAAATTTTAAAGAATTTGGCAATACATTTAACTGGTCTCACAAGCGCAGCCCACGTGTAACCATGCCAGCCCAGGACCTCCACATCCGGCTTCTTTACCTGCGGGATTGTCTGAGACCAGCCACCCAGACAGCTGATGAAACTGTGGGTTTGCACAATTGAAGAATCTCTGCACAAACTGTCAGAAACCATCTCATGGAAGCTCATCTGCGCGCTCGTTGTCCTCACCAGGGTCTTGACCTGACTGCAGATCGGCGTTGTAAACGACTTCAGTGGGAAAATGCTCACCTTCGATGGCCACTGGCACGCTGGAGAAGTGTGATCTTCACGGAAGAAACCCGGTTTCAACTTTACCGGGCAGATGGCAGACAACGTGTATGATATCATGGCGGCAAGTGGTTTGCTGGATGCGGGGAGGTTATTTTATGGGCAGACAAAAGCTACAGACAACAAACACAACTGTATTTTAACAATGGCAATTTGAATGCACAAGGGATACCGTGACGTGATCCTGAGGCCCATTGTAGTGCCATTCATCCGCCACCATCACCTCATGTTTCCGCATTATAATGCACGGCCCCATGTCGCAAGGATCTGTAGACAACTCCTGGAAGCTGAAAATGGCCCCTTTCTTCCATGGCCTGCATACTCACCAGACATGGCACCAATTGAGCATGTTTGGGATGCTCTGGATTGCTGTGTACGATAGCTTGTTTCAGTTCCCGCCAATATCCAGCAAATGGTAGCCACTCCAGATACTGACTGGTTTTCTGATCCATGCCTCTACCTTTTTTTTAACACATCTGTGACCAACCACCACCCAGTCATGTGAAATTCATAGATTCATGGATTTATTTCAATTGACTGATATACTTATATGAACTGTAACTCAGTAAAACCTTTGAAATTGTTGCATATTGAGTTTATATTTTTGTTCAGTGTAAGAACTAATCAAAACGATTTTGCTGACCCTACATAATTCAGTGGTCCTCTTTTTTTAAACAGAATTCTTATTAGTTACCCAAAATTCAGTAAGGGTAGGTAGGGAACTTGATCCATCGTCAGTCAGTCAGCAGTAAGAGGTTAGCAGAAACCCCCACTGCCTCTGCTCTTCTCTGGGAAACACCTCATTAACGAATAATGAAGAAACAAACAAATTTGCTCCGCTGTGGGTCTGGTTCTGTTTCCAGGGGGAAAAAAACTCTACTTCTGGAAAGAGCCTCTAACCACTATTGGCTCATACAAGGCAGTATCTCAAATGGCACCCTACTCCCTATATATTGCACTACTTTTGACCAGATCCCATAGGAGACCGCCATAGGGCCTAGGTCAAAAGTAGTACAATATATAGAGCAGGGGTGTCAAACATACAGGTCCAAACCAGCACCGGTTTGAGTAAAAAATAAATAATAAAACAAATCGATATACTTTAAAATTTGTATAACCAAATCAAAATAGTGTAGAAATGATAATGGACCTACATTCATACAATTTACTGACTGTCCAGCATACTGGCAATGAAATATTTAAAACATTCAGTGCAGCCCTCTGGACTTCATTGAAGACCGATTGCAGCCCGAGGCAAAATGATCTTGACACCCCTGATATAGGATACAGGGTCTCCTTTTGGAGCACACTAGGAATTAGAGAAGCGAGAAACCAGGGACGTGTTCATTAGGCACCAAACGGAACAATGTGGTCCTAAACTGGCATGGGACTATTTGGACCCCAAAAATAATATATGTATATTTTTTTTGTTGCTATGGCCAAGTGCCCTAATGAACATGACCCAGCCTGCCCTGAGTTAACCCTGGATTACCTATGGTCCTCAACCTGTAACCCCTGACCTCCATGACCCCTCACCTTGAGCTCGGCCACCTGGGAGGAGATATGCCACATGAGACTCTCACTGAGGAACTTCATCCCATAGGGCCCCAGCAGCTCTGACAGGGACCGCATTTCTGAGAAGAGAAGAAGATGACTTTATTGTCCAATAAATGTCCAACGGAAATTTGGCGTTCTGCTTTAAACCAACACAAGATGTCTTCTTCTGTATACATCATCTGTATACTTAAGGTGCTTTATCGTCCACAATTGTCGAACATACATGCTTTTTTGTTTTATCCCAATCCTTCCGACATAAGATGGTAATGTTTTGTCAGTGATTCATTGTGTCATCCAACACTGCTATTGCTATAAAAAAAGCCATGTTTAAATAGGCTAGATAGTAAATCATCTGACTCACTCTCAGTAACATAACATGAATGTCTATTGGTGTCTAAAAGGACAATAAGTAATGAAGCTTACCTGAGATATCAGAATATTCCTCTGCATTGAAGGTGAGCTCGTTCTCCGTAGGCAGGTTGACAAAAGCCTTCATGGCTGGGAAGTAAGCAATGTGTCCGTTACTTACTTGGCGCAGTAAGGTCTCCAGATACCTGAAGTACAGAGAGAATGTATGGTGTCTGCGTCATTGAATGGAAGGCATGATCAAGGCTGGGATTCAAATCAATCAATTTCTCAGATTTTCACAGAGATCACGTTCACTACCTTCCTGAAGACAAACAATGTATACGAAACGCTTCAGTCAGGTTTTAGACCCCATCATAGCACTGAAACTGCACTTGTGAAGGTGGTAAATTACCTTTTAATGGCGTCAGACCAAGGCTCTGCATCTGTCCTCGTGCTCCTAGACCTTAGTGCTGCTTTTGATACCATCAATCACATTATTTTGGAGAGATTGGAAACCCAAATCTACACGGACAAGTTCTGGCCTGGTTTAGATCTTATCTGTCGGAAAGATATCAGTTTGTCTCTGTGGATGGTTTGTCCTCTGACAAATCAACTGTAAATTTCGGTGTTCCTCAAGGCTCCGTTTTAGGACCACTATTGTTTCCACTATATATTTTACCTATAGGGAATGTCATTCGGAAACATAATGTTAACTTTCACTGCTATGCGGAAGACACACATCTGTACATTTCGATGAAACATGGCGAAACTCCAAAATTGCCTTCCCTGGAAGCCTGTGTTTCAGACATAAGGAAGTGGATGGCGGCAAATGTTCTACTTTTAAACTCTGACCAAACAGAGATGCTAGTTCTAGGTCCCAAGAAACAAAGAGATCTTCTGTTGAATCTGACAATTGTGGTACAGTCGTCTCTAATAAAACTGTGAAGGACCTCTGCGTTACTCTGGACCCTGATCTCACTTTGGACGAACATATCAAGACTGTTTCAAGGACAGGTTTTTTTTCCATCTACGTAATATTGCAAAAATTATAAACTTGCTTTTGTCACTTCTAGGTTAGACTACTGCAATGCTCTATTTTCAGGCTACCCAGATAAAGCTATAAATGAACATCAGTTAGTGCTAAATATGGCTGCTAGAATCTTGACTAGAACCAAAATATTTGATCATTACTCCAGTGCTAGCTTCTCTACACTGTTGTCCTGTTAAGGCAAGTGCTGATTTCAATCAATCCTTATCCCAGTCTGCTGTTCCCATATGCTTCAAGAGGACCACCATTGTTCCTGTTCCCAAGAAAGCTAAGGTAACTGAGCTAAACGACTACCGCCCCGTAGCACTCACTTCCGTCATCATGAAGTGCTTTGAGAGACTTGTCAAGGACCATATCACCTCCACCCTACCTGACACCCTAGACCCACTCCAATTTGCTTACGACCCAATAGGTCCACAGACAACTCAATCACAACCACACTGCCCTAACCCATCTGGACAAGAGGAATACCTATGTGAGAATGCTGTTCATCGACTACAGCTCAGCATTTAACAACATAGTACATTCCAAACCCGTCATTAAGCTCGAGACCCTGGGTCTAGACCCCGCCCTGTGCAACTGGGTACTGGACTTCCTGACGGGCCGCCCCCAGGTGGTGAGGGTAGGTAATAACATCTCCACCCCGCTGATCCTCAGCACTGGGGCCCCACAAGGATGCGTTCTGAGCCCTCTCCTGTACTCCCTGCTCACCCACGACTGCATGGCCATGCACGCCTCCAACTCAATCATCAAGTTTGCAGCCGACACTACAGTGGTAGGCTTGATTACCAACAATGACGAGACTGCCTACAGGGAGGAGGTGAGGGCCCTCGGAGTGTGGTGTCAGGAAAATAACCTCACACTCAACGTCAACAAAACAAAGGAGATGATCGTGGACTTCAGGAAACAGCAGAGGGAGCACCCCCCTATCCACGTCGATGGGACAGTAGTGGAGAGGGTAGAAAGTTGTAAGTTCCTCGGCATACACATCACGGACAAACTGAATTGGTCCACCCACACAGACAGCGTCACTTGAGTGGGTTGAGTCATTGACGTGATCTTCCTTGGGTTATGCCATGGGGGAGATCTTCGTGGGCTATACTCAGCCTTGTCTCAGGATGGTACGTTGGTGGTTGGAGATATCCCTCTAGTGGTGTGGGAGCTTTGCTTTGGCAAAGTGGGTGGGGAAATATCCTGCCTGTTTGGCACTGTCCGGGGGTATCACACGGGGCCACAGTGTCTCCTAACCCCTCCTGTCTCAGCCACAAGTATTTATGCTACAATAGTTTGTGTTGGGGGGTTAGGGTCAGTCTGTTATATTCTTGGAGTATATCTCCATTCTTATCCGGTTTCCTGTGTGAATTTAAGTATACTCTCTCTAATTCTCACCATCTTTCTCTCTCTTGGAGGACCTGAGCCCTAGGACCATGCCTCATGACTCCTTGCTGTCCCCAGTCCACCTGGTCGTGCTGCTGCTCCAGTTTCAGCTGTTCCGCCTGCGGTTATGGAACCCTGACCTGTTCACCGGACATACTACCTGTCCCAGACCTGCTGTTTTAAACTCTCTAGAGACAGCAGGAGCGGTAGAGATACTCTGAATGATCGGCTATGAAAAGTCAACTGACATTTAGTCCTGAGGTGATGAGGTGCTGACCTGTTGAACCCTCTACAACCACTGTGATTATTATTATTTGACCCTGCTGGTCATCTATGAACATTTGAACATCTTGGCCATGTTCTGTTATAATCTCCACCCTGCACAGCCAGAAGAGGTCTGTCCACCCCTCATAGCCTGGTTTCTTCCTAGGTTTTTCCTAGCCACTGTACTTCTACGCCTGCATTACTTGATGTTTCGGGTTTTAGGTTGGGTTTCTGTACAGCACTTTGTGACATCAGCTGATGTAAAAAGGGCATAAATAAATTTGTTTGATTGATGGTTCACCGAGGATGCACAGAAATCCCCTTACAAACTCAATCGCAGTGCACAGGACAATTATTTGCGTTTGTTTGAATCAAGGCCTAAATCTGTTATTCATAGACAGGCAGAAAGAGGACATTTGTATTGTTTTGTGAATGTATTGCTTGTGCCAGTTGGTGTAGAGGCTGGTGATGGTGGGTTTGGGTTAAGGGGGTTAAAGAGTTTGGGGTTTAGGGGTTAAAGAGTTAAGGGAGGTCAACGAGTTTTGGGGGGTGTGAGGAGTTATGGGGGTAAGGAGTTATGGGGGGTAAGGAGTTATGGGGGGTAAGGAGTTATGGGGGGGTAAGGAGTTAGAAGGGTTAAGGGGTTAGAAGGGTTAAGGGCTCACCAGTTGGTGTAGAGGCTAGTGATGGTTGGTTCTCCGTGACTGTCCAGATGTTGTGTCTGCTGCAGCAGCACGTTGTTGAACACCCTGGTGATATCTATCTGAACATAGTTCTCTATGCTCTGGAGCACAGTCATGTAAGCCCTGACACTGGTCAGCAGCTCAGATGGTTTGGCTATCTCCTGGGTCGCCTGGTTATACATGGTCATCCCCACGATAGACCTAGAGAAGGAACAAAACAGGATCGATCAGTCAATCAATCAAAGGCATGATGAAGAATTCCTTATATTTCACTGACAGGGATGCAGAGAGGGAATTCATCATGTCCAGGAATTTGATATTTGACTGGCAGATCCAACAGTTAAGATTGGAATAATAGGGATCAATCAATCAAATGTACTTATAAAGTCCTATTTACAACAGCAGATTATCCCTGTTACTGTTAGTTACATGGACTCCAGGGAGTTTGGGCGACTCTTCAACAACGTTCAACAATGGCTGTATTGTTTTCCCTAATGCCTAACCTTTCCGTATTTCTACGTAGATAACTTGGTGTGGAGTGGGCAGATCTGATCCAACATGGCAGGGTTAAAAAAAAGTGGTAAAACTCTTTTTCACACCCTGACCGAGCATTAGGAACATTTTGTAAATAACTAGCCACTTTTCCCTTCTGTCTGAAGTGTGCTGGGAACTGGGAACCTAAGAGCAGTAAAACTTTTATCCTGCACTGATCTGGAGGAGCAGGGCGGAGTGGTAAGTGGCGGTAATTGGGTATGTGTGTGAGCCCTCTCCTCTGTGGGAAGCCTGGACAGTGGAGGGGTTCACGGCACTGTGGAGAGGGGCCAGCCAACGCACCCACCCCTCACACACACACACACACACACACACACACACACACACACACACACACACACACACACTCACCAGCCAAAGCACCAACGTCACAACCCCAACTCCCACAGTGGAAAATAGCTGTTACTCTCCAGCACAATGTTTATTTCATTGGACCGGTCAGGCCCCATTCTGGATGTATGTCAAAAATCACTCTGACACCAAAAAACGTTTGTCTGTTGGACTAATAAATCACATATCACATCATTAACCCCAGAGAGGTTTTTTGTTAAACTCTGTCTAGGGATTTTAATTCAAATTAACAAATGGATGACAATGTTCCTTGATTTATAACAACAAACTAAGCCTCCTTCCTTTTGCATGAGATAGTCAATGGATTGGTGTTTGGGGAGGAGAGACAGATTTCATAACTGACCAGCTAACGTTACAACACAGTGGTGTCATGATGTTGGCCTGGGGGTAGGTTTATGACAGTTATAAATACCTCTTCCCCCCTTTCTCCTCTCTCTACCCTACTGATGTTACATTTGAAAACCCCTTGGTTAACATAGAGATTCTGGGAACACCAGAAGGTGGGGGGAAATGAACTATATTCTGGTAATCTGACCAATTGAACATATGCAGTGGTACTTAATGAATATGATGTCAGTTCGGTTGTCATCTGAGACATTCTCATCAATGATAAGATGACAAACTCTACAGTGTAAAGTCTTCACATCAGAGTTATCGGATTCACAGGAATTGTTGTTCAATTTAAATGTTTGAATATGAAATTATTCGTGATGGGATGAAATGTGATTTTAGCTTCTAAAATGTGAGAATTGGGTTTTCATGAGTGAATTAGGCCTGACTCACTGGCCCGCCCACATGAAGATACATAGGTTGTAAACTATGAAACACACACCCCTTGTCTCCCTCCACTATATAAGCCCTTGACGAAAATGTAACCTCCAGTTCCGAGGATGTGAGGACGATGGTCCGATGTCAGAATGGTTCAGATAATAACTACAGAACGAAGACAACATCAGCGTGAGCTTTGGTTGCGAATGGTATGAACTTTGAACTCTTATTCACTACAGAAGTGATACCTCATAGCCGTTGAGTTAGCAACAGCAGCTGCAAACGAGGGTTAGGAAGGAACAGACAGAGTATCCTGTCTATCACACAATGGGTGGTAATTTAGAATGCATAAGATACTGTATTTACGATAGCACAGCTTCTTCCTTTGTCCCTCAGTCTTCCCGCTCTTTCACTCAAACCCAGCCCTTTTCTTGTGTGTAACCAGCTGTCATATCTGTTCCACCCGCTAGGGACGTTTTCCTTTATGACGTAATTTGTAATCAAGGTATAATTCATTCTTTGTATATGTAATTCTGTGTGATTAGTTAGTTATTTAGTAAATAAATAATGAAACCCAATTTTGTATTGCTGATTCAACTTGTTAGCCAGGGTTTCGTGAAGATAACCAAGAATTTACAACTTTCAGATGAGACTGAATTTAGGTGACGATTAATATTGACTGCTATTGATGTAAAATATTACTAGGTATTTAAGAGTTTATTCAGAAGATAACAGCTCTATAAATATTATTTCGTGGTGCCCCGACTCTCTAGTTAACTACATTTACATGATTAGCTCAATCAGGTAATATTAATTACGGAGAAATTATTTTATAGAATAGCATGCCATATCACTTAATCCGGCATAGCCAAAAACACGACAGTGGGAAGCCACCAGACTATCTGCAGGAATTCACTCATAGCCTCCTGTGAGGATTGGTGTTTGGATTCCCTAAGTTTGTGTGTGTGTGTTCATGCACATGTGCGATCATACATATGCTTTTGTGCGTGCAAGCATGTGTGTACACTCACTTGGTGAAGCGGATCTCCAGGTGTGAGGTGAGGTACTCCCTGGGAGTGAAGGTGTGTTCCCATATCACCATGTTGGGTACATAATTGATGGAGAAACACAGCTCGGATAGCGCTGTGTGAAGCTTATCCAGGCTAGGAACACAGACAGTTAGGCAGACATTAAAACCTCATTTTGTTCAGATTAAAGGGGAAATCTGTGACAAAGCAGATGGATTAAGTTCCTCCAGCACCACAGTTAATGTTGTTTTTACACATCACTTTTTCAGCCCAGACCTGAATCTATATTATCCTAGCCCTGGTCATGGTCTGTTTCTATGCAGCTTACTGGACGCTGAGAATTAGGAGTATAGTAGTAGAGTTTGGACCAAATTCAAGTGGAATACCCAGAGCAGGGAGGGCAAGTGATGGCAGTAAGTCTTAGCATGGTATTTTTAACACACAGTGGAAGATGAGGTTGCAAAACCATGTCTGCATCCCAAATGGCATCCTATTCCCTATGTCGTGCATTACTTTTGACAGGTTGTCCACAGGGCTCTGGTCAAAAGTAGTGAATTTTGTAGAGAATAGGGTGCCTTTTGAGACACACACAGACCATGACTTACAAAACCATCCAATAACAGTGCCCTGTTGAAAATATCTGAAAGTGGATAGGAGGTCATGGGGAGGGGAACAGGTAGCCTAGTGGTTAAGAGCGTTGGGCCAGTAACAAAAGGTCGCTGGTTCGAATACCCGAGCAGACTTGGTGAAAAATCTGTCGATGTGCCCTTGAGCAAGTCACTTAACCGTAATTGCTCCTGTAAGTCACGCTGGAAAAAAGTGACACAAATGTAAATGTCTCCATTTCATCTTTTCTTGATTCCTCCAAATCGAGCATAGACACATTGGGAAAGAGTCCCTAACCTTACTTAGAGACCCTACAGAGTGTACACTACTTACTTGGTGACCAGCAGCCTGTTCTTCCTCATGCTCTCTACTCCAGGCTTCTCTCTCTCAGGTTCTCCTTTCTTCCCCGTCTGCTTCTTTGACTTCTTGTTCACCGCCTGACTGATGGTTTTGGCACAATGTTTTGGCAGCAGCTGCAACAGGAGCACAGCAGGGACAGGAAACCCCCTTTAACACTCACAGACCAATAAGGAATGAAGTGACAAATTATGTTTCCAAGGCACTTAGTTGGGACGTGCACAATGTAGGCTATCTGGTATTCTATTTACTAGGCTTGGGCGGTATACAAATGATTTTTCAATAGTTTTTCAATAAATGTGAACATTTGTAGCTACTTAAGTTATTACCTGCAGTCAACTTGTGCAATACGTTAGGAGATAAAGCAGATTGCATTCTTCATTTTACTTGTCACATTATTTTAAATGATGAAGCTTACCATAGTTCCCTAGAACAGTTGATCCAGTCGGGTGTTTGTTAGTAAATAGCACAACAGGAAACAGCAGGAGCTGGTGAACCCATAGTGTTCTATATCTGGTGAACCCATAGTGTTCTATATCTGGTGAACCCATAGTGTTCTATATCTGGTGAACCCATAGTGTTCTATAGCTGGTGAACCCATAGTGTTCTATATCTATCAGAGTCTCTGCTGTGCGGCGCACATGAGCTGAAGAACTTATTACACTTGGATACAATTCACTACTAAATGTTTGCCATCAGATATCTTAATGGCTTTCTGCCAGAAGTCAAAGTGATCTGGATGCGTTCTGTACAGACGCCATTTTTTCCCCTGTGTTTCCTACTAGTGTTTTTTCCCCTCCTCCTTCTCCCATCTACGCCGTGTACACACGCTGCTCTTCTTTCAGTAAAGCATGCATCACAACTTTCTCAATTTGCACAATTTCTTCCGTCCACTTTCACTTGTAAAATGTCCACACTCACTGAAAATGGGATTCAGTAACAACAGGCTATGCTTTTATAACTTTATGAGCTGGATTTGCCGGTCTTTGCAATTAGCTTATGTTTGGTTTCAAACGTTAGAATTTAGCTAACAGCTTCTATATGATTTTGCTATTAGTTCGTGCTAATTCTGTTAGCATTCTGGTAATAGCGGCCCAATGGGCTTTTCTTGTGTTTTTAGCGCACCCTTGTGGGTTATCCGGTAATACAGTAAATCCGAAGATGCGAGAAGGATGGTATAGCAATATGAAAATCTGGATACCGCCCAAGCCTATTTACCTGTACATGACAGAAATAGAATTTTGAAAAGTATCTGACTTAAGACCTACATTGAGTCAGTCATCAGTTGAAAAACTTAAATGGCTAGTAAATAGGTCCAACATACAATAGTTCCATAACAAGGCATGAACTCAATGTACCTTACCTTACGGGCCTGTTTTCCAGACTCAGATTAGGCCTAAATGACGAGGCTTAACCTGTGTCTGGGAGACCGGCCCTTCTCAGTAATTATAATAAATGAGATAGCTAGGAATGACACGAGAGCAGACCCAGATCACTCCTACCAAACAGTAAAAAAATAAAAAATGTAAAATACATTACACATTTCGTAATGACAGAATGCATTTTAAACTTCACGCACAGTAAAACTTGTGTAGGACTTTGGCCTAATGAAATTATTTTATCCACAGGAGTGGGGAAAAAGGTGCTTGTACATTAATAAGCAAAGACAAGGATGGCCTTAACGACACGTAATAAAATAAAGACGGCCTTAACGACACGTAATAAAATAAAGACGGCCTTAACGACACGTAATAAAATAAAGACGGCCTTAACGACACGTAATAAAATAAAGACGGCCTTAACGACACGTAATAAAATAAAGACGGCCTTAACGACACGTAATAAAATAAAGACGGCCTTAACGACACGTAATAAAATAAAGACGGCCTTAACGACACGTAATAAAATAAAGACGGCCTTAACGACACGTAATAAAATAAAGACGGCCTTAACGACACGTAATAAAATAAAGACGGCCTTAACATTACATTTTACATTTAAGTCATTTAGCAGACGCTCTTATCCAGAGCGACTAAAATAAATGACATCCAGTGGGACAGTCACTTAACAATAGTGCATCTAAAACTTAGGGGGGTGGGGTGAGAGGGATTACTTAACCTATCCTAGGTATTCCTTAAAGAGGTGGGGTTTCAGGTGTCTCCGGAAGGTGGTGATTGACTCCGCTGTCCTTAACGACACGTAATAAAATAAAGACGGCCTTAACGACACGTAATAAAATAAAGACGGCCTTAACGACACGTAATAAAATAAAGACGGCCTTAACGACACGTAATAAAATAAAGACTGCCTTAACGACACGTAATAAAATAAAGACTGCCTTAACGATACGTAATAAAATAAAGACTGCCTTAACGACACGTAATAAAATAAAGACGGCCTTAACGACACGTAATAAAATAAAGACGGCCTTAACGACACGTAATAAAATAAAGACGGCCTTAACGACACGTAATAAAATAAAGACGGCCTTAACGACACGTAATAAAATAAAGACTGCCTTAACGATACATAATAAAATAAAGACTGCCTTAACGATACGTAATAAAATAAAGAGGACACTTCAACAAGCCTATTTCACACCATAGCCTGCTGAATTTGCAAGACGACTCGTCTTTCATTTACATTTTGGCACAAATTAAAATTTTGCACTGACTCGCCCATAGACTGATGTTTCAGCATTGTATAAATTAAGAGTTCAGCCTTCGACTAGCCACGTGCGACATGCACGAGCAGTTACAAGCCTGCTCGAGTTAGCGGCAGGTGGACGAGCAATATCCACCATTGTAGTGTGGCTGAAGCCTGATCTGGAAAGAGAAGCTAAGTGAAGCTGGCTAGCTTTAGAAAATCCTGAGTAGATCAAGCTTGTATCGTAATATAGCCCTTTGGTCGCTGAGCGTGCACTGTGATTAATCACCATGACAACAGAACCTCACCTGGTCGCTGAGCGTGCATTGCTCGGTGCAGATGTCTGTGATGAGGTTGCGGGCCTGTTTAGCCATCTCATCCAAAAACATGTTGCACAGGGACAAGCTACGGTCGCCTATGTGATGCCTCTGTAGGAAGGAGGGAAAGGGGGAAGAAAATGTTATCCAGGGTAAATCAGTTTGCACTATAGGAAATTATCCAGGGTAAATCAGTTTGCACTATAGGAGATTGGCTGGTGGATGGTGAACGGCTGTTTGTTAGCCTGGTCCCAGATCTAACTCCTTCAGTATTTGTCAATGCCAAACAGATCTAGCGGTTTGTGAATAGCAAAAGGTTCTAAGGTAGGTAGAGAGGTCTGAGTGAACCTGTCATTCGTAGGTAGCCAACTCTTAACAGTACACACTGACTGAACAGCACACACCGCCACGCTCTAAAACTGGTCACACAGTCTCCACAAACAACTCTGGTCAAACAGAATAGCTCACAGAATAGGGCTGTGGGCAGCTGAGCGGAAACGGAGGAAAACTAAACTTTTGGAGGACCTACCATGCTTCCACTCCCTCCTCTCTACCTTCTCTTCCTCTGTGTACGTGCTAAAGCTGCTTTCTATCACTCTAAATTTCAAGCTTCTGCCTTTAACCCCAGGAAACTGTTTTCCACCTTCTCTTCCCTCCTTAATCCTCCACCTCCTCCTTCCTCACGGATTACTTTGCCAACCACTTTGAAAAGAAGGTCGACAATATCCACTCCTCATTCACTCAGCCTACGGAGTCCACTGGTCCCACTATTACAGAATTACCTTATACCTTGACCTCCTTCTCCCCTCTCTCTCTCCGTATTAAATCCTGCAACTAGTGATGTCCAGCCACCTGACAACCTGCTCGCTCGACCCCATGCCCTTCTCCAGACCATCTCTGGAGACCTTCTCCCATTCCTCATTAAGATGGCCAATGTTGCTCCCCTCCTCAAGAAACCAACTCCTGACCCCTCTAATGTCAAAAGCTATAGACCAGTACTCCTTCTTTCCGCTCTTTCCAAAACCCTGAGCATGCTTTTGTGAGTGAAATGTTATGTTTGTGTATCAAATCAGTGCTTAGAGCATTGGGCCAGTAACTGAAAGGTTGCTGGATCGAATTCCCGAGCTGACAAGGTAAAAATCTGCCGTTCTGCCACTGAGCAAGGCAGTTAACCCACTGTTCCCTGGGCGCCGAAGACGTGGATGTCGATCATGGCAGCCCCCTGCACCACTCTGATTCAGAGGGGTTGGGTTAAATGCGGAAGACATATTTCATTTGAATGCATTCAGTTGTACAACTGACTAGGTATCCCCCTTTCCCTTTCCCCAAATCAATGTTACTTTTCTAATAACCAATTAGATAGGTTCATGCAGGTGACTGACTGATTGTGTATGGAGGAATCCTCACTATCACTGATATGCAACTCGGCAGGACTCCCAGAATGTTGCTATGGGAACAACCAAAGTATCTCAGTTTCAAGGTCTAAACTTGGAGAGAGAAATCTTCATGAGGTATTGGTCAGCAACATGTGCGAACCACCGGTAATGATTCATTAATCATGCTAAATCATGCAAATATAACTTGTCTGTGTACAGTATAGCTGTATATAAGAAAACTGCTGGGACTGCCCCAAGGGAGCTTCTGATAGACCTGCACGGTGTGCAGAGTTTTTTGTAACCTGTTGTAAGCTTGCTCATAAAAGAGTGATTCATTTAAGCTCGACTTTAGGTGTCCCTGGTGTTGAATTTCCACCACACTTTCTATGACCAACTCTCTCATTATCTCTCTCAGAACGATCTTCTTGACCCTAACCAGTCGGGCTTCAAGACGGCTCACTCAACTGAGAACTCTCTCCTCTGTGTCACGGACGGTCTCCGCTCTGCCAAAGCTAACCCTCTCTCCTCTATTCTCATCCTCCTAGATACAGTGCCTTGCGAAAGTATTCGGCCCCCTTGAACTTTGCGACCTTTTGCCACATTTCAGGCTTCAAACATAAAGATATAAAACTGTATTTTTTTGTGAATAATCAACAACAAGTGGGACACAATCATGAAGTGGAACAACATTTATTGGATATTTCAAACTTTTTAACAAATCAAAAACTGAACAATTGGGCGTGCAAAATTATTCAGCCCCTTTACTTTCAGTGCAGCAAACTCTCTCCAGAAGTTCAGTGAGGATCTCTGAATGAACCAATGTTGACCTAAATGACTAATGATGATAAATACAATCCACCTGTGTGTAATCAAGTCTCCGTATAAATGCACCTGCACTGTGATAGTCTCAGAGGTCCGTTAAAAGCGCAGAGAGCATCATGAAGAACAAGGAACACACCAGGCAGGTCCGAGATACTGTTGTGAAGAAGTTTAAAGCCGGATTTGGATACAAAAAGATTTCCCAAGCTTTAAACATCCCAAGGAGCACTGTGCAAGCGATAATATTGAAATGGAAGGAGTATCAGACCACTGCAAATCTACCAAGACCTGGCCGTCCCTCTAAACTTTCAGCTCATACAAGGAGAAGACTGATCAAAGATGCAAGAGGCCCATGATCACTCTGGATGAACTGCAGAGCTCTACAGCTGAGGTGGGAGACTGTCCATAGGACAACAATCAGTCGTATATTGCACAAATCTGGCCTTTATGGAAGAGTGGCAAGAAGAAAGCCATTTCTTAAAGATATCCATAAAAAGTGTTGTTTAAAGTTTGCCACAAGCCACCTGGGAGACACACCAAACATGTGGAAGAAGGTGCTCTGGTCAGATGAAACCAAAATTGAACTTTTTGGCAACAATGCAAAACGTTATGTTTGGCGTAAAAGCAACACAGCTCATCACCCTTGCACACACCATCCCCACTGTCAAACATTGTGGTGGCAGCATCATGGTTTGGGCCTGCTTTTCTTCAGCAGGGACAGGGAAGATGGTTAAAATTGATGGGAAGATGGATGGAGCCAAATACAGGACCATTCTGGAAGAAAACCTGATGGAGTCTGCAAAAGACCTGAGACTGGGACGGAGATTTGTCTTCCAACAAGACAATGATCCAAAACATAAAGCAAAATCTACAATGGGATGGTTCAAAAATAAACATATCCAGGTGTTAGAATGGCAAAGTCAAAGTCCAGACCTGAATCCAATCGAGAATCTGTGGAAAGAACTGAAAACTGCTGTTCACAATGCTCTCCATCCAACCTCACTGAGCTCGAGCTGTTTTGCAAGGAGGAATGGGAAAAAATTTCAGTCTCTCGATGTGCAAAACTGATAGAGACATATCCCAAGCAACTTACAGCTGTAATCGCAGCAAAAGGTGGCGCTACAAAGTATTAACTTAAGGGGGCAGAATAATTTTGCACAACCAATTTTTCAGTTTTTGATTTGTTAAAAAAGTTTGAAATATCAAATAAATGTCGGTCCACTTCATGATTGTGTCCCACTTGTTGTTGATTCTTCACAAAAAAATACAGTTTTATATCTTTATGTTTGAAGCCTGAAATGTGGCAAAAGGTCGCAAAGTTCAAGGGGGCCGAATACTTTCACAAGGCACTGTATATATCCACTGCCTTCATCACTGCCAACCATCAGATTGTTCTCTCCACTCTCAAGGCTGGGTGTTTCAGGCTTTTGCATTGAGTCCTACCAGGCAGGTTGCTCATACCAGGTGACATGGAGAGGAGTCTGCATCACATGCTTTCAATACTGGTGTCCCAGTGGCTCAGTTCTAGGTCCTCTCCGCTTTTGTCAACACACAAAGTCACTCGGCTCCATCAAATCCTCACATGATCTCTCCTATCATTGCTATGCGGATGACACTCCTAGGAGGCGACATGTCTGCCCGGCACGCAGAGATACATCTCAGCTTGGATGTCGGCCCATCACCTGAAGCTCAATCCAATCGAGAAGACGGAGCGGCTCTTCCTCCCAGATAAAACCTGCACGCGCTAAGATCTCTCCATCATGGTGGACAACTGTGTCCCCCTCCCAGAGTGCAAAGAACCTTGGCATGACCATTGACAACACTCTGTTATTCTCTGCAAACATCAAAGCAGTGACTCGCTCCTGCAGGTTCATGCTCTAGTCTACAACATCCATAGAGGTCCCCTGTTGCTCAGTTAGTAGAGCATGGCGCTTGCAATGCCAAGATAGTGGGTTTGATTCCCGGGACCACCCATACATAAAAATGCATGCATGACTAAGTCGCTTTGGATAAAAGTCTGCTAAATGGCATATATTACACTGAGTGTACAAAACATTTAGAACACCTTCCTTATATTGAGTGGCACCCACTTTTTCCTTCAGGACAGCCACAAATCGTCGGGACGTGGATTCTATTAGGCGTCGAAAGCATTCCACAGGGATGCTGGCCCATGTTGACTCCAAAGCTTCCCACAGTTGTGTCAAGTTGGCTGGATGTCCTTTGGGTGGTGAATCATGTTGAGCGTGAAAAACCCAGCAGCTTTGCAGTTCTTGACACAAAACGGTGCACCTGGCCCCAACTACCATACACCATTCAAAAAGGCACTTAAATATTTTGTCTTGCCCATTCACCCTCAAATGGTACACAATCCATGTCTCAATTGTCTCAATGCTTAAAAATCCTTCTTTAACCGGTCTCCTCTCCTTCATCTACACTTATTGAAGTGGATTTAACAAGTGACATCAATAAGGGATCATAGCTTTCACCTGGTCAGCCAATGTCATGGAAACAGCAGATGTTCCTAATGTTTGTATACTCAGTTGATTATAATAATAGAGTACGACCCTTCCTCACACAGGAAGCTGCAAAGATCCTAATCCAGGCTCTGGTCATCTCCAGTCTAGACTACTGCAACTCTCTGTTGGCTGGGCTCCCTGCTTGTGCCACCAAACCCCTGCAACTTATCCAGAAGGCAGCAGCCCACTTGGTGTTCAACCTTCCCAAGTTCTCCAATGTCACCCCGCTACTCCACACACGCCACTGGCTTCCAGTCGAGGCTCACATCCACTAACCGACCCTCCCTATCTTCAGGCTATACTGAACTGAAACCCTACACCCCAACCCAAGCACTCTGTTCTGCCACCTCTGGTCTCTTGGACGTCCCACCCCTACGGGTCAGCTCAGTCCAGTGTTCATTTAGGATTTAGCCGAGACTTAGTCATTTTGACAAAAATATAATTAAGTCTTAATCATTATTCAAATGAAAAAAATGTGACAGTCTAGTTATTGTCAAAATGACAAAAGCAGCAGGCAATTTTAGTAAACTAAATGCCCTTTCATTTTAGTCACATCATATTGGTATTGTCTCATCAACCTATAGTAAACAAAATCACCGACTTCCATGTGCAAAACACACAGTACACCATAGCCTTGTCCTACCAACATATTTTTCTGCATAACATCATATTCTCTTCCCAACAGCAGAAATATGATAAACATCTACAGTGCCGTGAAAAAGTATTTGCCCCCTTTCTGATTTTCTCTATTTTTGATATTGAACAATAACAGATCAACCAAAACCTAATATTAGATAAAGGGAACCAGAGTTTAGATATAACAAAAAAAAGATAGTTATTTTATTAATTTAAAAAAGTTGTGCAACACCCAATTCCCCTGTGTGAAAAAGTAATTGCCCGTTCAATAACTCATTGTGGCACCTTTAGCTGCAATGAATGATACCAAATGCTTCCTGTAGTTGTTGATCAGTCTCTCACATCGCTGTGGAGGAATTTTGGCCCACTCTTGCTTTAACTCAGTGACATTTGTGAGTTTTCAAGCATGAAGTGCTTGTTTCAAGTCCAGCCACAACATCTCAATTGGGATTAGGTCTGGACTAGGCTATTCCAAAACTTCAAATGTGTTGCTTTTTTAACCATATTCATGTAGACTTGACTGTGCGTTTTGGCTCATTGTCTAGCTGCATGACCCAGCTGCGCCTCAACTTCAACTCACAGACGGATGACCTGACATTCTCCTGTAGAATTCTCTGATACAGAGCAGAATTCATGGTTCCTTCTATTAAGGCAAGTTGTCCAGGTCCTGAGGCAGCAAAGCATCCTCAAACCATCACACTACCACCATCATGCTTGACCGTTGGTTGAAGATCTGATAACATTCCTTATCAAAAACACTGTATTAGAATATATGATAATTATCTGGCCATGTAAATGCCTATTTCAGCCTACATTGATATTACACATTACATAAATTACATAAAAAACAAACAGACACGGAAGCACAGACAGAGGGACAGAAGAGATAGGCAGGCACAATCACCAGATGATGGTGTAAAGTATTGGAGAGTAGTATGGGTTGCACCTCCATCATTCACATTGTCATCATCATTTCACAGACGCCACAGCCACATTGATGCCTAAAAGTACAACGGGAGCTAATGACTGTTTCATCCAATGATGTAGTTGAGTCACTAAAGTAAAAGTCTTGAGTCTCCATGCTCGAGTCCTGGTCCAAGTGCTCAAGTCTGAGTCTCTAGGTCCACATGAACTCAAAATAAAATATATTTACCCAGTCAGATAGTGTAGTGGCGAGAGGAATTTAGTCAATCAATTGTTTGCTCTCCCTTTCCCTTTCTTTTCCACCAAATGTTTGCATATAGGCTACGTTCAGTTGAAAGATGTTCTCGAATGTTGAAGATAGAAATACCATGAATAGAGCCAACGTTATTCCTTAGTCAACATGTCAGAGGAAGGTTTGTTCTACATAGCATATTTCTCTCTGAACGTTCTAAACGTTGCGTCCTGCTGAACGCGCCCCCAGGTTGTTAGCTATAGCTAGCTAACTGAACAAGGTGTAGCCTAAACCAATGGTTAACAGTCCGGTCCGCAAGTAGCTACATTTTAAAATAGCCCGAGATATGCTTCATGAATGTAAAATGCAGCCCACCAATGCATGATAGAAAGAAAAAAAAAGTAGTGCCAGTATTATGGGCCATGTCTTTTGAACTGTAACCTAAGGGCTATTTTCTCTGAATAAAAGAGCGGGAATTGTCTTCTTTGGCCTCAGAACCTATATATGAGATGCAGTGGGAAAAGTGGGAGTGTTGAGCGAGACTACATTTACTGTTGGACATAGGCGGCAGAAAAAGCGCTTAGGCCCAATACTTTTTTTAATGCAGAAAAACCCTTCCCCCTGAAGCTAGAACAGCCAATTCCCTGCCCATCTTCCAAAAACATCTGAAACCCTACCTCTTCAAAGAGTATCCTAAATGAATCCCATGGCAGTTTGCTCTTTAAACCATTTAGTTTGGTCTTTTTGAAAGCCATAGAGGGTGGGGGAGTTATTTGTTCCCCCAGGCATGGAAGACATGAACAAAGGTTGAAATTTAAAGCTGTGAGTGACAGGTCTTATTTCTCCCTCAGGCCATTGCTAACCGGCAGACTCTATATTAATACTGTGTGTGTGTGCTCCTTACACAACATACTTCAATTATTATCTAGTCACTCAACATTTTCTGAGAAGATTTCACATGGAATAGCTTTCTTTCTAATAATTGTTGTATTTTCATTTTTTGTTGAAATGATTATGGCCTAAAAAAGGTTCAAATGCTGAAGATTTTTCAAAATAAATCTAAATCGGATGTAAAATTACGTTTAGCTGCCAAAAGAATAAAACAAAAAAAATCTAATCAGATGCCTTTCGCTGAAGCTCTGTGACCTTGGTTGCGTCCCAAATAGCATCCTATTCCTTATGTAGTGCACTACTTTTGGCCAGGGAACTATGTAGGGAATAGGGAGCCATTTGAGATGTATGAGGCCCAGAGTTGGGAACCAAGTCACTATTATTTGAGTCACAAGGTCCAAGTCTGGAGTCGAGTCTGGAGTCAAGTCCAGGTCGTGCATTCTAAGAGCAAGTCAAGTTGAGTCAAGTCACACGTTTTTTCAAGTAAGGTAAAAAAAATGTATACAGGCAACGACTTGTTCAACAACAAAAAAT
Organism: Oncorhynchus gorbuscha; assembly: GCF_021184085.1. Classification (NCBI taxonomy): domain Eukaryota; kingdom Metazoa; phylum Chordata; class Actinopteri; order Salmoniformes; family Salmonidae; genus Oncorhynchus; species Oncorhynchus gorbuscha. Next base: position 97,431,622 of record NC_060173.1, read on the forward strand.
CTGTCTATTTATGGAGGCTACTAAACAGCCCTTTATTTAGTCTACAACACATTATGTAATAATACATTAACAACCAATTCCAAACAGGCTTCACAAGTACATTTTCACATAGCAAAATACCAGTAGGCCTCTGTTAGTAAGTGTTGCTTGATGCCCCATTGCTGGTGAGCTTGCAACGTAAACAGTTCATATTCTTGATGACCAAATTACTTGATTTTCAGAGCCCACATATTTTATTTTACCTTTATTTAAATAGGCATGAGACAATTTTATTTGATATTAATGTATGATTTGATATTAATTTATGTCAATCATCTCTCCCTACAATTTGACATTTGTGCTGCACCCGATCTCCTATAGCTGTACAGCAAATCAGCAATCTGTTCACTCAGCCGTTTTCAAACATTTTGACCTGCGAAGCCCAAAAAGGATTGGTTCAAAGCTTGCGACCCCTCGTGCACAGGGCGAACACAATCACTCCGCAAATGTAGCGTGTCATTACAGCCATAAACAGTGATTCACTTTCAAAACACAAGATACAGAAATAAACTGCGTTTTACATTTGGAGCTGAAAGTCATTCATGTTAGCAGTCACTATCAACTAGGGCTATTATGTCACTGTCACTTCTCTGGAGGTCAGAGCAAGCAGGATCATAACTGTATGCAGCGGAGGTTGCATGATCTGTCTGTAGCATTTTTCTTACTCTCAAACATCGTCATTCATTCTCCAGAATGTAACATCTTCATCCCGTAACTATTGAAGGTAGTGCGATGTTACAGCGATCTTTAGACATAAAGCCAGAACTGAGGTATATTATAAACCACCCAAACTAGGCCTATCTGAAATTCGAAAATGATCAATGAAATCACCAGCTTGTTGTGGCAAAGATGCGTTCCGTAGAAGATTTATATGGATAATATTCATGTAGGTATGCTATTCTCTTTTTGCCAGGCAGAACTGGAGAATATCAAACAAGCGCTTTCTGGTCACTAATCTGAATATGTGCGTCTGCCTTTGCGCGCCAATGCTGGTGACTGGTCAACAGTTAAGAAGCACAACGTTTTGGTTCTGAAGCACAGATTAGTTTTTGAAACAAGAATTTGGTCCAATGCCGTAGGCTAACGTTAGGTGACTAGATCGAATAAGCAAAAATATACATATAAAATACAAACAGTATGTATGTAGCCTATTAAAATATGTATGGAAAATATATATTATTCCCATTCAGTTTCACACTCAATCCCCCAAAACCTTCTCACTGTGCTAGCTCAGCCAACCTGTGTTGATTGACAGTTTGCTGGTTCAATCAGAGGGCAGAAAGTGTGCATTTCACCAGCCAATCAGTTTTTGTTGCAATTGCGATACTGTCTCTGGCTGCGTGTAGAGCAATCCACGGAGACTCTGTGCCACAAAATGAGTGACAAGGCGTAACAAAACCTGCCCAGATAATTTTAAGTAATCAGTCTCAAGTCAAAGTCGAGTCCTGAGTCTTGCGGCTCGAAGTCCAAGTCATGTCTCAAGATATTTTATTTTCTATCAAGCCGAGTCTCAAGTCATCAATTTTGTGACTCGAGTCAGACTCACATCTCTGATAAGCCCTGGTCAAAAATAGAATAGGGTGCCATTTGGGAAACAGACCTTTTACTGTTAATACAAACCACTGTAAAATGTTCCGTGCGAGATGGAAATATTCTTGGAAACATTTAATGCTTTTCCAACATAAATAAAGTTTGCAGCTGCCCAAAGCTATGAGGAGTGGACATAGGAAGAGGAACATTTTGAAAACACGCTGAGAGAGGGAGTTTTGTGAAATCCAAGCCTATGGCTCAATAAATCTATTTTATTTCTCTAAGTGCACTCAGACAGCTCCTAAGCAAAAGGCCCTCCTTTGACCACTCTGCTTGGCCACATGAGAACGCCCATTGTGCCACTTCTTTTGGTACTGTTTGTCAACCAATTAGGAGCGAAAATATGCCTTATTTACCAAACTAAATGGATATTGGGCTCCATGTTTGGCAGGAACAAACATGAATGGGCCTGGCGTATTTCAGCAGAGAGGGAAACAGAAATCTGTTGTGGAGGCTGTGTGAGCGGAGGGCTTCCACATCCCCCTGGGAGTAGCTAGTAGCTGCACCAGTGTATGGTTCAACTACAGATTTAATAAATCATGCTTTTCAGCCCTCTACTTCTCAGTACACATCCGGGTACATGGACCACAGCGCTGGACGCTTCGTTACACAACATTCCACAACCCCAGAAAATTTGCAGTTACTTTCCTGATTCTCCGTATGTCTCCATCCTGCTGTTGCGGAAGGAGACAGAGGCTGTGTCCCAAATGGCACACTATTCCTTATTAGTGCGCTACATTTGACCAGGCAAAAGTTGTGGCCAAAAGTAGTGCACTAATAGGGAATAGCGTGTCATTTGGGATGCACATATGAGCCTTAGCAGCACTGAGACGGAGCTGAAGGAGACTTTTCCAGTCTGTGTGAGACATCCTGTGAAATGGCCTGTTTCTCTGAGACTAGCAGTCCCCCTAAGAGCTACAAAACTAATGAGAGAGATGAGTCCAAATGGAATAGGCTGCTACTGCACCAATATATTTTACTTAAGATTCCAATTCTTGGAAAGACATCTAAAGAACATACAAAAACACTCATCTTTACATTACATGTATTATACATAAACGTGTCAGGGGCCATTACATGTATTTTATGTACATTTACATTACATTTAAGTCATTTGTATTCATTTATTTAAGTAGGAAAAACCCTTAAAAACATATTTTGCAAGGGCGACCTGATCAATTGAACATGAGTTATGTTGAAAATACATTTCTTTAATAAATGACTATCGCAGAGTGACCCGCCAGACCTTAGTGATGCTTACTGTGATGTTTTGTGACACAGTGGTAACATCATATCTCAATGGGACACTCACCTCCTCAGGACAGAGCTCATGGGTGCAGCTCATGAAGTGGGTACAGAGCAGAGGGGAAGGAGATGGAGTGACGAGACTGGGATGGCAGCTCCAAACACTGCTGGAACATCTTCTCAAACGCACGACTGTAAAAGCTATCAGAAGGGAGAAGGAGAGAGCGAGAGAGCGAGAGAGCGGGAAAGAGGAGAGGGAAAGAGAGAGGAGAGAGGAAAAGAGGAGAAGAGAAAGAGACGGAAAGAGGAAGAGAGAGAGAGAGAGAGAAAAGAGGAGGAGAGAAATAGAACGAGCATGAGCTGCAAATTTCAAACATACATCTGGTACAATCATATTTAAATCTGTCCAACCCTCTCCTCTCCTGTGCTGTGCTGTCTCCACCGAACATAAAGAAAAATAACAAAACCTCTAACAGACAGTTACCATGGGGTTTTAGAGGATGAATGATGGCTATATAGCCTATTAGCTTTTACTATATTTTCCTTGTAAACGACTTTAACTGAATATGGAGGTAGATGTAAATGTAGACTCCAGAGGTAAACCTCCCACTTGCACACTGCACCTTTGATCCAATCTATTTCTATTGAGGTCGTGTCTTCCTGTTTTTACTTTTATACGTACATTTGATGTGTTTTTATTAATATTTTACTTTTTCAATCAAATTGCCCAGCAATGACTCTAAAGGAGATTTGAAGTGGGTCATGTTTACATCTGTATCGGACTCTTTTAAGAACTGTGCGACTCTCTGAATCTTGAACAATTAATGCACCTACAAGATCAAATCCCAGAGCACCTAACAAACCAACGCTATTGGATATTCTTCTAACGAATACCCCTCACAAATACACATGAACTGGGATATTCTGTATTGATGTCAGAGATCACTGTGCAAAGCTTGTATTAGAAATACACAAATGACCCTGTTACATTTGAAAGACATTTTAGACAGTTTGATAAGCAAGCATTTACATGATCTGATTCCCAATGTTGACACTGCCTGGGAATATTTTGATATTTCTGTCCATTAGTGATCAGCATGCCCCTGTGAAGAAATGTAGATTCAGTGGAAGGGACCATCCCTGGTTTTCTGATAACTTAGCAGAATTAAATAGAAACAGAAATGTCTCTTGGGCTCAGGATATACATATAAATCAAATCAAATTTTATTAGTCACATGCGCCGAATACAACAGGTCACCTTATAGTGAAATGCTTACTTATGAGACCCTAAACGACAGTTCATTTTTTTTTAATATGGAGAACAATAAGAGAGAAATGTAACAAGTATTAAAAGAGGAGCAGTAAAATGGCCGTGCAGTCATGAGTGAACAGGGAGTACAGGAGGGGACTGAGCAAGCATTTACATTTAAGTCATTTAGCAGACGCACTTATCCAGAGCGACTTACAAATTGGTGCACCCCTGAGGGGCCCATGTTGAGGATCAGCGTGGCGGATGTGTTGTTACCTACCCCTACCACCTGGGGGCGGCCTGTCAGGAAGTCCAGAATCCAGATGCAGAGGGAGATGTTTAGTCCCAGGGTCCTTAGCTTAGTGATGAGCTTTGAGGGCACTATGGTGTTGAACGCTGAGCTGTTGTCAATGAATAGCATTCTCACATAGGTGTTCCTTTTGTCCAGGTGGGAAAGGGCAGTGTGGAGTGCAATAGAGACTGCATCATCTGTTGGGGCGGTACGCAAATTGGAGTGGGTCTAGGGTTTCCGGGATGATTGTGTTGATGTGAGCCATGACCAGCCTTTCAAAGCACTTCACGGGTACCGACGTGAGTGCTACAGGGCGGTAGTCATTTAGGCAGGTTACCTTCGTGTTCTTGGGCAGAGGCACTATGGTGGTCTGCTTAAAACACGTTGGTATTACAGACCCCGACAGGGAGAGGTTGAAAATGTCAGTGAAGACACTTGCTAGTTGGTCAGCGCATGCTCGCAGTACAAGTCCTGGTAATCGGCCTGGCCTTGCGGCCTTGTGAATGTTGACCTGTCTAAAGGTCTTACTCACATCGGCTAAGGAGAGCGCGATCACACAGTCTTCCGGTACAGCTGGTGCCCTCATGCAGGTGCCCTCATGCAGGTGTCATTTGCCTCGAAGCGAGTATAGATGTAGTTTGGCTCATCCGGTAGGTTCGTGTCACTGGGCAGCTCTCGGCTGTGCTATCCTTTGTAGTCTGTAATGGTTTGCAGGCCCTGTCACATCCGACGAGCGTCAGAGCCGGTGTAGTACGAATCGATCTTAGTTCTGTATTGACACTTTGCCTGTTTGATGGTTTGTCGGGGGGCATAGCAAGATTTATTATAAGCTTCCGGGTTAGAGTCCCGCTCCTTGAAAGCGGCAGCTCTAGACTTTAGCTCAGTGCGGATGTCCCCATAATCCATTGTTTCTAGTTGGGGTATGTACGTACGGTCACTGTGGGGACGACTTCATCGATGCACTTATTGATGAATCCAATGACAGATGTGGTGTACTCCTCAATGCCATCGGAGGAATCCTGGAACATATTCCAGTCTTTGCTAACAAAACAGTCCTGTAGCTTAGCTTCTGCTCTACCTGAGCACTTTTTTAAATCAATCTAGTTACTGGTGCTTCCTGCTTTACTTTTTGCTGTAAGCAGGGATTTGGAAGATAGAATTATGGTCAGATATGCCAAATGGAGATGCCAAATGGATGGAGAGCTTTGTATGCATCCCTGTGTATAGGTGGCCCAGAGTTCTTTTCCCTCTGGTTGCACATTTAACATGTTGATAGAAATTAGGAAAAACTGATTTATGTTTCTCTGCATTAATGTCCCCGGATACTAGGAGCACTGGTAGGTAATGTGGTCTGCAGCTTATCATGAGAAACTCTACCTCAGGCGAGCAATAGTTCGAGACTTTCTTAGATATCGTGCACCAGCTGTTGTTTACAAAAATATAGACCACCGCCACTGGTCTTACCAGACGCCGCTGTTCTATCCTGCCGGTACATCGTATAATCAGCCAGCTGTATGTTGAGATTGTTGTCGTTCAGCCACAACTCCATGAAGCATAAGATGTAAGTCTTTAATGTCCTGTTGGTAGTTTAATCTTCCCAATAACTCATCAATTTTTTGGTCCAAAGATTGCGTGTTGGCGAGCAGAATTGAGGGGAGTGGGGGTTTATCCGATCGCCTCCTACTCCTCAGAAGGCAGCCCGCCCTCCGGCCTCTCTTTCTCCGCCTCCTCTTCACACAGACCACTGGGGTCGGGGCCTGTTCCCGAGGGAGCCATATATCCTCCGCCTTGGGCTCGTCAGACTCGTGAAAGGAGAAAAAGGGTTCTGCTAGTCTGTGGTGAGTAATCGCAGTCCTGATGTCTAGAAGTTATTTTCAGTTATAAGAGACGGTAGCGGCAACATTATGTGCAAAAATAGTTTTTTTTTTAAATGTGAAAAAACGTTCAAACAACGCAGATAAACAAACAAAAAAAACTCTGTTAGGGGCACGTAAAACGTCTGCCATCTGCTCCGGCGCCATTTTACTCAATGCTCCTGTTGACTGGGCCTCCTTCAGAGTGCTAAGAAACAAATGTACAGGATTGATCAGGAAGTTCAAATCAGATTTCTATCTAAATACAGTCACAGAGAACCTTAACAACCCTACCATGTTCTGGAAGCTAATCAAAATCAGTGTCAGGTTCTATTGTATCCTCTGACCTTCCTGACCATTTAATGATGGATTCTAAAGAAGTGAAGGACAAAGACGATATTGTAGTGGTTTTTAACAAGCACTTCATATCTGCTGGTTCAGTTTTTGATAACGGTGGGGCCCAGGTCTCTAATGTAAGTTCTGTTACAGTAAACTATGATATAGGCCCTCATGTGAACCATTAACTTTGAGCCTGTTTCTTATGCCGAGGTCTATAAAGCACTAAAGGCAATAGACACAAAGTCTGCAGGCCCAGACAACCTGTATCCCTACCTCTTTAAGATAGCAGCTGGTATTATTACTGAACCTGTGGCTCACATTTTCAACTTGAGTCTCTTGACCAATTCCATACCCAGCATTTGGAAATCAGCTTATGTCCTCCCACTGCTAAAGGGAGGAGATCCCTTAGATGCTAATAACTATTGTCCTATCTCCAAACTCCCTATCCTGGCCAAAGTCTATGAATCCCTATTGAACTCAGTTAAAAAAAACGTCTTAATTGAAAAGAACATACTGAGCGGGGTTCAGTCTGGCTTTAGATCGAGGCACAGCACCACAACTGCAGCTATGGCAGTGACAAATGCACCTGATAAAAACAATATTGTGCTGCTCTGTTTGTTAATTTATCAAAGACATTTGATTCAGTTGACCATGAATTGTTGCTAGCTAGACTCAGTAACATTGGTCTCAGTAAAGGGGCAGTAAATTGTTTTCTGTCAGAAAGATTGTTTTAGGAACTATGTGAATATACCAACAATCACAAGGCTAGCATTCTTGAGATTAATAGAGGTGTGCCCCAGGGTGCCATTTTAGCTCCTGTATTGTTCTCAATTTTTATTTATGATTTGCGAACTGGGATGCAACCAGCAAAGTTGTATCTATATGCAGATAATAGTCATATATTAATGTGCTCCTTCTCTGGTTCAGGCTGTTGAAGAGCTTCAGACTGCTTTCAGTCACTGCAGGCCTCCCTTTATGGTCTGAAACTGGTCTTGAACGCACAAAAAACTAAATTAATTAACTTTGCCAGAGCTCGCACTCAGCCAAAGAAGGTTAAAATTTGTCACATCTGGTGGCTTATTAATTGAAAAAAAGTGGCATCCTACAAATACCTAGGTATATAGTTGGATGACATGTTTTCCTTTAAAGTTCATATGGATAATCTTGTGAAGAAACTGAAATTGTTTTTTTATTTTAATAGTAAGCCTTGCTTCCTGCTTACGGCTAGAAAGGTTGTCCAGGCCACTTTTCTCTCTGTAAATGATTATGGTGACTTGTATAGGCATGCAGCCTACTCCATCTTACAGAAACTGGACTCTGTTTATAATGCATCCATTGCACTTTATTACAAATGCCAAGTCACTCACCCATTGCACCTTGTAACAAAATGGTGGTTTGGACCTCACTTTATATGTGCAGAAAGCTACATTTGTATGTGTTCGTCTACAAAGCCCTTTTGGATAAACTCCCTCTTTACCTCAGTAGTCTGGTCTCCTTCACCACCAGCAGTTACCATACCCGGTTTGCTAGGTGGTTGCTACTTAAGTCTCCAGGACATTTACAGAATTAGGTAAGACTGCCTTCTCGTCTTGTGTTTTTATGGGAGAATGTTACAGGAGTGTAAATTCTTTTTTCGGCTGGATCATGCTGGTGAATTGTATTGTAAGTTTAAATGTTGTAATGTATTGATTGTTACTGCCTCCATTGAAAAAGATCCTGGTAAAAAAAAACATTTTTTTAAATGGGACATGTAGGTTTTTCTAAATAGGAATCCGAATCCCAAATGTAGACGCCTACCAGAAGATGGAGTCCACATAACCTAATACCTTTCCTGTTTTAAACGGCTGTGTAACTGAACATGCAGGTAAATGTCAACGTAGATCCCTACCAGAATAGGCCCTGCTGTAAACTAGCGTCTTGTCCAGGGGGTGTACTTCTCCATCAAGCTGCCTCACGCTATGGAAGCAGGAGATATGCGCCTGCCCTTTGGGTTGTTCTGGCGCAAACCAGATTTACTTACCAGAATATGGAGAGGTCAGACGTCTCCACCAGCATCTCCACCAGGGAATCCACCATCTTGGTGTGAAATATAATGGTATTCATCATCTTGCCTAGCTCACGGTGGTCTGCGATGCCCAGAGAAGCCTTTGACACACTAGTATAGGCCTGACCAAGAGATAAACAAGGCATTATTGGTATGTCTGACCAGAGGAAAACACAACACGTACCTTCTCATTCAAGAGTTCTTATTTTGACTATTTTCTACATTGTAGAAAAATAGTGAAGACATTATAACTATGAAATAACATATGGAATCATGTAAGTAACCAAAAGTGTTAAACAAAATCAAAATATATTTTATATTTGAGATTCTTCAAAGTAGCAACCCCTTTCATGACAGCTTTGCACACTTGGCATTCTCTCAACCAGCTTCATGAGGAATGCTTTCCCAACAGTCTTGAAGGAGTTCCCACATATGCTGATCACTTTTTGGCTACTTTTTCCTTCACGCTGCAGTGATTGTGGAGACCAGGACATCTGGTGCAGCACTCCACCACTCTCCTTCTTGATCAAATAGCCTTCACACAGCCTGTAGCTTTGTTTTGGGTCAATGTCCTGTTGAAAAACAAATGATAGTCCCACTAAGCGCAAACCAGATGGGATGGCGTATCACTGCAGAATGATGTGGTAGCCATGCTGGTTAAATATGCCTTGAATTATAAATAAATCACAGTGTCACCAGCAAAGCACCCCCACCATCACACCTCCTCCTCCATGCTTCATGGTGGGAACCACACATGGGGAGATCATTCATTCACCTACTCTGCATCACACAAAGACACGGCGGTTGTAACCAAACATTTTGTACTCATCAGACCAAAGGACAGATTTCCACCGGTCTAATGTCCATTGCTTGTGTTTCTTGGCCCATGCAAGTCTCTTCTTCTTATTGGTGTCCTTTAGTAGTGGTTACTTTGCAGCAATTTGACCATGAAGGCCTGATTCACGCAGTCTCCTATGAACAGTTACATTTAACATTTACATTCAAGTCATTTAGCAGTTGATGTTGAGATGGGTTTGTTACTTGAACTCTGTGAAGCATTTATTTGGGTTGCAATCTGAGGTGCAGCTAACTCTAATGAACATATCCTCTGCAGCAGAGGTAACTGTGGGTCTTCCTTTCCTGTGGCGGTCCTCATGAGAGACAGTTTCATAATAGCGCATGATGGTTTTTGCGACTGCACTTGAAAAAACTTTCAAAGTTCTTGAAATGTTCTGTATTCTGTTTCTCTTTGCTTATCAGAGCTGTTCTTGCCATTATATGGACTTTGTATTTTACCAAATAGGGCTATCTTCTGTATACCACCTCTACCTTGTCACAACACAACTGATTGGCTCAAACACATTAAGGTAAGAAATTCCACAAATGAACAAGGCATACCTGTTAATTGAAATGCATTCCAGGTGACTACCTCATGAAGAGGATTGAGAGAACACCAAGAGTGTGCAAAGCTGTCATTAAGGCAAACAGTGGCTACTTTGAAGAATTTCCATTTGTTTAACACTTTTTTGGTTACTATATGATTCCATATGTGTTATTTCATAGTTTTGATGTCTTCACTATTACTAAATAGTAAAAATAAAGAAAAAACCTTTAATGAGTAGGTGTCCACACTTTTGACTGGTACTTGTATGTAATGTTGTCTACAGCTGAAGCGGCTTTATATCTATTTTATTTGTCAAATATATCAAATCAACAGATTTTTGGTATCATGCAGTTTGAAATCTTTTAAAGAATCATTTTCCTGTTAGTAGCGTTCCTTTGCCACTTTCCCAAAAACTCCCTATTTCCTAGGAATTAAAGAAAAAGCTGATTCCATTTGAATTTGGAAGTCAGTGGGAGTCTGGAAGGAAAAGTGTGGTTGGATGAGTTACCATATCATTAACATCTAAGGAAAGATTTCTGGGAAGACGTCCGTGTTAACTTGATACCGCTGATACTGACAATAGCCAAATAACACAATTTCCTCCCAAAGCATATGGTATCAAACCAAGACTGTATGCAAAACAGATTCTCTCTGGTGTCTTTGCAGAGTTCAAGACAATGCTTTCTTTGAACGTCGAGATCGTCAGAAGGAAAATGGCTACAGTTCTGTCACTGTGTCCCAAATGACACCCTTCTCACATAGTGCACTACTTTTGACCAGAGCCCTATGGCGCAATATGTAGGGAATAGGGTGTAATTTGGGCAACACAACAAGAGCAGTGAAACATCTGCGTTACCAGGGTACAACTAGGCCTTAGAGAATCAATCTGAGAGTCCAAAAATAAAAGCACATACTTTTTGGAAAGAAGTCATCGTGAGCTACAAAAGTGTGAGAAAATGCAGCAAAAGTGTTGACTCGAACATGTTCCACTGGGTCTCAACATCTCTAAATGTCTGCCAACTTAAAGAACATTCAATGCCAACCTGGTACCACAGCCACAAAAACATTTAGCAGGTGCTAAACTCACACAAACGTTGTTCAAACGGCCGTGCAAGGATTATATATTGAAAAATTAGGCAAGGGGACAGCCTAAAGATGATTGGAATTCAAGGCCTATTTCGAAACGTTAAAGTGCTGTTGCATGATGTTCATGGTGCCATTGTCAGAACCACATTAGAAAACAGCACTGTGGAGAAGAGACATGACAAGAGAAAAACAGAGAAAGAGAGAAAGAAAGAGGGTTAGGGTTTCTCTTCCCTCAATCCAGTCCAACTGTGGCTCAACCAACATCTGCTCCTTGGAGTTAGATCATGACACGATGCAAGACTCAGTTTAGATTACAATCACTAACATGACCTTACTGTGGTAATGGCAGCTTGTGTTTCTCATCCAACATGTTCACTTAATGGATCAGACAAACAACAAGAGTTCCCTAAATAAAACAGAGATTTAAAGAAAATAAAGAAAAGTACTTGATAGATAGAAAGAACATCGATATGGCTTATGACAAGGCCTGTGTGCTGTAACCGCTCACATGGCTTGTGGGTTGTGGTTGACAAGCAGCTCGGAGGAGAAGAGAGCACATGTGGTAGAACCTTTAGAAGCAGTGTTCTTGATGCTTGTGGAAGAGACAGGTTTAGATTCTGATCCAAACATGAAGCTTTCAGGACCATCTTGATAAACTAGGATTATTCGCTGACACATTCTTATTTACAACAATCTATTTTTAGGGATTACAGTGACACCTAAATATGTAGGTATAGGCATATACTGTGAATACAGTATAGCTGTTCATACATTTGTCAGCTGTTCTTATACATAATGTTTAAAATACTTTCTGAATTTGCTTTAACCCTGGCAAACACTAAACGCAAAAACACACAGTGAATAAACCAACATCCTGCTTCTTGTAATCTGAGCAGTTCTGTTTTTGCTATCATAGTGTTAAGAGGCTGGCTGTGAAGGGTGTAGCGCAGTCAGTAGAAAAACCATGAGACTTGAGAAAATAGTTGTTCAGCTGTGTTGGGAAAACAGTCCCCATTCCACGCATGGAAGCTTTTCTCTTTTCCCCTTGCCTGCTGACTAAACTGAGAAACCTTTCCGAGTTGAAGAATTTCTTGCCGAGGCCCTGAGCTAAGATCAAACATCTCAGAGGGAGTTGAGTGGGACCGTACGTCACAAATGCACTCAATTCCCTATGTAGTGCACTACTTTTGACTAGGGCCTAAAGACCTAACGCGTAAGACCCTGGTCAAAAGTAATGTGAACAGGGCGCCATTTGGGACGCACACTGAAAAATCCATCTGAGTTGAGGGCTGGGCGAATCGGAAGGCAGCGAAAGGGCGAGCCGACCAACGGGTCAGGGAGTGATGTGGGTCCCTGACAGCAGGGATGGTTGTGTTGATCTCAGCAGAGTACTGAGGAGTCAAGCGTGATTGAGAGAGAGAAAGAAAGCGAGAGAGCGAGAGAGCTCAACTCAACCACACTTGAAAATAATATGCCATCTCTCTTTTCTGGGGTGAGTTGCGATTTATTTGGGACAGGATAAAAGACGTGCAACGATTCTTAAACAAACACTGTTTCAAAGAAGAATATTTATTGTCATTCATTCCAAATTCATTTTTAAGAAATGGTCAGGGAATGGGGCCCAGAATCTATCTTCCAATAAAGTTATTTTCCCTGAGAACATGGACATTTATTTTATCACCACTTCAAATAACATGTACATCATGCACATGAATAAAAAGTTGGAAAAGAAAACAGATGTGCTTCTACACCTGCATTGCTTGCTGTTTGGGGTTTTAGGCTGGTTTTCTGTACAGCACTTTGAGATATCAGCTGATGTACGAAGGGCTATATAAATAAATTTGATTTGATGATGTATAGACATTTGTCCTCCTCACAGTATCTCAGGCCATATTATCTATTACTAGTCTGTTAAATGAATGTGCAGTTGGGCTTCTCACACATGTACAAAGAACATCGCTCTGGGCCTGTATTCACAAAGTGTCTTAGAGTAGGAGTGTGGATCTAGGAACAGGTCCCCCCCTCTTATTCATTACGATCTAAAATACCAAACTGTCCTATATCAGTTATATATTGCCCCCCCCCCCCCACACACACTGGCTTACAGACAGGAAAGTAAGACAGGAGTAGGGTAACTGGAGTAGTGTAGCATGCTAAACACTGGTCTCTCATTACTGGCTAATTATGAGTGCTAATTACGACACAAACACAGAGCACAGTGGCCTCTCAGCATGATCTGGGTTCAAATCATATTCAAAATCTTTCAAAATACTTTAGGCCTTTGCTCTAGCCTGCCTGGAGTGCCAGATGGGCTGAGTTTGACACTTTTGAGACTATTATAGTTGTTCCATTGCACCAAGCAAGCTCAATTGAGCAGACAAAGTATTGTGAAAGGATTTCAAACACTATTTGAACCCACGTCTGTCTCCCAGCTCCAGCCGCAAAGCTGGTCTCATTTTCCTGATGGCTTCTTACCTGCAATCTGAACCAGTCCAGCCTCATGCCCCTGAAATCAAACACGTCCCCGTCTTCCACTGTAACACCGACAGAGACAATTCACTCAGATATGGGATCAACATGACACTGGAAGGAAGGAGGACAGAGTAGGGGAGATGTGGGGAGCGGCGCGGGCTCCTACTCTGCTCGCCATCTGTCCTCCCTCCTTTCATCTGTCCTTCACTCTTCACGCTTTTAGTGCTCAAGACTAACATGGCTAGATAAAAAACAACTAAGCATGATGAAGTAGACATTTCCTAACCTGGACTATTTACTGTACAGCAACAGGATGGATTGAACTGTGTTATCAACAACAGTCTCAATGAGAAACTGTTTATTGTTGATGATATTTATGTAATATGAGTGGCAGGCCGTGTTAGGTTGAATACCTTGTTTGACGCCGAGGGAGGTCATGGTGTTGACGAAGGAGGACATTATAATGGACTCATCCTCAGGACAGACGGACAGATTCTAGAGGAGAGGAAAATGAGGAGAGGACAGGGCCTCAGTTAGACACGGTTTAAAGTTGGAATTCACACCGCATATCAGAGAGCAAGACATGTCCAAGCAAAAAAAATAATTAAAAAAATACTTGATCTCCATCTAGTGGTCAGCTCTGTTGTTTTCCTTCAAAATAGAAACCTGCATACAACATAGTACAGTACACTGGGTCATCAGTCATACCCTAGATCATAAATACTAAGATATTATGAAACCAAGGGGAGAACATTGACAATGAGTTTCTCTGAAATGGCATCCTAATCCCTACATAGTAAACTACTTTTGACCTGGGCCCCATGGACCATGGTCATATGTAGTGAAATATATACAGTGCATTCGGAAATAATTCAGACCCTTCACATTTTGATACGTTACAGCCTTATTCTAAAATGGATTAAATTTAAATCCTCAATCTACACACAATAGCCCATAACGACAAAGTGACATAGGTTAAGACATTTTTGCAAATGTATTAAAAATAAAAAACTGAAATTATTCAGGCCCTTTGCTATGAGACTTTAAATTTAGCTCAGGTGTGTCCTGTTTCTATTGACCATACATAAGATGTTTCTACAACTTGATTGGAGTCCACCTTTGGTAAATTCAAATGATTGGACATTATTTAGAAAGGCAGCATTGAAGGTCCCCCAAAAAACATTGGCCTCCATCATTCTTAAATGTAAATAGTTTGGAACCACCAAGACTCTTCCTAGAGCTGGCTGCCCGGCCAAACTGAGCAATCAGGGGAGAAGGGCATTGGCCAAGGAGGTGACCAAAAACCCGATGGTCACTCTGGCAGAGCTCCAGAGTTGCTCTGTGGAGATGGGAGAAACTTCCAGAAGGACAACCATCTATGTAGCACTCCACCAATCAGGCCTTTATGGTAGAGTGGCCAGATGGAAGCCACTTCTCCAAATTGGCTGTCATGTGCCTTTTACTGAGTTTGCAAAAAGGTACCTAAAGGATTCTCAGACCATGAGAAACAAGATTATCTAGCCTGAAATCAAACCTGGCATCATCCTCACGGTGAAGCATGGAGGTAGCAGCATCATGCTGTTGGGGATGTTTTTCAGCGACAGGGACCGGGAAACTAGCCAGGATCGAGGGAAAGATGAACGGAGCAAAGTACAGAGCAATCCTTGATGAAAACCTGCTCCAGAGTGCTCAGGACCTCAGACCGGGGGCGAAGGTTCCCCTTCCAACAAGACAACGACCCTAAGCCAAGACAAAGCAGGAGTAGCTTTGGAACATCTCTGAATATCCTTGAGTGGCCCAGCCAGAGCCCCGAATTGAACCCGATCGAGCATCTTTGGAGAGACCTGAAAATAGCTGTGCAGCGACACTCCCCATCCAACCTGACAGAGAAGATCTGCAGAGAAGAATGGTAGAAACTCCACAAATACAGATGTCAAGCTTGTAGCGTCATACCTAAAAAGACACGGGGCTGTAATCACTACCAACAATCCTTCAACAAAATACTGAGTAAAGGGTCCGAATACTTAAGTAAATGTGATATTTAAATAAAAAAGATTTATGCCTTGTCATAATGTGTGTGGTATTGTGTGTAGATTGATGATGAAAAAAACAATTTAATACATACTAGAATAAATCTAACGTACCATTTGAGAGGGAGCCCATGAGAGCTTCAGCTAGCAGTCTTACCTGTACTAGCTCGTTGAGCACCACGGCATCGAAGCCAGACAGGTACTGGACATAGTACCTCTGCATGACAGGACCATACTTCCTCACATGAGCCCTCAGCTCCTCCATGTAGAAGATCAGCTCTGCAATGTGCCTGAGGACATAGAAAAGCAAAAATTATCTAAAATTATACAAAACATAAACGCAAGATGTAAATTGTTGGTCCCATGTTTGATTAGCTGAAATAAAAGATCCCAGAAACTTTCCATATACACAAATCTTATTTCTCTTAAATTTTGTGCACAAATGTCTTTACATCCCTTTTCGTGAGCATTTCTCCTTTGCCAAAATAATCCATCCACCTGACATGTGTGGCATATTAAGAAGCTGATTAAACAGCATGATCATTACCCAGGTGCACCTTGTGCTGGGGACTATAAAAGGCCACTGTAAAATGTGCAGTTTTGTCATAGAACAATGCCACAGATGTCTCAAGTTGAGAGAGAGTGCAATTGGCATGTTGACTGCACGAATGTCCACCAGAGCCGTTGCCAGAGAATTTAATGTTAATTTCTCAAATATTGTTTTAGAGAATTTGGCAGTACTTCCAACCGGCCTCACAACCGCAGACCACGTGTAACCACGCCAGCCCAGGAACCTCCACATACGGCTTCTTCACCCGAGGGATCATCTGAGACCAGCCAACTGGACAGCTGATGAAACTGAGGAGTATTTCTGTCTGTAATAAAGCCCTTTTGTGGGGAAAAACTCATTCTCATTGGCTGGGCCTGGCTCCCCAGCGGGTGGGGGGCTATGTCCTGCCAGGCCCCACCCATGGCTGCACCCCTGCCCAGTCATGTGAAATCCATAGATTAGGGCCTAATGAATTTATTTCAATTGACTGATTTCCTTATATGAACTGTAACTCAGTAAAATAACTGAAATTGTTGCATATTGCATATTATTTTCATTTAGTATAAGAGAACAGAAGACCTAAACTTCATTCGTATGCTCAATACTCCTACACACCACGGCTTTCCTTAAAGGGTAATTTTATTCAAAAATCTTTGAGACATAGCACTTTTAGCCTCCTGATGGCAGTCAAGCAAGAGAAAAACATGTCACGAAGATGCATTTTCACACAGGGCCACTACATGCCATAGTTACAAGTTGAGTAAGTAGGATGTCTTACTTGTCAATAAAATCATCTGTGCTCTTCTTCTGGATGTTGTCTGCATGTCGTAGCAGCCAAATGATCTCATCCCGAGCGAACGACAGAGCCATGAATACAAACAGGGCCTAGGCAGAGGACAGGAGTCAGGTTTTATAGTTAATATCACCCATCAATTAGACACGACAGCCCACTTAGAGTGTAAGGACTACTGGATCTAAACAGGTCATTCAGGATTTGAATCCCAATCCTCTGACCCCTTTAAAGTTAGTCCAACTAGCATTATCATGTCAACACAACTAGAGTGCTTATACTATAGTGCTCGTTCAACTAGCAGTATCATGTTAACACAACTAGAGTGCCTATAGTGTCAGTCCAACTAGCATTATCATGTCAACACAACTAGTGCCTATACTAGTGTTCGTTCAACAAGCAGTATCATGTGAACACAACAATAGTGCCTATACTAGTGTTCGTTCAACAAGCAGTATCAAGTGAACACAACTAGTGCCTATAGTGTCAGTCCAACAAGCATTATCATGTTAACACGAGTGTATAGTGTTAGTCCAACACAGGAGGTGGCGGCACCTTAATTGGAGAGGACGGGCTTGTGGTATTGGCTGGAGCGGAGTGATATCAAATACATCTAACACATGGTTTCCAAGTGTTAGATGGCATTCCATCTACTCAGTTCCAGACATTATTATGAGCCGTCCTCCCCTCAGCAGCCTCCACTGTAGTCCAACTAGCATTATCATGTTAACACAACTAGAGTGCCTATAGTGTTAGTCCAACAAGAGAGCAGTAGCGCAGGTGCAGAGCTGTGGTTGAGCGGCAACACTCCCGGCAAAAGCCACATATACAAATCTCCCTAACTGAGACTGGGGTTCAATCCCTGTGTCCACCCTTCCCACTGTTTCTCCCACCTCCACCCCCTTCTGATTTCAAAACCGTCTAAATGGTGCCGTGATGAAAGAGCAGTGGTGCAGTACCTTTGGGCCCAGTAATCCTGGCTGGTCAGATAGGACTGTGGCCAGCTCCTTCAGGGCAGATCTCAAGAACTTGCGTCTTTCTCTGTGCATCAAGCCTCTGTAACAAAACAAACAATCACATTCTGAGAGGATAGTGTGGCAAATACAATTTAAAATCTCTGTGCTGAATTGCATCCTAAACCGTCAATGAGATACATTTGTGGGGCACTTACGCATGTGACAGAGCTTGTTCTTTGCACTCTTTGATGTCATTCACACGCTTATTGTAGCTGTGAAATGAAAAGGAAGAATAGTTCATTTACTCATACACACTTAAAATGCCTGGGTATATTCTTAAACTGTCCCTCATTGAGCATGCTTTTCAGTCCAGGGCGACGCTTAGTCCAGGAAAACTGTTAATGTGTGATCCCTCACCCGCGGATGTTGATGAAGAGGTCCTCAGCAGCCTTGTGGATGTGGAACACCTCGTCTCTGAAGAGACAGAGGCAGGTGCTGCTCTGAAGAGCCAACTTCCACAGGCTCAGAGCTGCCTGGTCGCTGTTCAAGACCCCATGACACAGGATGAAGCCAACTGACACACAAACACAAGGACAGAGAGAGTTCAATGCACAGAAATAAGATTGTGAAACATTCAAAACAAATACGGCATTTGTGGGGAATAAGAATATTTAGACTGATTTATAATTTTACCTGTGTTTTAAAGTGTTATGCTTTTAGATATACACATTGATGTTAAATACACCTGTACCATGAATTACAATTTAAAAAATTATCATGCTCCCCACTCCCTCCAATGGTATAAACCTATCAAGTCAATTAGGTCAGACTGTACTCTACAAACAAACACTTACATACTATCCACTTCTCCATGGCGTCCAGGGACAAGTATTCACAGGGCATCTAGAAGAAACAGAATCATAGGTCAATGCATGTTGCTGTGAGCAGGAAACGGTATGATTGGAGATCTACAGTGCCCATAGAAAGTCTACACCATTGAATTGTTTTCAGATTTTGTTGCATTTCAAAGAGGGATTTAAATAAATTTCATTTTTGATCCACACAAAATATTCCATCATTTCAAAGTGAAAAGAAAATTCTACAAATGAAATAACTAAAATACACAGAACCAGTCAAAAGTTAACACACCTACTCATTCAAGTTTCCCCCCCCTTATTTTTACTATTTTCTACATTGTAGAAAAATAGTGAAGACATTAAAACTACGGAAAAACACATATGGAATCACATAGTAACCCAAACAAAAAGTGTGAAACAAAATCAAAATATATGTTATATTTGAGATTCTTCAAAGTAGCCACCCCTTGCCTTGATGACGGCTTTGCACACTCTTGCCATCACACCTCCTCCTCCATGCTTCACGGTGGGAACCACACATGCAGAGATCATCTGTTCACCTACTCTGCATCTCACAAAGACATGGCGGTTGGAGCTGTGGTGTATTTGCAGCAATTCGACCATGAAGGCCTGATTCAAGCAGTGTCCTCTGAACAGTTGATGTTGAGATGTGTCTGTTACTTGAACTCTGAATAATTTATTTGAGTTGCAATTTCTGAGGCTGGTAACTCTAATGAACATATCCTCTGCAGCAGAGGTAACTCTGGGTCTTCCTTTCCTGTGGTGGGTCCTCATGAGAGCCAGTTTCATCATTGCACTTGATGGTTTTTGCCACTGAAATTTAAGAAACTTTCAAAGTTCTTGAAATGTTCCATATTGACTGACCTTCATGCCTTAAAGTAATGACAGACTGTTGTTTCTCTATCTTCTGTATACCACCCCTACCTTGCCACAACACAAGTGATTGGCTCAAACGCATTAAGAAGGAAAGAAATTCCACACATTAACTTTTAACAAGGCACACCTGTTAATTGAAATGCATTTCAGGTGACTACCTCATGAAGCTGGTTGAGAGAATGCCAAGCGTGTGCAAAGCTGTCATCAAGGCAAACGGTGGCTACTAAGAATCTCAAATATATTTTGATTTGTTTTAACACTTTTTTGGTTACTACATGATTACATATGTGTAATTTCATAGTTTTGATGTCTTCACCATTACAATGTAGAAAATAGTCAAAAAAAGACAAATCCTTGAATGAGTAGGTGTGTCTTTTGACTGGTACTGTAGCTGTTACACAAGTACTCGCCCCTTTGTTTTGAAAAGCCTGAATTAGTTCAGAAGTAAAATGTGACTTAACAAATCACATAAATAAGTAATTTGTACTCACACTGTGTGAAATAATACGGGTTCACATGATTTTTGAATGACTACCCCTTCTTCTGGACAGTACATCTGTACGATCCCTCAGTTAAGTATTGAATTTCAAGCACAGAGTCAACTGCAAAGACCAGGGAGTTTCAAAAGCCTCAAAGAAGGGCAGTGATTGGTAGATGGGTAACAATAACAAATCAGACATTGAATATCTCTTTAAGAATGGTCAAGTTAATAATTATGTGGATGATTTATTAAAGTACACAGACATCAAAGATACAGTCATCCTTCTGAACTGAACTGCAGGACAAGAATGAAACTGCTCAGGGATGTTATAATGAGGCCATTGGTGATTTTTAAAACAGCTACAGAGTTCAATGGCTGTGATGGGAGAACACTGAGAATGGTTTAACAACATTGTAGTAATTCTACAATAATGACAGTGAAAAGAATACAAATATACAGAATAAAAATATTCCAAAACATGCATCTTGTATGCAACAAGGCACTAAAGTAATACTGCCCCAAAAAATCCCAGAGGAAAACCTGCTTCAGCCGGCACCGGGAAAGGAATTCACCTTTTAGCAGGACAATCTACATCACAAAGCCAAATCTACACTGGAGTTGCTTACCAAGAAGACAGGGAATGTTCCTGAGGCCAAATTACAGTTTTGACTTAAATCTGCTTGAAAATCTATGGCAAGACTTGAAAATGATTGTATAGCTATGATCCTTGACAGACCTTGAAGAATTTTGAAAATACTGGGCAAATATTGCACAATACTTGTGCAAAGCTCTTATGGGACTTTCCCAAGAAGACACAGCTGTAATCACTGCCAAAGGTGTTTCTAACATGTATTGACTCAGTGGGGTGAATAGTTATCTAATCAAAATATTAGTGTTTTATTTTTCATTAAGCTAAAATAAAATAAAAATAGCATTTTCTTCCCACTTTGGACATTCTGACTGTGTATATCGTTGACAAAAATAGCATTTTTCTTCCACTTTGACATTACAATATTTTGTGTATATCGTTGAAGACAAAAAATGACCATTTTAATCCCTCTATGTAACACAATAACACATGAAGTAATCCAAGGGGCTGGGCTGGGTTGAGACTTTCTACTGGGCTGGGTTGAGGCAGTGTATTGATGGTACTGTTTGACTGGGCTGGGTTGAGCACGGTAACTGGTGTCTGACTGGGCTGGGTTGAGCAACACCTGACTGGGCTGGGTTGAGTCATTGTTCAACTCCTGGAGAGATCATATTACTGCACTCACCCTCACTGTGTCTGACTGGGCTGGGTTGAGCACGGTAACTCACTGTGTCTGACTGGGCTGGGTTGAGCATGGTGCTAGGAGCACTGATGAGACTGAGTAGCTGGGCGTTCCTCCACTGGTCAGCAGACAGGTTTCTCCTGGGGTACACCATCTGGAGGGAGAGCAGGGCGTCTGACAACGACTACAGGGGAGGGAGAGATTGATTTAGGACAGTTTATATGAACTTTCATGAACAAGCATTAATCATCTATTAACACATATGTATTTTATTATTAGTAAACATTTACAAACAATATAAGCATTTATAAACATGGCTTAAGCATACAAGTTATAATACAGTGTAACCAAAAAAGGTGTTATTGTCAGTGCTCAGGACAAGAACATAACATGTTGAGATATAGTTGACACTATTCACCTTCCCATGTGGAACAAACTCCTCCATCATCTTTTTCAGGGGGTTCTCGTAGTCAACGATCATCTGTCCCAGCCTAGGGTACTCTCGATCACTAGATGGGGAACAAACATACAACAATGTTGTTGATATTTCTAGTTCTAAGGGATTTCTAAGTCCGAATCAACAATACAAAGAGTGTTTTAGTCATGCATCACATTTTCCCTATAATACTATGCCATTTTAATATAATGCCACTGGAACTGTACGTATAAAAGCTTTAAGCTTCACTTATTTGAATATTAATATTGTTTTACCTTGATCCATGTGTCATTTCATGGGCATAGTTGTAGAGGCCAATGATAGCTTTCCTCTCTTCAATCCGAGACAGTAGCATCATTAGGTTAGTGTAGGTCACTACTAAGTCAAGGTAGTTTTTGGTCAGGTCAAAGTTTACAGTCTGTAGAAAGATATGGGAACAAAATTAGATCTAGACCGATCCCTTAAGAGTCAGTCAGCAAACTTATCTAATCCAAGTAAAAACATAACATCTTTGAGATATAATCTTGGAGGTATAACCAAAAGCATTCTGTAATTACATGTACTGTATAAATAAATGTGTCTTACAATATCAAAGAATACTTGGCAAGCATCGATAGTGTTCAGCAGCTCACAGACATGGTCCTGGAAGCAGAAAGAAAACAGTATTTATATACATTTCACAGTATAGTACCTTGATAATAAGTGTAACTGATTTGTGATGGATTATCATTACACATGTATATAAAGTACTGTACATTGGTATCAAGACAGTCATATTATGCTCCTGCTACTGCTTATTTGACAACGGATCTTAAAACCCGTTCTCTATTTTCACTACATTGAATGATGCTTAAATTGCACATACCTTAAACTCCATCACATCTACGAATGTGAAGTAATACAACGCTAGATTCTTAAGGATTTCAGACTTCTCTTTTTGTAGTTGTGCAAGCTGTTGCTGTAGAAAAAAAATACATGATTGTAACAAAAAGGTGCTCTAAAGTTAAACATAGGACACACAAAGGTTCAATGTATGGATGCTATGGAACAATGAGCACAGTCAAATAGGCTGACGGAATCTGGCATAAGAGTTCAAACATTGTCTACTTTATAGTGACTTTGACATCTGTGTTTGCTAGTTCATGTTTGGTAGAGCAGTGAGTGGTCTCAACTAGAATAACTAGATATCCTGAGAAATACTACCAAGGACATCACACAATGTGTCAGGGTAACATTTTGACAACGCTAAACTGTAGAGCTCTAACCAAAAACACCTTTCCAAAACATGCATGCCGCCTTCGATAACATGACTGCATTTTTAGCAGTCACAATGGGGGCTTTATTTAACCAATGATAGCCTCTCACAAGCCAAAAATGAAGTCATGTTTTATGGATTGTCATCTGTGGTTTGCGTCCCAAATGGCACCCTATTCCCTATGTAGTGTGCTTCTTTTGACCAAGGACCATAGGGTTCTAGGTAAAAGTAGTGCAGTATAATGAGAATAGGGTGCTATTTGGGACACACCCTTGGTCTCTTGCCCATAAATGTTACTTATTCTAACTATTAACAGTTACCTAATAGTATTGAAAAACTTGTGTGAAAGATAATACAAATATGAATAATTAGCAACAAATTAAATGAAAATCTGCTACATAGAGAATAATAAGACATGCAAAACATAGAAAGAAAGGAACTCTGAGGAGCTTCAACTTACCAAAAGAATATTCCAGAAAAAAGCCAAGAAGTTAAGCATGCAAAACAAAAACACAGACCAAGTAAAACATGAACGACTGCAGCAAAAAGTACAAAATAGCAAACCACATGACAGCTACACCACAGAAGCAGTTAAACAGTTCAAATGAAATAGAAAGCCGGCCAATGGTGATAGATAAGCATCAAGTGGAAAAACACTTGAAAAGACAAACATGGTGAGAATGAATTAGTTGTACTGAAAAAGGCTAGCTATAAAAAGATAGAATTGTCATACAGAACATAACATTTATGGAAATGTACATGTGATTGATACATATATAGTGAAGAGATAGGATAATGGATCTCAGATGGAATTTCATTTACATTTACAATTCCTATTTTATCTCAAAAGAGTCAAATACTATGATTAAAATGACTAATTACAACAATTAATGCAATTAATAAATTCACATTATTGCACAGACCTTGTAATGCAATAGGTAAAGGACTGCATATAGATACCAAGCAGCATTCAAATGAGCTGAAATAACATGGAATATATCTGGAAAATACATGCAATAGACAGACTTACATTGTTGTTGCGCGTTTCAACCGCTGGGAATTTTCTGACAATGAACTTGACAGCAGACTCCAGGTTCTTGTCTATTAGATAGGATGGTTTGGCTTTGGGGTCACCACATGCCTATAATGAAGAGGGACAAAAACACAGACAAACGCTAAAGAAGCATCAACAATATTACTAACAACAACAACAAAACATTGGCAGAAAACTGATAGGATGATGTAGTATTTTGAGTGAGTGTATGAGAGAGAGCGAGAGCCAGACACTGAGAGAGAGACAGAGTATGAATACATGTCCACTGACAGAGTGCTGTATGGGAGGTTGGAGAGCAGTTCGTGAGAAAGCAGTGCATGGGCATGCTCCTACTGGGAGAGAAGATAGCTGAACTGTGTGTTACAATATAGATGTTAGAAGAAACAAAAGGTTAGCAGGTGTATGTTTGAGGTAGGATGGTGTATGGTATACGACACTGGGCATGCACAGCTACCCGACAAAACAGGAATAGTTATATTTTAGTATTCAGTCAGTCTATAACACATAAGAGTGTTGAGGTTCGCAATACAATAAAACTAAAACAGCAGAGCGACAAACATATAGAGAAAGAGTATGTTCAAATCCTCATATCATCAAAGCTGGATTGAAGATTAGTGATACGATGTGATGGATCCATGCAGGGAACACTTTCATTTTGCAGAGGAGAGCAGGGTAGTGTTGAATTGCATAATGAAGTGTCAGTGAATTCAACCAGGCCCTATCTTTTCCCATTGCCTGATCTTCAAACCCTAAAAAAAATACAAACTTTTTGTTTTTGTGGTGCAAATGTCCGAGAGCTGTGAATTTGATGCTCACAAACCAAAAGATGACCGTGGTTATAGCGTTAATGTATTATGATCTAGTTGTTGGACTATAGGTGCTCACCTTTTTTTAATAACAAGCTAAAGATAACTAACAGTTGCAAAGTCTATCTGGTAAGAAATAAACGGGAAAATATTATATCTATTTTAACCTAATAAAATTATTCCAGCGATTCAATTGCACTCTGGGATGGGCCTGTTTGTTGAATTGTGAACTTTGTGAGTACTGAGTAGTATACAAGTAATTCCTGGACATGATGCTGGTAAGGATAGCAGGGAGGGGTAGAACGAGGGGGAGTGATTTAGGGAAGAGCTGAGCAAACCTTCCAAACTTGTCCTTGCTGAGAGAAGCATTGTGATAGAAAGAGAGAAAACCACACAGGTAAACACAGGTAAACACAGGTAAAGTCAGGTTTAAAACATAGAACCATGCATCGCTACATTAAAAAGGCTTCGGCTTTTACTTCCGGGATATTTGTTGAGAGATAGTTTGGCTTTACACTGTGCACAATAATTCATGTGTTGCCTGTCAAAGCATTGTTCAATCACTATCTCACACCATGCTGGGAACCCTCCTCCTAAAGTAGCAACACCGTAGAGTATTAAGGCTTTAAGTTTAAGAAAGGACAAAACGTATTCTTTGATTAGTACAAGTAGGAACAGAAACATGCAAGTAAAACCAAGGAAAATGCTAAGCCAGTTCATCTACCAATGAACCCAAAAAGAATATGGCCTGAAACATTTCATGCACAGAACCCGTAGCTCGTATATGCAGTTAGGCAATTCATTGTTCATTTCTAAGATAAATTCACAACATAAAAAAAATAACAGAACATGTCTAACAGTACAATGACATACAGAGATTAGCTTGTAAATATTTTGTTTAAAAATGTGCAAAATCAAAAGGAGTAAAATAAAATATGTTTCTCTGCTTCATCCAACACAACTTTGGTCTGAGACCAGTTAAGTTAACTTGGTCTAATTTAGTGAGCAGCACTGACTACCATAAGCACTTCTTCTCTAGTGCTATTACTAATAGCTCTAGCAGAGCTTTCCAAGTGCTTCCCCCCTTCCCCAGTGTCAATTGCTCCTCCCCAGTGATAACAGTACTTCCCCCTTCCCCAGTGTCAACTGCTCCTCCCCAGTGATAACAGTGCTTCCCCAATGATAACAGTACTTCCCCAATGATAACAGTGATTCCCCCTTCCCCAGTGTCAACTGCTCCTCCCCAGTGATAACAGTGCTTCCCCAGTGATAACAGTGCTTCCCCAATGATAACAGTACTTCCCCAATGATAACAGTACTTCCCCAATGATAACAGTGCTTCCCCAATGATAACAGTGCTTCCCCAATGATAACAGTGCTTCCCCCTTCCCCAGTGTCAACTGCTCCTCCCCAGTGATAACAGTGCTTCCCCAATGATGCTTCCTAAGTGCTACCATGGTCATAG
Organism: Oncorhynchus gorbuscha; assembly: GCF_021184085.1. Taxonomy (NCBI): domain Eukaryota; kingdom Metazoa; phylum Chordata; class Actinopteri; order Salmoniformes; family Salmonidae; genus Oncorhynchus; species Oncorhynchus gorbuscha. Next base: position 97,458,063 of record NC_060173.1, read on the forward strand.
GAGAGTGAATAACAGATTGAGGTAAAGGCTATGTACACATAGGAGACCCTCCCCCTCTGACCTCATAGATGCAGTAAAGACATCAATGGAACTTGACCGTAACAATGGAAATTCCATGGAAATGCGTGAGGGAAATATCCCAAGTCTTCTTATTGTCCACCCAGTAAAATTAGCCTGCATTTAGGCTATTGTTTATGTGTATTTCACACTAAAAATCTGAGTATAAATCTGAGTATAAATGCTTGTATGGATGTCAACCCCAACACATGTCCATGTCATTGTCACCAATCAACTGCATTGCAGTTAAAAACAACTGACTAGCACCACTGATTTCTGTATGCCAGCTATGGTACCAGCTAATACAAAAAGGAGTTATCAGTCACTTCTTCTATACCTGAAAAGAAACAACTTCTACATGTTATGAGGCAAAAATAGCCAAATATATCCAAATCAGACTTTAGTAATCACATTGGGGACCTGTTACAATACATCAATCATGACGGATTAGACAAATATCCACTTTGTTAGATCAGATTTATATTCTCTTCAGTCTGCGTTCCATTGACCGCTTTTACTGCATCTATAGGACCCTACGTCTTTCAGGACCCTACGTCTTTCAGGACCCTACGTCTTTCAGGACCCTACGTCTTTCAGGACCCTACGTCTTTCAGGACCCTACGTCTTTCAGGACCCTACGTCTTTCAGGACCCTACGTCTTTCAGGACCCTACGTCTTTCAGGACCCTACGTCTTTCAGGACCCTACGTCTTTCAGGACCCTACGTCTATCAGGACCCTACGTCTATCAGGACTTGATCTGGTTATTGGCATATGGATGGATGATTTGTGTTTTTCTGCAGTACTGCTATCCAATGTTCAACCCAGTGACCAGAATCTCTGTTGAATGTTGTGAGTCTTTCAGCAGGACAACAACCCAAAACACACATAAAAAGAACCATGGAATGTTTCAAGAACAGATGCTGGACTGTTCTGGAGTGGTGTGAATCTGAATCACATCCAAAACCTATGGCGAGATCTGAAAACAGCAGTTGGTGGGAGGCACCCCTCAAACATTGAAGAATTAGAGCAGTTTTCTGCTGAAGAGTGGGCCAAATGGTAAGTAGAAAGGTGCAGCTAGCTCATTGATGGCTACTAGAAGCATTTTTTTGGCAGGTTCTTGACCAATTTTAAATTTAAATTGTAGACTTAAGTTTACAAAAATAAAATTGGTTCTGCAATGTTGAAAATCCAATAAGGTGTGATGAACAAAAGTTATTTTCAATTTATATTCATTGAAATAGGACATTTAAGAAAATTGCAAGGGTGCCATTATATTTGGCCACAACTGTATGTTAGACTCGAGGACAATTTGAGCTAACCCTAAATCTTTTCCTTAACCTACTGTAACGGATGTGAAACGGCTAGCTAGTTAGCGGTGGTGCGCGCTAAATAGCGTTTCAATCGGTGGCGCCACTTGCTTTGAGACCTTGAAGTAGTGGTTCCCCTTGCTCTGCAAGGGCCGCGGCTTTTGTGGAGCGATGGGTAACGATGCTTCGAGGGTGACTGTTGTTGATGTGTGCAGAGGGTCCCTGGTTCGTGCCCGGGTATGGGCGAGGGGACGGTCTAAAGTTATACTGTTACACTACTTCACCTAGCCTGCCACAGGTAATTATCTTAACCTGCTGCAAAAAGTCACTTCTGCTAGTGAAAACCAGCAGGCTTGCCCCTGAGAGCAGCAGGAGTTTCCACTATGCGATACACCTTCATTTATGACATCATAAGAAGCGCTCCCCTCTCCACAAACATGGTTATTTTTATCAATTTGAAAACCTACATTTGAAAGGCAAAATTTTTCAGCCAGTAGTCTATTTGTCTGAACACATAAATTGCTACATTGCAATATAAGGGAGTCATACATGCTTATGAAAAGTCTTACACTTTTCAAACAAATATTGCACTGTAACACTGATACACTACATAAACATTATTGTTAAATGACAGAAATATCATCATTGTATAAGCCAGGGGTTCTCAAACTCTTTGGGGCCAGGGACCACTTATGTGATAGCAAATTTATCAGGGAACACTTCATAATCAGAACACAACTTGAGGTAGATAAAAATAGCATACAAAGAGTTTTACTAAGATTTCGGCAGTACAACTCTCAGGCCCTGGGAAGGAACATTTTATAGGCCCACCTCTTGGCATCGTAGAAAAAAAATCCTAAAATTCTACACATTTTGTCATGGGTCAGAGATATTGTGTTGTTGTTGCAGCTTCAAAGCCAATATCCTGCAATTCTACACATTTTACCATAAGGAAATTAGAAAACTGTGCAGTTTTACATCTTAAATTACAGCGCATTTATGTAAAACATGTTTTATAATAATTGGGTGGGAATACAAGAAGTATAAAGTTGAAAAATGTATAATTGGTGGAGTCCTGTGGATACCAATATCCAGCTGAGCTTCCCAGTCCCATGTTGCCCAGGGTTAAGAACATGAATTGTAATGTAATATTGTACCACACCCTCTAAACTTATTCCTGGATCCATTGGCAAAAATGTGTTTAATCTGTTATTGTTAGTAATATTCATTTAAAAAATGCAAAGTCAAAAATAAAAAATTTAAAAATAAATATTTTTTTTTAAATATTGAGATCTGGCTGCGGACCCCCTGCAGTGACTCTGCGGACCCCACTTTGAGAACCCCTGGTGTAAGTTACATCAATATAATGAGAAATACTGCTGGCTCAGACAGTAGTGTCCCACTTGCAGCCAGCTGTCATATCAGGGGTCCCATTGTTTTGCTGTCAACAATTCTAATGCTAAGCTATAAACTGTTCTTGGTACATAATCCCATATTGTTGGTCACTGAATCTTCAGATTCACATGTAACTCGCTGAGTGGGTATCAACAAAATATCTCTCTATTTTGGATGAACGCTCCAATTAATTGTGTTTGATAAAGCTGCTCGTCTAAGCAGTTTGATTTACTGAGGTAGTCCTAGTAGACTACTGTGGTAGTAGTAGGAGTGTGCAGTAGGACAATGATATAGGCCTGTGGTAGACCTGTGTGCCTTAAGAATGTGCAGAACCCTACAGCTGTTTGATGTACTGAGGTAGTCCTGTGCTGCAGCCTACAATCACAGCACGCTACAATCACAGCACGCTACAATCACAGCACGCTACAATCACAGCACGCTACAATCACAGCACGCTACAATCACAGCTGAAACAAAAAAGCCATCTGAAATTCTTAATAAGTGCTATCAATGCCTACCAGTTGCCAAGCAACAGATCTGCTAGTTTAATGCACAAGCATCGAACGCTGCCACAGTTTCAATAAAGTACATTTTCCCAATAACAAGAAATGTTAGGCCTATATAATAACAAGAAATGTTATTGGAAGCTTGAAAATTGAGGTTTATAAATGGAACTGTATGAGTAAAAGGCCTAATATTACTGATAGATTGTCTGCAAAACTGCTGCTCTTTAATTATTTGTTACTTTTTAGGGGTATATTCTTACTGCATTGTTGGTTAAGGGCTTGTAAGTAAGCATTTCACTGTAACACCTGTTGTATTCGGCGCATGTGACAAATAAAATGTGATTTCATTTGAAAACCGTCAGACAACTCAGCTCTTGCGTGTTGTGACAATCAACCTTATAGTCATTTTGATAGTCATCCTGTGTTCTGAGGAAAGTTGTTTTCCCTTCTGAATCCTGTATCTTACTTGGGCTGCATAATGTTTCTATGATAATGTATCTGTATCACCATCTAACTTCAATTGAGAGTTTAGAGAGAGAGAGATGATTCTGTGGCACCTATTAAGGGCTAAGCCTTCTAGCCCGGGTAGGCCGTCAGCACAAGTGTTGATTGGCTGGCAGACAGACAGGCAGACAAGGCAGAGAGGCATTATTCTCCACCAGCCTCCTTTCAGCTAGACGCTGGACTGCCTCCAGCTATCTTCTATCTGCTGCCATTTACCCAAAGTCGTTCAAGCATCTCCGATACCCAGTCTGTGTCCCAAATGGAACTCTACACAGTGCACCTCTTTTGACCAGAGCATAGGAATAGGTTGCGACACAGTACTCTCTTCTCATTAAAGGACTGACTGTATCAAGGCCATTAACATGGACAGATACACTAAGAATGCTCTTTTCTGTTACACTGACTGAAAGTCTTGTATGAAATCTGCATTTTATGACACCTCCCGAGTCCCCACTATGAATAAGTAATAATGAATAGTGAATAGTATTAAACTAGGAATACTACTAAGAATGCTTTTCTCTGTAGGGGTTTAAAATAAGTAAATTAAACATCATGGGCCAGTTTCACAGACACAGATGAAGTCTAGTCCTGGACTAAAAAGCACTTTCATTTCATATGTTTCTTTAGTCCAGGACTAGGCTTAATTAGTGTTTGGGAAACTGGTTCAAGTGTGGAATCTGTATCATAATGTCACCACTTTTACAAGTGTACTAAACAAATAATTATAATCTCTAAAGCGGTGCCTTCTTTTAGATACTTCTCCCTTCTGTCCTGCGAAAATGTGTTTTATTGTGTGATTTTAAAAACTGGACCTATATGCTACTATGCATCAGGCATTAAATAACAACTCTACAATAACTGTATAACAACCATATCCAATACATGTACAACGACTGTAGATACTGCTGTGCCATTTGTTAGTATCCTACAGTCATGATGTGCAATTTGCCAATGATGTGTTGATTTGATTCTGTACAGCACTTTGAGATATCAGCTGATGTACGAAGGGCTATATAAATACATTTGATTTGTGGTGGGTGTTTAGGCCTACTGGATGATGTGATGGCTGAATAGAATGGTCTACATCAACAACTGACTGCTGTCAGACAATATAGGCCTAATGTGTGTCAGATAGTGTTAATATTATTACTCTAGTATCTACTAATCCGACACATTATGTGTTCACATTAAATTGATATATCTCACCGATTTCAATCTCACCAAAAATAGCTCAAGAATCTAGAACAGCCTTCCTTTCTTAATTTGATTGAATATTATATTAGCAATGTGGTGAACGAGAAACTATGTAACGTTAACTAACGTTAGCTAGCCAGCAAACAAAAAAAAATGCACAGCTAGGCATGTAGGCTATTTCACTGAGCTACTATTTTATTTCAAAGGAAGTGAGCAACATCTTTAAATATCCGATGAGTTTGCATTATTGTTATACGAAGATTGAAATAGATCAATCTCAGAAAACAGTGATTTGGCATTTTGATGCTATTGATGACAGAGCTTGGCTAGCCACATAGCTAACTTATACTGCAACACATTTCAAGAGGGCCTTGACTGGAATCCTGCAGCCCTAGCCGTCATTCTTTGGATTTCAAACGAAGGCTTCTGCCATACATCACAAATCATTTTGGGGTTTGATCTTTAATTTCTCTTGAATGTAGTTACAATTTACTATGAACCTAGGAATTACACTGAGTACCTTACCTTCTTGATATTATAGACACGAGTGAGCATCCCGATGCCCCGGTCGTTCAGAATGGTAAATTTCTCCGCCAGCTTTTGCTGGCCCGGTTGGAGCGAGCCGCGCGACAATGTTGCCGACATAGCTACCGAATCTTGTAAAATAATCGTTGTAGAATTTGTTTGTTGTGAAAACAGTGACACTCGAGTGTTAAAATGTTATAAATCGCCCATTCTGTGGGTTGAGCGGTTTTGCCAAGCCCCACTCCTCTCTCCGGTCGCAGACTCAGTTTTTACTAGGTGTTGTCCTATCTGACGAAAACGAGGCTGTTTCCTGCAATCCAAAGGCATGTCACGTGACCAGCTAGGGAAGGAACATACTATTCTATATGTAGGCTGCACCCACACTACACCCACGACAAAATAGTTCTAAATTATAGGTTTCTATTATTACATTTGTTTGGTCGAGTAATGCGTGCATACATGTTTAATAATGGGAGGTCCCAGGAATCGAATCCACTATCAATCCTGGCGTTGCAATGCTCTACCAACTGAGCTACAGAGGACCAACATGCATTCCTTGCATTCTTGTGGTGGTCATTATCATTAGTGTGACATTTTATTTTATTATTTTATTAAATACGTGTCATTTGCCATGGTATCAAGAACATACTCTTGCTAAACTGGTTTTCAAACTGGTTTTTAAAACTCACCTCAACCAATCACAATGCTTGTTTTGACCCACCTGTTGTAGAATACATGATTTAAACAAATACTGTTCATGTGTAAAACTTCATATGGGCAAGCCCTTTAGGGCAATCCTCGATTCAATGGTATCTCGGTTGTGTTGGAAAATGATATATGAAATAATATACCACTGCACCAGCCTACTGGACACACACACACACACACACACACACACACACACACACACACACACACACACACACACACACACACACACACACACACACACACACACACACACACACACACACACACACACACACACACACACACACACACACACACACAGGCTTTAGAATGGCATCATGTGATAGTGACATCTGTGACGCCCAGAAAAAAAGCCCGGGGCCCATATGGGTTGATTGACTGATTTGGGCTGATTGACTGATAGGAGTTCTCAATTTTCAAATTGGTGTTGACAAAACCTGTCCAGAAAACATGCAGGTTTTAAGTTTGTTGCCACTGAGACTCTGAGTCCACTAGATTATTGCATGTAAACACATGTATTTTTCCCTACAGACAGTTGAACTTTTACAGTACCATTACTGTAGTAAGTCAATATAAACATATATTGCCAATTCTCTACAGGCTCAGTTATATTTCCATTACAAATTGCCTCACAGGTTCACAATTTGATGGTTGTTAATTATTGTTGTAGGCTCACAACATGCTGCACATGACTTTGGCACTCTGAAAAAATATAACGTATTGTTTAATGTAATAGAGACATAATAGAGACATGTTTATATAATTTTCTGTCTAATTCTGTTTTGTTTTGGCGTTTCATAAATGTTCTTCTTCCATTTTAGGTGTCCAGACCTGTTCATTTATAAAACACCGAGCATTCTGGATGTGTCTGATACTGACATAACATCCTATTTCCAAGAGTGCTCAAAATTCATAGACCAAGCAAATAAAGAGGTAAGTTGTTAATGTTCTCACGACCTTGTAGGCTAATTGGGGGCAGTAATATCCAGTTTATTTTAATTTTAATATTTTATTTTTACGCTCATATTTCACTGCATTCATCTTACCTGACAGTAAACATTTCTAAGCATCATGAATGGTGACACAAGTGTTTTCCACTTGCTAACTTTTTTTTATTAATAAGCACTCTACTGTATACAGCATATCGGTCAAATTACTTTACGTTAAGCTACTTTGTTTAACTTTACTTTAGTAATTTCATTGACTGTTCAAGTTTATTACCTGGCCTATACCTGATACTGGACAGCAGTGAGCCAATGCAAATCCTCCCTCACTACCTCTAGGCATCCCCAATGTGTAATAAATAATACACAGCAGAGTTTTCACCATGCATAATTTATCCTGTTGTAGAAATATCATATATATAGCGGCCCTATGTTTGCTATACAAACTTTTAGCAAAATGCGGTGCTGGTTACTCAACAACCTAACACTGCCTCATGCTGAAAATTCACCAAAGGTTTATGATTACAATAACTTGATCAAACTGGGCTGAAGTGCTTTTGGGTATGCCTTCATTCTACTGGCATAAGGCTTGTTTCCCTCTTCTTCCCCCTCAGAATGGAGTTGTGTTGGTTCACTGCAATTCTGGAGTCTCGAGGTCCGCCTCGGTTGTCATTGGATACCTGATGTCCAGGGAAGGGAAGCCTTTTGATGACGCATTTGCCTTGGTAAAATCAGCCTGGCCAGCCACATGCCCAAACCCAGGCTTTGTCGAACAGTTGAAAGGTTTCAAACCTAAATGGGGCATACAAGCCAATGGTGGGGACTATGAATGAGCAACAACAGCAACACCTGCAGCGCCAGAGTAATGCATTTCATCATCAACCACTGTTTCTCATAAAGAGATCATTCTGATAAAGATCCTTGGCTGTGTCCGAAATAGCACTCTATTCCCTATACAGTATTGTGCACTGGGGCCCTGGTCAAACGTAATGCACTATATAGGGAATTGGGTGACATTATGGATCTTAATATGGCCCCTAATCCCCTAATCCAAGGAACCCCACCATCATGTTGAGGTGTTCATTAGCCGTCATTTTGAAATGCCCTACAATGTCCTGTCAATTTACACTGTGGGGCCAGTGTTATCCAATAGTTAAACATTCCCGTTATCAATTTCAATAAACCACTGAGGGTGGTTGGAGGCCACAGTGGAATTGAAAATAATCTAATTTGAATAGGAAAGGTATAAATATACAATTCTCAATTTTATGAACGATGCCATGTCTGTGCAACAATTCTTAAATTAATTTTGAGTCTTTCTTTTTTTGTACCAAAAATGTGTGGGGTGACAGGTAAAGAAAACGGACTAAACTGATACAAAAATATTATTGTTTAATGTAGAGTTTAAATTTGATATTCATTGGTTATTTTGTGGGTTGTTATTCTATGTTTGGTTGCCTGTTCTGCACTAGCCATATTGCTTCACAGTTCGTTTTGTTGTTTTGTTTAGTTCTGTTCCATGTTCTCTCTTTAATTAAGGAGTTATGTTCGCTTACCACGTTGCGCCTTGGTCTCCTCCTTATGACGACCGTGACAAAACAACCCACCAAAAAAGGACCAAGCTGCGTGTTAAAAAGGAGTGGACATCGTTTACCCGGGAGAAAGAGGAGTGTAGGACATCCTGGACCTGGGAGGAGTTAATGGCAGGGGACAAGACCCTGCCATGGAAGCAGGTGGAGATAGCACAGGAGGAACAGCGTCGATATGAGGGTACATGGCTCGCTCAGAAGCCCGAGAGGCAGTCCCAATATGTTTTTTTGGGGGGCACACGAGGAGATTAAATGAGTCAGGTCGGAGACCTGAGCCAACTCCTCGTGCTTACTGTGGGAAGCATGTTACTGGTCAGGCACCGTGTTACACGGTGTCTCCAGTGCTATTCTAGCCCGGTGCGCTCCATTCCAGCTCCTCGCATTGGCCGGGCTAGAATGGGCATCCAGCCAGGAAGGAGGGTGCCGGCTCAGTGCTCCTGGTCTCCAGTGTACCTCCTTGGACCAGGATATCCTGCGCCGGCTTTGCGTACTGTGTCTCCGGTGAGTCTACACAGCCCAGTAAGTCCCGCCAGGACGGGTTGTGTCAACTATACACTCAAGACCTCCAGTACGCCTCCACAGTCCAGTACATCCTGGTCCTCCACCCTGCACTCGCCCTGAGGTGTGTGTCACCAGCCCAGTACCACCAGTGCCGGCATCACGCACCAGGCATCCAGTGCGCCTCCAGGGTCCAGTACGCTCTGTTCCTGCTCCTCGCACTCGCCCAGAGGTGCGTGTCCCCACCCCGGTACCACCAGTTCTGGCACCACGCACCAGGCCTACAGTGCCTACAGGTGCCCAGTCCGGAGCGTCCGGCGATGGTGCCCAGTCCGGAGCGTCCGGCGACGGTGCCCAGTCCGGAGCGTCCGGCGACGGTTCACAGACCGGAACCTCCAACGACGGGCCACAGTCCGGGGTCTCCAACGACGGGCAACAGTCCGGAACCTCCAACGACGGGCCACAGTCCGGAGCCTACAACGATGGTCCCCAGCCCGGCGTCTCCAGCGACGGTCCCCAGCCCGGCGTCTCCAGCGACGGTCCCCAACCCGGCGTCTCCAGCGACGGTCCCCAGCCCGGGGTTTCCAGCGACGGTTCCCAGTCCAGAAAATCTGGCGATGATCCAAGTAGCGAGGGTCCCTAGCCCGGGATCTACGGTGAGGATCCGCAGTCCATAGCATCCGGCAATGATCCACGGGTCAGTGCTACAAGAGCGGACTCAGTATAAAGAAGGGGGGTGGCGTCCAGAACCAAGGACAGACGGGAGACTCTGGCGGCTCAGGACAGACGGGAGACTCTAGTGGCTCAGGACAGACGGGAGACTCTGGCGGCTCAGGACAGACGGGAGACTCTGACAGCGCTGGGCAGGAGGAAGGCTCTGGCAGCGCTGGACAGGCGGGAGCACCTGTAGGGAGAAGACGGAGAGACAGCCTGGTGCAGGGGGCTGCCACCGGAGGGCTGGTGCGTGGAGATGGCACCAGATAGACCGGACATGCAGGCGCACTGAAGCTCTTGAGCACCGAGCCTGCCCAACCTTACCTGGTTGAATGCTCCCCGTAGCCAGGCCAGTGCGGCGAGGTGGAATTGCCCGCACTGGGCTGTGCTGGCGAACTGGGGACACCATGCGTAAGGCTGGAGACCAGATGCTTAGAGCCGGCTTCATGGCACCTGGCTCAATGCCCACTCTAGCCCGGCCGATACGAGGAGCTGGAATGTACCGCACCGGGCTATGCACACGCACCGGGGACACCGTGCACTCCACCGCATAACACGGTGCCTGCCCGCTCCCTCTCGCTCTCCGGTAAGCATGGGGAGTTGGCTCAGGTCTCCTACCTGACTTAGCCACACTCCCCGTGTGCACCCCCAATACATTTTTGGGGCTGCCTCTCGGGCTTCCAGCTGCGCTGCCGTACTGCCTCCTCATACTGGCTCCTCTCTGCTTTCGCTGCCTCCAGCTCTGCTTTAGGGTGGCGATATTCCCCTGCTTGTGCCCAGGGTCCCTTGCCGTCCAAAATCTCCTCCCAAGTCCAGGAGTCTTGTGTTTTCGGCCACTGCTGCTGCCCGTTACCACACTGCTTGGTCCTCTTGTGGTGGGTGTTTCTGTAACGGATTTCCTCCTCTTTGTCTGTGGAGGAGTAAGGATCGGACCAGAATGCAGCATGGTAAGTGTCCATATTGATTTATTCAAAAACACAACTGAACACCGGAACAAAATAATAAACATGAAATATACAAAACCGAAACAGTACTGTGTAGCCCAAACACTCACACGGAAACAAACACCCACAAACCAAAAGTGAAACCCAGGCTACCTAAGTATGATTCCCAATCAGAGACAACTAACGACACCTGCCTCTGATTGAGAACCATACTAGGCTGAACACAAAAACCAACATAGAAAAACAAACACAGACTGCCCACCCCAACTCACGCCCTGATCATAATAAAACAAATAATAAAATAACAGAAATATGGTCAGAACATGACAATTTATATGTCTATGGTTGCCTAGATTGGTTCTCAATCAGAGGCAGCTGTTTATCGTTGTCTCTGATTGGGAACCATATTTAGGTAGCCATATTCCTTGGTTATTTTGTGGGTTGTTATTCTATGTTTAGTTGCCTGTTCTGCACTAGCCATATTGCTTCACTGTTCGTTTTGTTTAGTTCTGTTCAGTGTTCTCTCTTTAATTAAAGAGTTATGTTCGCTTATCACGCATGCACCATGGTCTCCTCCTTATGACGACCGTGTCATATATGAACATGTTTGACTGCAAATTAAAATGTTGTGAACTCTTGTTCAAGCACAGGGATGAGCTACTTTGATGGGGTGGGGGCCACAAAGAAAATCAGTGCCCACAATGGCTCGCGGGTCTGCGTACACACATCCATACAGGCATGCAGTCAAACTGATTTGTGCAATCAATCTATTTACGCAGTTCACATTTTTGTTTTGAAGTTCATTTCCTGCAATTTGGCCATGGGGTGTGGAGAAAGTTTTGCAGTTTTAAGGCAAGTTTTCTGCAATTCTACTCATTTTGCCATGGGGTGGAGAGAACTTTTTGCAATTTTATGACAAATTTCATGCAATTCTACTCATTTTGTCATGGGGCAGAGTGAAAGAATGTGTAGTTTTACAGCTGATTTTCTCATGCATTTTGCCATGGGGTGGAGAGAAATTGTTGCTGTTTTAAAGCAAATTTCCTGCAAATCTACACATTTTTCCGTGACTTATGTCATTAATCAATCTAAAAATTGTTAGCTGACATAGCTAATTCAGTAACTGTCAGTGATTGACATAACAAGAGAAAAACTGCTGATTCACAACCAAATTTGCACCTTGTGTATTCTACTATTCTAACTCTTAACAGTAAGTTGAAGAAAAAAAATGAAGAAAAATAAATATACTTTTAAATGTTGGTCGGGGGCCTTTTTTTGGAAATTGATCTGAGGGACTACAAAAGGTGGGCCGTGGGCCGCTCGTTGCAGATCCCTATTCTAGAATGTAAACTTATTTTATTTGAGTTTCTTGGATTTTTGTCACCCATGAGCAAATCGGGAAGGGGACTGTGGATATGTCTCTGTCTGTATAGTACATTTGTATGTTCGTTCATCACACGTGATATCTCAGACAGTACTCGGCCGATTTTGACTAAACTTTGGTGAATGATGGGTTTTGGGGACGTTATAGTAATCAACTGTACGTACATTAGTCACACGTGATATCTCAAACACCACTGGCCCCATTTTGATGAAACTTGGATTAATGAAGCGTCATGCCATAGAGATCTGTCATTGACAAAATTACACTGATTGGCCCAAGGGTGGCACTGCATCAATCGTGATGGATGACATGTTTACTGTTTTGCTTTATTTTGGCTTCCATACACAATGTACTGCTTACATTTCCTCCATAATATTTGTTTTGGCAACTAGTGTGAATTATTAATCAAGAACCTATCTTTTGATTAATGCATGAATGAACCCTTTTGATCAATGTGTGTATGTATTCAGAATATACAGTGCCATCAAAGTTTTCATACACATTGACTTATTCCACATTTTGTTGGGTTACAGCATGTATTCAAAATTGATTAAATAGATTTGTTTCACCCATCCACACACGATACCCGATAACGGCAAAGTGAAAACATATTTTTGAAAATGTAGCATGAAAAATGAAATACAGAAACATCTCATTTCCACAAGTATTCACGCCAGAGTCAATACTTTGTCGAAGCACCTTTGGCAGTGATTACCACTGTGAGTCTTTTGGGGTACGTCTCTAAGAGTTTTCTACACTTGGATTGTGTAACATCTGCCCATTATTATTTTCAAAATGATTCAAGCTGTCAAATTGGTTGTTGCTCATTGCAAGGCAGCTATTTTCAGGTCTTGCCATAGATTTTCAACTAGATTTAAGTCAACTGTAATTTGGCCATTCAGGAACATTCACTGTCTTCTTAGTAAGCAATTCCAGTGTAGATGTGTTTTTGGTTATTGTCCTGCTGAAAGGTGAATGTATCTTCCAGTGTCTGGTGGAAAGCAGACTCAACAAAGTTTTCTTCTAGGATTTTGCCTGTGCTTAGCTCCATTCCATTTATTTTCGTTTCTGAAAAACTCCCCAGTCCTTAATGATTACAAGCATACCCATAACATGATGCAGCCACCACTATGCTTGAAAATATGGAGAGTTTTACTCAGTAATGTGTTGTATTGTATTTTCCCCAAACATAACACTTTGTATTCAGGATAAAAAGTTAATTGCTTTGCCACATTTTTTTGCAGGATTACTTTAGTGCCTTGTTGCAAACAGGATGAATGTTTTGGAATATTTTTATTCTGTACAGGCTTCCTTCTTTTCACTCTGTCAATTAGGTGTCACATTCGGACCTTAGTTCCTTTGTTATGTCTTTGTTTTAGTATGGTCAGGGCGTGAGTTGGGTAGGTTGTCTATGTTCGTTTTTCTATAATTTGGGATTTCTGTGTTCGGCCTAGTATGGTTCTCAATCAGAGGCAGCTGTCAATCGTTGTCCCTGATTGAGAATCATACTTAGGTAGCCTGGTTTCACTTTTGAGATATGGGTGTTTGTCTTCCGTGTCAGTGTTTGTTACCACACGAGACTGTTTTGTTTATTCACGTTTATTGTATTGTTCTGTTGTGTTTGATTAAACATTATGGACACTTACCAAGCTGCGTATTGGTCCTCCGATCCGAGACGTAACCCTTCTCGCTACTCCTCCTCAGAAGAGGAGGACGAGATCCGTTACATGAGGTCAGTATTGCGGAGTAGCTTCAATGTTGCTGATCCATCCTCACTTTTCTCCTATCACAGCCATTAAACTCTGTAACTGTTTTAAAGTCACCATTGTCCTCATGGTGAAATCCCTGAAAGGTTTCCATCCTCTCTGTCATCCAAAGTGTAATTAAGAACTTCACCATGCTCCAAGGGATATTCAACGTATGCTTTTTAAAATTTGACCCATCTTTAAGAACTTCACCATGCTCCAAGGGATATTCAATGTATGCTTTTTAAAATTTGACCCATCTTTAAGAACTTCACCATGCTCCAAGGGATATTCAATGTATGCTTTTTAAAATTTTACCCATCTACTAATATGTGCATTGGACAACCTTCCTGGTCTTTGTGGATGAATCTGTGTTTGAAATTCACAGCTTGACTGAGGGACCTTACAGATAATTGTATGTGTGGAGTACAGAGATGAGGTAGTCATTAAAAAACAGGTTAAACTCTATTATTGCACACAGAGTGAGTTCATGCAATTTATTATGTGACTTGTTAAGCACATTTGTATTCCTGAACTTATTTAGGCTTGCAATAACAAAGGGGTTGAATACTTATTGGCTCAAGATGTTTTATTAATTTGGGAAAATTTGCAAAAACACAATACCACTTTGACATTATAGGGTATTGGGTGTAGCCCAGTGACAAAACAAATTCAGGCTGTAACACAACATATTGTGGAAAATGTCAAGGGGTGTGAATACTTTCTGAAGAAACTGTATATATTGAATAAAAAACTGCTACTGAAGAGTTCATCTCCATTCAATTAAGTTTATAAAGTTATTATACTATATTATTTCATATCAATTACATCGCTAACACAGCACATCTGTAAATAAGGCACCATGATGCCAAATGCTGTTGGCGCGTTTGCTTGTCATGTTTAATCACAAGAGAGGGCTCCAATATTGCCGCCTAATCGAGGGGATGCTGTGGTAGACAAGACAACTAACTGTATTTAGACTACTGAACATCAATAGCAGCGAGCTGGGAAATGAGAAGACAAAACAGACTGACCAGTACTAGACTCTAACTACATGGCATGGATTTCGCATCCAACAGAACAGGTGTGGCCATGGGCTCTCCATCGCTGTGAGGAGTCGCTCTCCGGAAAGCTTAACCTCTCACATGCAGACAGGCTTCGGCGGGGATTTCTATATTCTTCATGGGCACGCTCTCTTCGAAGCTCACGCGACGGAAGACTGCAGTTGTCTCGGTCATAGTCACGGAGCGGGATGATCCTGTGTGGACAGCAGCGAACGAGAACCACCTGACCGAAACTGGACCGAATGCCGTAATTAAAAATGCGGTTCAAAAGGTCGCTCCAGAGATGCAGAATGTTTCTGTCATCAGCGAGGAAGGCAAGTGCTGAAACTTTCGTTGCCCTTATCAACGCAGCATATACCCTGTTGTCAGGGTGAATGTCAGTGCGGCTGAATAGAGAGAATAAGAAAATGTCAAGTTGCTTTATTTTGTAAAGACAACTTAATACTTGATATTTGAAATATTGAATTAGTTAGGCAGGTATTAATGTCAGTCAGTTACTTCTCTCATTCAGTAGGCCTACTTCAACTAAATATACTGTAATGAAACAGGCAGGGAACAGGTCTCGAACCCTCGACCTTCTAACCCGAAGTCCAGCACGCTTTCGACTGTTCCACAAAAGCATGCTCGTGCGGCAGAGTCTATATTGTTACAATACTCACGTTGCCTATGACATACTACAACTTGCTGGTTATTAGATAGCACATTTTAAACTGTAAAGTAAGCAAGATGAGTCTCACAGTTTGCAGTAGCCTAAACACTATTCCATATAGACCTCATGATTTCCCTAGATACAGTATATAACCTGTCATTACCAGTGTTTGAAACTGCATGGACAATCTTCAAAATTGTAGGGTAAAACCCAGTGACTTCTAGTCAAACCAAACTGTATTTACAAAGGTTTAGGCTAACATGTTGACCACTTCATGCCAGTTTTTGGTTATCTCAACATTTACTGTGCAATGCCCATGGTAGATTGAGTGAAACACATACACACTCATTGGGACCCAGACCCACAGGACCTTGTTGCACCCTGCAACACACCCACATTGGAGTTTGCAAGCTGCATAATGGCTTCTGAGACTTTGACAACATCATGCAGCTTGCACAACATCATGCAGCTTGCGCATCAGAGTCTAATATTGAAGTAATTTTTCTAATGTGCAAGGCCTCCCCTGTAGCCTACAAACATACCCTCCAAATTGAACATTGTTATAGCCCTTACAGCTGAGGTCACTGAAATATTTTTTATTTGGGGATAATATTATACCACCCGTATGTATACCTATTATACCACCATCAATTGAAGTTACAAATCTTCCTTATTAAGAACAAACTGGTCAGATAACAGCATGGGTTGGACATGAGGCAGGACTCATTTACACCACCCTCAGAATACAATCAAAACACACTTATGAAATATTGTAAATCACGATTAGCCTGTAATATACCTCAGAGGAGGCTGGTGGTGGGATTTACACCACCCTGAGTAATCAATCAAAACACACTTATGAAATATTGTAAATCACGATTAGCCTGTAATATACCTCAGAGGAGGCTGGTGGTGGGAGCAATATGAGTAATCAATGGAACAGAGTCAAACCGTTGTTTCCATGTGTTTGAGGTGTTTGGTACCATTCCTTCACTTTCACCACAATTCCTTACGATACATCCTTATTCTAGAATTGATTAAATTGTTTTGTTTCCTCATCAATCTACACACAATACCCCATGAAGACAAAAGCAAAAGCAGTTTTTTAGACACTTTAGCAAATCTATACAAAAAAAACAAACTGAAATATACCATTTGCATAAGTATTCAGACCCTTTATTCAGTACTTTGTCGCAGCACCTTTGGCAGCAATTACAGCCTCGAGTATTCGTGGCTATGACGCTACAAGCATTGCACCTGTATTTGGGGAGTTTCTCCATACCTCTTTGCAGAACCTCTCAAGCTCTGTCAGGTTGGATGGGGAGCGTTGCTGCACAGCTATTTTCAGGTCTCTCCAGAGATGTTCGATCAGGTTCAAGTTCAGGCTCTGGCTGGGCCACTCAAGGCCGTTCAGAGACTTGTCCTGAAGCCACTCCTGTATTGTCTTGGCTGTGTGCTTAGGATCGTCGTGAACCTTCGCCCCAGTCTGTGATCCTGAGGGATTAAAAAAAAATCTGATCCTGAGCGTTGTCTTGGCTGTGTGCTTAGGGCCGTTGTCCTGATGGAAGGTGAACCTTTGCCCCCGTCTGAGGTCAAAATCAAATCAAATTGTATTTGTCACATGCGCCAAATACATCAGGTGTAGACCTTACAATGAAATACTTACTTACAAGCCCTTAACCAACAATGTTTTAAGAAAAAACGTGTTAAGTAAAAAAATAGAAAATAAAAGTAACAAATATTTAAACAGCAGCAGTAAAATAACAATATCGAAGCTATATACAGGGGGTACCGGTAGAGTGTCAATGTGCGGGGGCACCAGCTAGTCGAGGTAATTGAGGTAATACGTACATGTAGGTAGAGTTAAAGTGACTATGCATAGATAATAAACAGAGAGTAGCAGCGTAAAAGAGGGGTCTGGGTAGCCCTTTGATTAGCTATTCAGGAGTCTTATGGCTTGGAGGTAGAAGCTGTTAAGAAGCCATTTGGACCTAGACTTAGCGCTACGGTACCGCTTGCCGTGCAATAGCAGAGAGATCAGTCCATGACTAGGGTGGCTGGAGTCTTTGATACTTTTTAGGGCCTTCCTCTGATACCTTGTGGTATAGAGGTCCGGGATTGCAGAAAGCTTGGCCCCAGTGATGTACTGGGCCTTACGCACTACCGTCTGTAGTGACTTACGGTTGGAGGCTGAGCAGTTGCCATACCAGGCAGTGATGAGACCAGTCAGGATGCTCTCGATGGTGCAGCTGTAGAACCTTTTGAGGATCTGAGGACCCATGCCAAATCTTTTCAGTCTCCTGAGGGGGAATAGGCTTTTTCGTGCCCTCTTTACGACTGTCTTGGTGTGTTTGGACCATGAGAGTTTGTTGGTGATGTGGACGGCAAGGAACTTGAAGTTCTCAACCTGCTCCACTGCAGCCCCGTCGCTGACAATGGGGGCGTGCTCGGTCCTCCTTTTCCTGTAGTCCACAATCATTTCCTTTGTCTTGATCACATTGAGGGAGAGGTTATTGTCCTGTCACCACATGGCCAGTTCTCTGACCTCCTCACTATAGGCTGTCTCATTGTTGTTGGTGATCAGGCCTACCACTGTTGTGTCATCGGCATGCTTAATGATGGTATTGGAGTCGTGCCTGGCCATGCAGTCATGAGTAAACGGGGAGTTCAGGACTGGACTGAGCACGCACCCCTGAGGGGCCCCTGTGTTGAGGATCAGCGTGGCGGATGTGTTGTTACCTACCCTTACCATCTGGGGGCGGCCCGTCAGGAAGTCCAGGATCCAGTTGCAGAGGGAGGTTTTTAGGCCCAGGGTCCTTAGCTTAGTGATTAGCTTTGAGGGCACGATGGTCTTGAACGCTGAGCTGTGGTTAATGAATAGCATTCTCACATACAGTTGTCGGAAGTTGGAAGTTTACATACATCAAATACATTAGCCAAATACATTTAAAGTCAGTTTTTAACCATTTCTGACATTTAACGCTAGTAAAAATTCCCTTTCTTGGGTCAGTTAGGATAACCACTTTATTTTAAGAATGTTTAATGTCAGAATAATAGTAGAGAGAATGATTTATTTCAGCTTTTATTTCTTTCATCACATTCCCAGTGGGTCAGATGTTTACATGCACTCAATTAGTATTTGGTAGCATTGCCTTTAAATTGTTTATCTTGCGTCAAATGTTTCGGGTAGCCTTCCACAAGCTTCCCACAATAAGTTGGGTGAATTTTGGCCCATTCCTCCTGACAAAGCTGGTGTAACGGAGTCAGTTTTGTAGTCTTCCTTGCTCGCACACACTTTTTCAGTTCTGCCCACAAATGTTGAGATCAGGGATTTGTGATGGCCACTCCAATACCTTGAATTTGTTGTCCTTAAGCCATTTTGCCACAACTTTGGAAGTATGCTTGGGGTCATTGTCCATTTGGAAGACCCATTTGTGACCAAGCTTTAACTTCCTGACTGATGTCTTGAGATATTGCTTCAATATATCCACATAATTTTCCTTCCTAGGGATGCCATCTATTTTGTGAAGCGCACCAGACCCTCCTGCAGAAAAGCAGCCCCGCAAGATGATGCTGCCACTCCTGTGCTTCATGGTTGGGATGGTGTTCTTCAGCTTGCAAGCATCCCCCTTTTTCTCCCAACATAACCATGGTCATTATGGCCAAACAATTATATTTTTGTTTCATCAGACCAGAGGACATTTCTCCAAAAAGTACAATCTTTGTCCCCATGTGCAGTTGCAAACCGTAGTCTGGCTTTTTTTATGGCGGTTTTGGAGCTGTGGCTTCTTCCTTGCTGAGCGGCCTTTCAAGTTATATTGATATAGGACTCGTTTTACTGTGGATATAGATACTTTTGTACTTGTTTCCTCCAGCATCTTCACAAGGTCCTTTGCTGTTGTTCTGTGATTGTTTTGCGCTTTTCGCACCAATGTACGTTCTGTCTTCCTGAGCGGTATGACGGCTGTGTGGTCCCATGGTGTTTATATTTGCGTACTATTGTTTGTACAGATGAATATGGTTCCTTCAGAAATTACTCCCAAGGATGAACCAAACTTGTGGTCTATAATTGTTTTTTTGAGGTCTTTGCTGATATCTTTTGATTTTCCCATGGTGTCAAGCAAAGAGGCACTGAGTTTGAAGGTAGGCCTTGAAATACATCCATAGGTACACCTCCAATTGACTCAAATGATGTCAATTAGCCTATCAGAAAATTGTAAAGCCATGACATAATTTTCTGGAATTTTCCAAGCTGTTTAAAGGCACAGTCAAGTTAGTGTATGTAAACTTCTGACCCATTGGAATTGTGATACTGTGAATTATAAGTGAAATAATCTGTCTGTACACAATTTTTTGAAAAATGACTTGTGTCATGCACAAAGTAGATCATGTCATGGCTGCAGACTTGAGTGCTACGGGTTGGTAGTCATTTAGGCAGGTTACCTTCATGTTCTATGGTGGTTTGCTTGAAACATGTTGGTATTACAGATTCAGTCAGGGACAGGTTGAAAATGTCAGTGACACTTGCCAGTTGGTCAGCGCATGCTCGCAGTACACATCCTGGTCTGGCCCTGCGGCCTTGTGAATGTTGACCTGTTTAAAGGTCTTACTAATTCCGGCTACGGAAAGCGTGATCACACATCGTCAGGAACAGCTGATGCTCTCATGCATGCTTCAGTGTTACTTGCCTTAAAGTGAGCATAGAAGTAATTTTGGTCGTCTGGTAGGCTCGTGTCACTGGGCAGCTCACGGCTGTGCTTCCCTTTATGTTCTGTAATAGTGTGCAAGCCCTACCACATCCAACGAGCGTCGGAGCAGGTGTAGTACGATTCAATCTTAGTCCTGTATTGATGCTTTGACTATTTGATGGTTACACGGAGGACATAGTGGGATTTCTTATAAGCTTCCAGGTTAGAGTCCTGCTCCTTGAAAGCGGCAGCTCTACGCTTTAGCGCAGTGCGGATGTTGCCTGTAATCTATGGCTTCTGGTTGGGATATGTACGTACGGTCATTGTGGGGACGACGTCATCGATGCACTTACTGATGAAGCCAGTGACTGATGTGATGTTTCGGAAGAATCCCATAACATAATCCAGTCTGTGCTAGCAAAACAGTCCTGTAGCTTAGCATCTGTTTCATCTGACCACTTTCTTATTGGCCGAGTCACTGGTGCTCCCTGCTTTCGTTTTTGCTTGTAAGCAGGAATCAGGAGGATAGAATTATGGTCAGATTTGCCAAATGGAGGGCGAGGGAGAGCTTTGTACCCATCTCTGTGTGTGGAGTAAAGGTGGTCTAGAGTTTTTTGTCCCTCTGGTTGCACATTTAACATGCTGGTAGGTAAAACGGATTTGAGTTAAATCAAATCAAATCAAATCTTATTTGTCACATACACATGGTTAGCAGATGTTGATGTGAGTGTAGCGAAATGCTTGTGCTTCTAGTTCTGACAATGCAGTAATAACCAACGAGTAATCTAACCTAACAATTCCACAACTACTACCTTATACACACAAGTGTAAAGCGATGAAGAATATGTACATAAAGATATATGAATGAATGATGGTACAGAACGGCATAGGCAAGATGCAGTAGATAGTATCGAGTACAGTATATACATATGAGATTAGTAATGTAGGGTATGTAAACATTATATTAAGTGGCATTGTTTAAAGTGGCTAGTGCTACATTTTTCCCATCAATTACCATCATTAAAGTGGCTGGAGTTCAGTCAGTATGTTGGCAGGAGTCGTTTTACCTACCTGTTTTTCAGTCTCTCGGTCCCTGCTCTAATGCACCTGTACTGAACTCGCCTTCTGGAGTATAGCGGAGTGAACAGGCAGTGGCTCAGGTGGTTGTTGTCATTGATGATCTTTATGGCCTTCCTGTGACATCGGGGGGTGTAGGTGTCCTGGAGTGCAGGTAGTTTGCCCCTGGTGATGTGCAGACCTCACTACGCTCTGGAGAGCCTTACGGTTGTGGGCGGAGCAGTTGCCGTACCAGGCGGTGATACAGCCCGACAGGATGCTCTCGATTGTGCATCTGTAGAAGTTTGTGAGTGCTTTTGGTGACAAGCTGAATTTCTTCACAACGCTGTCTGGGTGGATGAACCACTTACTACCCTCTCCACTACTGTCCCGTCGATGTGGATAGGGGGGTGCTCCCTCTGCTGTTTCCTGAAGTCCACAATCATCTCCTTTGTTTTGTTGACGTTGAGTGTGAGGTTATTTTCCTGACACCACACTCCGAGGGCCCTCACCTCCTCCCTGTAGGCTGTCTCGTCGTTGTTGGTAATCAAGCACTGTAGTGTCGTCCGCAAACTTGATGATTGAGTTGGAGGCGTGCATGGCCACGCAGTCGTGAACAGGGAGTACAGGAGAGGGCTCAGAACGCACCCTTGTGGGGCCCCAGTGTTGAGGATCAGCGGGGAGGAGATGTTGTTGCCTACCCTCACCACCTCGGGGCGGCCCGTCAGGAAGTCCAGTACCCAGTTGCACAGGGCGGGGTCGAGACCCAGGGTCTCGAGCTTGATGACGAGTTTGGAGGGTACTATGGTGTTAAATGCTGAGCTGTAGTCGATGAACAGCATTCTCACATAGGTATTCCTCTTGTCCAGATGGGTTAGGTCAGTGTGCAGTGTGGTTGCGATTGCGTCGTCTGTGGACCTATTGGGTCGGTAAGCAAATTGGAGTGGGTCTGGGGTGTCAGGTAGGGTGGAGGTGATATGGTCCTTGACAAGTCTCTCAATGCACTTCATGATGACTGAAGTGAGTGCTACGGGGCGGTAGTCGTTTAGGTTAGTTACCTTAGCTTTCTTGGGAACAGGAACAATGGTGGCCCTCTTGAAGCATGTGGGAACAGCAGACTGGGATAAGGATTGATTGAATATGTCCGTAAACACACCAGTCAGCTGGTCTGCGCATTCTCTGAGGACGCGGCTGGGGATGCCGTCTGGGCATGCAGCCTTGCGAGGGTTAACACGTTTAAATGTTTTACTCACATCGGCTGCAGTGAAGGAGAGTCCACAGGTTTTGGTAGCGGGCCATGTCTGTGGCACTGTATTGTCCTCAAAGCTAGCCAAAAAGTTATTTAGTCTGTCTGGGAGCAAGACATCCCGGTCCGTGACGGGGCTGGTTTTCTTTTTGTAATCCGTGATTGACTGTAGACCCTGCCACATACCTCTTGTGTCTGAGCCGTTGAATTGCGACTCTACTTTGTCTCTATACTGACGCTTAGCTTGTTTGATTGCCTTGCAGAAGAAATAGCTACACTTTTTGTATTCGGTCATGTTTCCGGTCACCTTGCCCTGGTTAAAAGCAGTGTTTCGCGCGAATGCTGCCATCAATCCACGGTTTCTGGTTTGGGTATGTTTTAATCGTTGCTGTGGGTATAACATCGCTGATGCACTTTCTAATGAACTCGCTCACCGAATCAGCGTATTCCTCAGTGTTGATGTTGGACGCAGTGTGGAACATATCCCAATCCACGTGATCGAAGCAGTCTTGAAGCGTGGAATCAGATTGGTCAGAGTTTCCCTGCATTAAAGTCCCCGGCCACTAGGAGCGCCGCCTCTGGATGCATTTTTTTCTGTTTGCTTATGGCCGTATACAGCTCATTGAGTGCGGTCTTTGTGCCACCATTGGTTTGTGGTGGTATATAGACAACTTCGAAAAATGCAGGTGAAAACTCTCTTGGTTAGTAGTGTTTTCTACAGCTTATCATGAGATCCTCTACCTCAGGCTATCAAAACTTAGATTTCCAGCGGTTGTTTACAAATATACATAGACCTCCACCCCTTGTCTTACCAGAGGCTGCTGTTCTATCCTGCCGAAAAGCTTAAACCCCGCCAGCTGTATGTTATTCATGTCGTTGTTCAGCCACGACACGATGAAACATGATATTACAGTTTTCAATGTCCTGTTGGTCGGATATACGTGATCGAAGCTTGTCTATTTTATTATTGATTGATTGTACGTTGGCTTATAGGATCGATGGTAAAGGTAAGTTACCCTCTCTGCGACGGAACCTTACATGGCACCCGGACCGTCATCCCCGATATCTCCATCTCTTTCTCCTGCCAATGACGGGATGAGGGCATCCTCACTAAGTATTCCTCAGTACGGGTTAGGTAATCGCTGTCCTGATATCTAGAAGCTCTTTTCGGTCATAAGGCATGGTGGCTGAAACATTATGTTACAAAATAAGTTACAATTAACATGAAAAAACAAACAGAATAGCATAATTGGTTACGGGATCGTAAAACGGCAGCCATCTCCTTCGGCGTCACTATAGTATAGAGCGCTCTGGAGCAGGTTTTCATCAAGGATCTCTCTGTACTTAGCTCTGTTCATCTTTCCTGCGATCCTGACTAGTCACCCAGTCCCTGCCACTGAAATACATCCCCACAGCATGATGCTGCCATCAACATGCTTCACCGTAGGGATGATATTGGCCAGGTGATGAGCGGTGCCTGGTTTCCTCCAGACGTGAAGCTTGACATTCAGGCCAAAGAGTTCATTCGTGGTGTCATCAGACCAAAGAATCTTGTTTCTCATGGTCTGAGAGTCCTTTAGGTTCCTTTTGGCAATCGGGCTGTCATGTGCTTTTTACTAAGGAGTGGCTTCCTTCTGGCCACTCTACCATAAAGGCCTGATTGATGGAGTGCTGCAGAGATCGTTGTCCTTCTGGAAGGTTGTCCCCATCTCCACAGAGGAACTCTGGAGCTCTGTCACCTTCCTGACCAAGGCCCTTCTCCCGCAATTGCTATGTTTGGCCGGGCAGACAGCTCTTGGAAGAATCTTGGTGGTTTCAAACTTCTTCCGTTTAAGAATGATGGAGGCCACTGCATTCTTGGGGTCCTTCAATTCTGCAAACATGTTTTTGGTACCCTTCCCCAGATCTGTGCCTCAACACAATCCTGTCTCGGACGTCTATGGACAATTCTTTCAACCTCAGGGTTTGGTTTTTGCTCTGACATGCACTGTCAACTGTAGGACCTTGTATAGACAGGTGTGTGCCTTTCCAAATCATGTCCAATCAATTGAACAAAGTTATAGAAACATCTTAAGGATGATCAATGGATAAAGGATGCACCTGAGGTCAATTTCAAGTCTCATAGCAAAGTTTTGTTTTAAACATACATTTGCAAACATTTAAAAAATCCTGTTATTGCTTTGTCTTTGGTTACTTTCAGGAGGCGGGTGGCTTTTAGATAATTACTTTTGGCCACCTGTGAGAGTAAATGTAATTCCTGTTGGTCAGGTTAAGTTTGTGCACTGGAATGTTACATTTTCCTTGAATATTATTGTCACGGCTTGGTCATTGTATTTTGTGTTTTTGTTATATGTTTGGGTAGGCCAGGGTGTGACATGGGTTTATATGTTGTTTTTCGTATTGGGGTTTTTGTATTATTGGGATTGTGAATGATTAGGGGTGTGTCTAGTTAGGCTTGGCTGCCTGAGGCGATTCTCAATCAGAGTCAGGTGATTCTCGTTGTCTCGGATTGGGAACCGTATTTAAGTAGCCTGAGTTTCACTTTGTATTTTGTGGGTGATTGTTCCTGTCTTTGTGTAGTGTTCACCAGATAGGCTGTAATAGTTTCACGTTCCGTTTGTTGTTTTCGTCTTTCAGTCTTTTCATGTACCGCATTTCATTCATTAAAGTCATGAGTAACCAACACGCTGCATTTCGGTCCGACTCTCTTCCTTCAACAGACGAATGCCGTTACAGAATCACCCACCACTCACGGACCAAGCAGCGTGTTAACAGGCAGCAGCGAAAGGAGGACGTTATGGACGGTAGAGGCATGGAGTATACGACGTGGGAAGAAATCGACAGGTGGGCGGCCGACCCAGAGAGAGTGCAGGTGCCCGCCTGGGATTCGCTGGAGCAATGCGAAGAGGGCTATAGGCGAATGGAGTCGAAAAGGAAAACACGGCGACACAGAGCGAAAACCGAAAGTAACCCCCAAATATTTATTGGGGGAGGGCGCAGAGAGAGAGTGGCTGAGTCAGGGTTCAGACCTGAGCCAACTCTCCCTGTTAATCGTGAAGAGCAGTTGCAGTGGGAGAGGCTGCACCACTTGGAGATTTGGACATGGGAGGAGGAATTAGACGGGAAAGGACCCTGGGCTCAGCCTGGAGAATATCGCCGTCCCAAGGAAGAAATAGATGCGGCTAAAGCGGAGAGGCGCTGGTATGAGGAGGCAGCACGGCGACGAGGTTGGAAGCCCGAAAAGCAGCCCCAAAAAATTATTGGGGGGAGGCTAGAAGGGAGTATGGCTATGCCAGGTAGGAGACCTGCGCAAACTCCCTGTGCTCACCATTGGGCTAGAGAGACCGGACAGGCACCGTGTTATGCTATGGAGCGCACGGTGTTTCCAGTGCGGGAGCATAGCCCGGTGCGGCACATACCAGCCCTTCCTATTGGCCGGGCTAGAGTGGGCATCGAGCCAGGTAAGCTTGGGCAGGCTCGGTGCTCAAGAGCTCCAGTGAGCCTGCACGGTCCGGTCTATCCAGAGCCACTTCCACACACCAGTCCTCCGGTAGCAGCTCACCGCACCAGGCTTCCTGTGCGTGTCTTTGATCCAGTACCAACAGTTCCAGCACCACGCACCAGGCCTTCAGTGCGCCTTGCCTGTTCAGCGCAGCCAGCGCTTTTCTCCTCTCCTGCGCTGTCGGAGTCGCCTGCCTGTTTTGCGCAGCCAGAGCCTTTCTCCTCTCCTGCGCTGCCGGAGTCTCCCGTCTGCCCAGCACCGCCAGTCTGCCCAGCGCCGCCAGTGCTTCCAGTCTGCCCAGCGCCGCCAGTCTGCCCAGCGCCGCCAGTGCTCCCAGTCTGCCCAGCGCCGCCAGTCTGCCCAGCGTCGGCAGTCTGCCCAGCGTCGCCAGTCTGCCCAGCGTCGCCAGTCTGCCCAGTGTCGCCAGTCTGCCCAGCGCCGCCAGTCTGCCAGGATCCGCCAGAAGTGCCAGTCAGTCAGGATCTGCCAGTCTGCAGAGAGCTGTCAGCCTGCATGGAGTATTCAGAGCTGTCAGTCTGCATGAAGCAGCCAGAGCTATCAGTCTGTAAGAAGCAGCCAGAGCTGTCAGTCTGCATAGAGCAGCTAGATCCGCCAGTCAGCCATGATCTTCTACATCTGCCAGACAACCAGTCTCTTCCAGATCTGCCAGACAACCAGTCTCTTCCAGATCTGCCAGACAACCAGTCTCTTACAGATCTGCCAGACAACCAGTCTCTTCCAGATCTGCCAGACAACCAGTCTCTTCCAGATCTGCCAGACAACCAGTCTCTTCCAGATCTGCCAGACAACCAGTCTCTTCCAGATCTGCCAGACAACCAGTCTCTTCCAGATCTGCCAGTCAACCAGAATCTTCCAGATCTGCTAGTCAACCTGAATCTTCCAGTTCCGCCAGCCAGCCAGGATTTACCGGAGCCTACTACCTGCCTGAGCTTCATCTCAGTACTGGGCTTCTTCTCAGTACTGGGCTTCCTCTCAGTATTGGGCTTCCTCTCAGTACTAGGCTTCCCCTCAGTCCCGGGCTGCCCCTCAGTCCCGGGCTGCTTCTGTCCCGAGATGCTCAACCACACCCGCCCTCAATTGCTAATAACCTATCTGCAACCACCTGACTGTGGTAATAAAGTAAACATCTGAGGCCCACCCCAACCACAACCCTCAAATATGGAAAATGTGCTATAGGCTACAGTCAAAGACAGCAGAAATATTTTTTGACAGGGGGTGCCGGATTTTCTTTTAGATATGTTTCTGCTTATAATTCCCAATATTTTGGTAGGCTATTTGTTAGTCAACTTGTCTATAATTAGATATAGTAGCTTCTCTTTTGTCATTATATGTTGCCCTAGATGACTAAATAAACCCTTTTCACCATGTCATAAATTAATGCTTCAATCTAGCTGACATCGGTAAAGTTTTCTCTGTCATCTTCTTTTGCGGAGCAAAGAAGATTATTCTAACCGGTGAAGATATTCTGTGCAAAATTTCCAAATGACATCAGGAAATAGAAAGCTATGAAAATGTCCCAACATGTTTCTGCTAACATTTCCGTTTGGCTTAGATGCATATTTTATGTGGTTGAAATACTATCAGCTTTTATGATGTTGATAAAGATAGCACATCTACAGATGGTATCTGAGCATTAAGCATTCTCTCAAGATGCTGAAAGAAAGAAATAATATTTCTCCCCTCCTGTTCCAGTAAAAAAAAATCCTACATTTGGTGTAGCATTTTATTGCAAGAAATGCTTAATTCTGCAGGAGTTAATATTAAGGCTATGTGAGAAGGTTAGAGACTTACAGTCAATGTCCAGATAACATTTTCCATTGTACCCATCTGACAGTAGGCTTCAGTTCCCTTGACGTACCATATGTTATGCAGGTGAATGAGGACCCAAAAGCGACTTGGCGAAAACAGAGTCTTTATTCCAGTAAAGGAAATATGCAATACTCCTAGACAAATCGGAGCGGTAAACAAAGCATAAAAAACAATTCCACTCGTAATGACGAGGACAGACTGGAGACTCGACCATAAACTGTAGGTTGCCTCGGGAAGGCACTGACCGTAGGAGACTCAGACACCTGCTCACCACGCAGCATCTGAGGGAAACACGACACGACAGGGCGAGACAAAGACACAGCACGGTGAACAATATACAAGGATCCGACAGGACAGAAACGGAAAACAAGGGGAGAAATAGGGACTCTAATCAGAGGAAAAGATAGGGAACAGGTGTGGAAAGACTAAATGATTGATTAGGGGAATAGGAACAGCTGGGAGCAGGAACGGAACGATAGAGAGAAGAGAGAGAGGGAGGGATAGAGAAAAAAGGAAACGAACCTAAAAAGACCAGCAGGGGAAAACGAACAGAAGGGAAAGCAAAATGACAAGACAATATAAGACAAAACATGACAGTACCCCCCACTCACCGAGCGCCTCCTGGCGCACTCGAGGAGGAATCCTGGCGGCAACGGAGGAAATCATCAATCAGCGAACGGTCCAGCACGTCCCGAGACGGAACCCAACTCCTCTCCTCAGGACCGTAACCCTCCCAATCCACTAAGTATTGGTGACCCCGTCCCCGAGAACGCATGTCCATGATCCTACGTACCTTGTAAATAGGTGCGCTCTCGACAAGGACGGGAGGGGGGAGGGAAGACGAACGGGGTGCGAAGAAAGGGCTTGACACAGGAGACATGGAAGACAGGATGGACGCGACGAAGATGTCGCGGAAGAAGCAGTCGCACAGCGACAGGATTGACGACCTGGGAGACACGGAACGGACCAATGAACCGCGGAGTCAACTTACGAGAAGCTGTCGTAAGAGGAAGGTTGCGAGTGGAAAGCCACACTCTCTGGCCGCAACAATACCTAGGACTCTTAATCCTACGTTTATTGGCGGCTCTCACAGTCTGTGCCCTGTAACGGCAAAGTGCAGACCTCACCCTCCTCCAGGTGCGCTCACAACGTTGGACAAACGCTTGAGCGGAGGGAACGCTGGACTCGGCAAGCTGGGATGAGAACAGAGGAGGCTGGTAACCCAGACTACTCTGAAACGGAGATAACCCGGTAGCAGACGAAGGAAGCGAGTTGTGAGCGTATTCTGCCCAGGGAAGCTGTTCTGCCCAAGACGCAGGGTTTCTAAAAGAAAGGCTGCGTAGTATGCGACCAATCGTCTGATTGGCCCTCTCTGCTTGACCGTTAGACTGGGGATGAAACCCGGAAGAGAGACTGACGGACGCACCAATCAAACGACAGAACTCCCTCCAAAACTGTGACGTGAATTGCGGGCCTCTGTCTGAAACGGCGTCTAACGGGAGGCCATGAATTCTGAACACATTCTCGATGATGATTTGTGCCGTCTCCTTAGCGGAAGGAAGTTTAGCGAGGGGAATGAAATGTGCCGCCTTAGAGAACCTATCGACAACCGTAAGAATCACAGTCTTCCCCGCAGACAAAGGCAGACCGGTAATGAAGTCTAGGGCGATGTGAGACCATGGTCGAGAAGGAATGGGAAGCGGTCTGAGACGACCGGCAGGAGGAGAGTTACCTGACTTAGTCTGCGCGCAGTCCGAACAAGCAGCCACGAAACGGCGCGTGTCACGCTCCTGAGTAGGCCACCAAAAGCGCTGGCGAATAGAAGCAAGAGTACCTCGAACGCCGGGATGACCAGCTAACTTGGCAGAGTGAGCCCACTGAAGAACAGCCAGACGAGTAGAAACAGGAACGAAAAGAAGGTTACTAGGACAAGCGCGGCGGCGACGCAGTGTGCGTGAGTGCTTGCTTAACCTGTCTTTCAATTCCCCAGACTGTCAACCCGACAACACGCCCATAAGGAAGAATCCCCTCGGGATCAGTAGAAGCCACAGAAGAACTAAAAAGACGGGATAAGGCATCAGGCTTGGTGTTCTTACTACCCGGACGGTAAGAAATCACAAACTCGAAACGAGCGAAAAACAACGCCCAACGAGCTTGACGAGCATTAAGTCGTTTGGCAGAACGGATGTACTCAAGGTTCTTATGGTCTGTCCAAACGACAAAAGGAACGGTCGCCCCTCCAACCACTGTCGCCATTCGCCTAGGGCTAAGCGGATGGCGAGCAGTTCGCGGTTACCCACATCATAGTTGCGTTCAGATGGCGACAGGCGATGAGAAAAATAAGCGCAAGGATGAACCTTATCGTCAGACTGGAAGCGCTGGGATAGAATGGCTCCCACGCCTACCTCTGAAGCGTCAACCTCGACAATGAATTGTCTAGTGACGTCAGGAGTAACGAGGATAGGAGCGGACGTAAAACGTTCTTTTAGAAGATCAAAAGCTCCCTGGGCGGAACCGGACCACTTAAAACACGTCTTGACAGAAGTAAGAGCTGTGAGAGGGGCAGCAACTTGACCGAAATTACGAATGAAACGCCGATAGAAATTAGCGAAACCTAGAAAGCGGTGCAACTCGACACGTGACCTTGGAACGGGCCACTCACTGACAGCTTGGACCTTAGCGGAATCCATCTGAATGCCTTCAGCGGAAATAACAGAACCGAGAAAAGTAACGGAGGAGACATGAAAAGAGCACTTCTCAGCCTTCACATAGAGACAATTCTCTAAAAGGCGCTGGAGTACACGTCGAACGTGCTGAACATGAATCTCGAGTGACGGTGAAAAAATCAGGATATCGTCAAGGTAGACAAAAACAAAGATGTTCAGCATGTCTCTCAGAACATCATTAACTAATGCCTGAAAAACAGCTGGCGCATTGGCGAGACCAAACGGCAGAACCCGGTACTCAAAATGCCCTAACGGAGTGTTAAACGCCGTTTTCCACTCGTCCCCCTCTCTGATGCGCACGAGATGGTAAGCGTTACGAAGGTCCAACTTAGTAAAGCACCTGGCTCCCTGCAGAATCTCGAAGGCTGATGACATAAGGGGAAGCGGATAACGATTCTTAACCGTTATGTCATTCAGCCCTCGATAATCCACGCAGGGGCGCAGAGTACCGTCCTTCTTCTTAACAAAAAAAACCCCGCCCCGGCCGGAGAGGAAGAAGGCACTACGGTACCGGCGTCAAGAGACACAGACAAATAATCCTCGAGAGCCTTACGTTCGGGAGCCGACAGAGAGTATAGTCTACCCCGAGGAGGAGTGGTCCCCGGAAGGAGATCAATACTACAATCATACGACCGGTGAGGAGGAAGGGAGTTGGCTCGGGACCGACTGAAGACCGTGCGCAGATCATGATATTCCTCCGGCACTCCTGTCAAATCGCCAGGTTCCTCCTGAGAAGTGGGGACAGAAGAAACGGGAGGGATAGCAGACATTAAACACTTCACATGACAAGATGACAAGAAACGTTCCAGGATAGGATAGAATTACTAGACCAATTAATAGAAGGATTATGACATACTAGCCAGGGATGACCCAAAACAACAGGTGTAAAAGGTGAACGAAAAATCAAAAAAGAAATAGTCTCACTGTGGTTACCAGATACTGTGAGGGTTAAAGGTAGTGTCTCATATCTGATACTGGGGAGATGACTACCATCTAAGGCGAACATGGGCGTAGGCTTGTCTAACTGTCTGAAAGGAATGTCATGTTTCCGAGCCCATGCTTCGTCCATAAAACAACCCTCAGCCCCAGTCTATCAAGGCACTGCATGTAGCACCCGAACCGGTCCAGCGTAGATGGACCGACATAGTAGTACAGGATCTAGATGGAGAGACCTGAGTAGTAGCGCTCACCAGTAGCCCTCCGCTTACTGATGAGCTCTGGCTTTTACTGGACATGAATTGACAAAATGTCCAGCAAGTCCGCAATAGAGGCACAGGCGGTTGGTGATCCTCCGTTCCCTCTCCTTAGTCGAGATGCGAATACCTCCCAGCTGCATGGGCTCAGTCTCTGAGCCAGAGGAGGGAGATGGTTGCGATGCGGAGCAGGGAAACACCGTTAACGCGAGCTCTCTTCCACGAGCTTGGTGACGAAGATCTACCCGTCGTTCAATGCGGATGGCGAGAGCAATCAAAGAGTCCACACTGGAAGGAACCTCCCGGGAGAGAATCTCATCTTTAACCACTGCGTGGAGTCCCTCCAAAAAACGAGCGAGCAGCGCCGGCTCGTTCCAGTCACTAGAGGCAGCAAGAGTGCGAAACTCTATAGAGTAATCCGTTATGGATCGATCACCTTGGCATAGGGAAGCCAGGGCCCTAGAAGCCTCCCTACCAAAAACTGAACGGTCAAAAACCCGAATCATCTCCTCTTTAAAGTTCTGGTAATTGTTAGAACAATCAGCCCTTGCCTCCCAGATAGCTGTGCCCCACTCTCGAGCCCGGCCAGTAAGGAGTGATATGACGTAAGCAACCCGAGCTCTCTCTCTAGAGTATGTGTTGGGTTGGAGAGAGAACACAATATCACACTGGGTGAGAAAGGAGCGGCACTCCGTGGGCTGCCCGGAGTAACAAGGTGGGTTATTAACCCTAGGTTCCGGAGGCTCGGCAGACCAGGGAGTAACAGGTGGCACGAGACGAAGACTCTGGAACTGTCCAGAGAGGTCGGAAACCTGAGCGGCCAGGTTCTCCACGGCATGGCGAGCAGCAGACAATTCCTGCTCGTGTCTGCCGAGCATGGCTCCTTGGATCTCGACGGCAGTTTTACGAGCGTCTGTAGTCGCTGGGTCCATTCTTTGTTCGGATCCTTCTGTTATGCAGGTGAATGAGGACCCAAAAGCGACTTGGCGAAAACAGAGTCTTTATTCCAGTAAAGGAAATATGCAATACTCCTAGACAAATCGGAGCGGTAAACAAAGCATAAAAAACAATTCCACTCGTAATGACGAGGACAGACTGGAGACTCGACCATAAACTGTAGGTTGCCTCGGGAAGGCACTGACCGTAGCAGACTCAGACACCTGCTCACCACGCAGCATCTGAGGGAAACACGACACGACAGGGCGAGACAAAGACACAGCACGGTGAACAATATACAAGGATCCGACAGGACAGAAACGGAAAACAAGGGGAGAAATAGGGACTCTAATCAGAGGAAAAGATAGGGAACAGGTGTGGAAAGACTAAATGATTGATTAGGGGAATAGGAACAGCTGGGAGCAGGAACGGAACGATAGAGAGAAGAGAGAGAGGGAGGGAGAGAGAAAAAAGGGAACGAACCTAAAAAGACCAGCAGGGGGAAAACGAACAGAAGGGAAAGCAAAATGACAAGACAATATAAGACAAAACATGACACCATAGGCCTATTTGAAGTCCCTGTCTTGTGATTACTTCTATAGTGCCTCAATCGTCACACATAACATAGCCGACATTGCTATCATCCTCTTCTACCACTTCACAAAATCTTTCCAAAACATGACTTTTCTGTCTCTCCTTTCTCTTTATTTTCAACTTCATCGCAGATTTTCTCTTATTGAAATAAACTCCACCATTGTCCTTTGTGCCTCCATGGATTGGCGTTTTTCTGCCCATTCCCAAAAGCATTTGGTGATTTCCGTGTATAGGCTATTTGGTGTGCATACAGTTAGGCCATAAAGCTTAGTCTTATGCCCTAATGCTAGACAGCCTAAAACAATGAAAGAAAAACCTCAATGTACCCTATAGATATAAATTGCATAAGAATGATACATTGATGGATTTTTTAAAGGTTTTGTTTTCTCTTTATTCAACCGCCCACCACCCACCTGCCCTTCATAAAGATATAACCGCCGGGACATCGGGTTATGAGTCAACTCGCGCACCACTACTATACTGGTCCGTACATTCAGTGTTCATTTAATACAGGAGAATTTGCTGTGTAGCATATTGCTGTTGTTTTCGTCTTCATTACCCTTTAGAAATCCATCATAATGACTAAATCTATCTGTTTTATTTTAAGCCCACTGGACTGGGTTGAGTAGGCAGAACAAAGACAGTGGAATTCATAATGGGTCCTCTCCACTACTCTCTGGGCAGTAGAGTGAGAACACACACACACACACACACACACACACACACACACACACACACACACACACACACACACACACACACACACACACACACACACACACACACACACACACACACACACACACACACACACACACACACACACACACACACACACACACACACATTTCCACTTTGGACAGGATATTGAGTGCACTGCAGGTTCAATCTCTAATTCACTCCCCAGACCTGGGTTCAAATACTATTTTAAATAATTTAATTACTTTATCCGGGCTTGATTGAGCTTGTCTGGGTCAATAGTACACTCCCAAAACTGTAAACCCCCGCCCACATGGCACTCTAGGCAGGCTAGAGCAAACTGTCAAAGTATATGAAAGAGATCAAATACTATTTAAACCCAGGTTTGTTGCTATCTGCTGCCAAAGCTTATTAGCAATTAAAGACAGCCACATGAGGCGTAATTAAGAGGAATGAACTCAGCCCAATCACAGTGAAGAGCTGTTAAATTAAAATGAGTACAAACCAGGGTCAGTGTGCACTGTATTTTTCCAGCGGTAGTTCCTACATCCCATCATCTCTACAATCAACAAAATTGTTATTTTTAGATGTTAATTTGCTCTTAATGGTGCCAGTGAACTGTGTATTAGCCTAGTCTGTGTGAATGGAGAAATATTGTAGATGTGATAGTCTCCTCTCACAACCGCTGAGAGAAGAGAGATGTGAAAAGAGAACATTGAAAATGAGTGATACAGCTTTTTGCATGGTGAAAAGGCATATGTTCCTTTCATTGAATACAAAGAGATACATAGCTATTGACTTCCTATAGGGATTTAGCTAATAGACTAGTAATCTATATTTAATAGTACATAATTAAGTCTTTGACTTCTCACGGTAATGAGCAGTCCTGCCTTGTAACATCTTCCATTCACAGGCCACAGCATTACCTTGTAGGGTAGAAGTTTGAGTCTGATGTATGCCACCTGTATTTCTGAGACCTAGAGTCTAGACCACACTGTTAGTTAGATACTGGGAAAGATTCACTGCCCTTGCAATGTCAAGCCACAGGCCACACAGTATACGAGAATTCCCCGTTAGCAGTCAGGTCAATGAGCAACAGAAACCTTTAAAGGCACGCTATGTAATTTAGCTTACAGTAATCAAGTCACCTCTTCCACTTCTTTCATTTTGTATTTGCAAATACCCATTTGCACTGATTGTAAATACATGTCTCTTAAATGATCAAAATGTAAACGTAATCAGTCCTCAAGAATATAAACAAACATTAAGTATTCTTTCTGTTGCCACTTAGCAGAAGATCAGCCAAACTGCTAATCACGTGGGGGGAAATACTAATGCACTGGGGTTCTGGTTAGGTTTATAAAGAGGATTTTAATCTAACATGGATGGCCACTAGATGGCGCCCTGTAACTATAAACCTGCAAAAAAATAACTCCCACTTCTTTCTGGAGGCTCAAAGGATGAAGAAATATAGGTGGTGAGCAGGTGTATTGAGTGCAACATAGCATGCCGTGTGTGTGTGTGTGTGTGTGCGCGCGTGGGCGTGCGTGGTGTTTCCCCTAGGATTTGTTTTTCAGCAGCAGTGGCAAACGTAAGGTTGCTTCTGGTGACTTTTTAAAAGGACATTATATTTCAAAATGAATTAAAATTCAAGTTTATTGACACATATTTAAGTTGAAATATAATTTCCCATTTAAAATATTACAACCTGTAGCCTAACTGATGCAGCATAGCGGCTTTAAATAATAGTCTGAAACATGGGGTCTTCCATCTGCATTTACCTAATTGAAAAAACTAAACAAAAAAACATATACACTGTAACTTGTTACTCTGATCTTAAATGTGTCTCGGCAGAAACCTTTTTTAAAACTAAATCATTTTGGAAGTGGCGGCAACGATTTAGCAGCAAAAAATCAATAATCTTTCCTGACTATGACTATCAAAATGACTATAAGGTACAGGATTGTCACAACACGCAAGAGCTGAGTTGTCTGCCGATTTCAAATGAAATGACATTTTATTTGTCACAAGCGCCGAATACAACAGATGTAGACCTTAAGGTGAAATGCTTACTTACAAGCCCTTAACCAACAATGCAGTTTTAAGAAAATAACAATTTTAAGAGATAAGAATAACACATAATTGAAGATCAGCAATAAATAACAATAGTGGGGCTATATACAGGGAGTACCAGTACAGAGTCAATGTGCGGCGGCACCGGTGTCGAGGTAATTGAGGTAATAACTACATTTAAAGTAGTGACAATGCATAGATAATAACAAAGAGTAGTAGCAGCGTAAAAGAGGGCGGGGGGGCAATGCAAATAGTCTGGGTAGCCATTTGATTAGCTGTTCAGGAGTCTTATGGCTTGGGGGTAGAAGCTGTTTCGAATCCTCTTGGACCTTGACTTGGCGTTTCCGTACCGCTTGCCGTGCAATAGCAGAGAGAAGAGTCTATGACTAGGGTGGCTGGAGTCTTTGGCAATTTTTAGAGCCTTCCTATGACACCGCCTGGTATAGAGGTTCTGAATGGCGGGATGCTTGGCCCCGGTGATGTACTGGGCCATAGTGCCTTGCGGTCATATGCCGAGCAGTTGCCATACCAGGCAGTGATGCAACCCGTCAGGATGTTCTCGATGGTGCAGCTGTAAAACCTTTTGAGGATCTGAGGACCTATGCCAAATATTTTCAGTCTCCTGAGGGGGAATAGGTTTTCAACCTGCTCCACTATAGCCCCGTCGATGAGAATGGGGGCGTGCTCGGTTCTCCTTTTCCTGTAGTCCACAATCATCTCCTTAAGGGGAATATAGGGGAAACACTGATGTCTCTACTGTGTGTGTGTGTTGAGCAGGTGTATGGAGTGCAACATAGTACGCCATCTCTTTGAGGGAGTGTGACCTCTAGGAATCAATGTGCTCAGACTGCAGTGGTGGATTGGCCATTTGGCAATTTTGGAAAATGTCAGATGGGTTGGACCATTTTTAGTTGGGTGGGCTGGTTGAAAGTGACACACACTCGCAAACATTTTTTTGTATATAAAAATAAAACAATGAAAAAGGTGACATGGCCGGCGGCCCATGGACCTTACGGATAGGCGGGACAGTCGCGTCCCACTTGGGCAAAAAATAGGGAAAATGAAGCGCGGCAAATAAAAAAAATTATATAAAATCAAACTTTCATTAAATCACACACAAGACACTCAATTAAAGCTACACTCGTGAATCCAGCCAACATGTCAGATTTTAAAAAGGCTTTTCGGCGAAAACATAAGAAGCTATTATCTGATGATAGGGGCGACAGGGTAGCCTAGTGGTTAGAGCATTGGACTAGTAACCGAAAGGTTGACAAGGTACAAAATCTGTCGTTCTGCCCCTGAACAGGCAGTTAACCCACTGTTCCTAG
Source organism: Oncorhynchus gorbuscha (assembly GCF_021184085.1). NCBI lineage: Eukaryota > Metazoa > Chordata > Actinopteri > Salmoniformes > Salmonidae > Oncorhynchus > Oncorhynchus gorbuscha. The sequence goes on from NC_060173.1 coordinate 97,495,665, forward strand.
GCTGTCATTGAAAATAAGAATTTGTTCTTAACTGACTTGCCTAGTAAAAAATAAATAAATTGCACAACCAGTAAACAAAGAGGGTAGCCCTGTAATAGTAATCATTAATTACGGTGTTTATTTAGGGGAACACATATGACGGCACTAATTTGCTAAATATTTCCTAAATCAGTTTGTCTTTATAACGTTTAAGTTTTAAGCAGACAGACAGACTGGTGTGGATAAAATGCCAGGGTCGAATTGTTGTCCCATCCGCCTCTGTCAGACTGGACTTTTTATTTATTTATTTAACCTTTATTTAACTAGGGAGGCCTGAATTGAACCAAAAGCTTTATTTTACATTTTGGCTTGTTTAATCTTAGAGGATTATCTTGTCACACCCAGAAAGCTGATCCTTGATAAAACATCAATTAATTTACCTTATTGCTTTTCCCTTTCCTCTTTTTTTGTATGGATTCATAGGGGCCATGTGCCTGAGGATTACAGAGACCTTTGAACAATGTTGATGTGGGCCAGGAGTCAGAATTAAATCAAATGTTTGATCCTGTTTGTTCCTCTTGCTAACTGTGAATAAGAGAAGCAGTTGATTATGGTTCCCATTGATAGTTTTTGTTGACTGATTAGTCAATTATTTAAGTATTTCTGCCATACAAGCTTCCACATGTATTTGTGAATAGCTATAGCTATTTTGATATGGAAAAAGGAACCACATAAATAGTATTGATTACCAGGCCTAATGATGCAGCATTCTATTCATGAACATTGCATATGATTGCTATAAGAGCAGTACAATGAGTAAACATGATTATTTTTACCTTTGCAGCTGGAGGATTCCTATGGGCAAATGTTCTGAGTGTATTCTTGTGGTGTTTTGAGATTTATTTAATTTATTAGGATCCACATTAGCTGACGCCAATGGTGACAGCTAGTTTTACTGGGGTCTGACATAACGAAAAAGACATTACAGACAAAATACTTTACAATTGAAATACATTTAAAATACATGAACATGTAGTGTGCGTGCGTGCATCTATCAGTTACACATGCATGTCAGTACATACTGTACACACAACAAGTAGGTCACATGGGGGTGTTGTAGACCGTCCTGTAGACACAGAGAACATTTAGAACATTTAGGCCTGTTTCAATGCCACAAAATAGTTCTAATTCCAGGGCTGTGGGGTGTTTGTGGGCTGACATTAATTCAGTGGAAAAGGAAGGAGATGTCAGGGAGCCAATGGGTTTCTTGATTACACAGAGAATATATGAGTCTATTCAATTAGGTTACTATTTTTTATCCCTGGCAGATGTATTACCTTCTGATATACGTAATAATATTTAATACAAGGCATATATCACCTTTGACAACGAGTGCGTAAGACATACTTTTTTTAACACGGTTTGGCTTCATTATAAGTGCAGACATCATTAATTAATTTTTGTCAGATAATTATCTTAGCAACAATTTTAGAATGTCTAGTAAATGAACCTGGGAAATTTTTAGCTATATTAAATGAACTCCTAATATTAATTTCCCACCTTGTCCAACAAATCAGTGTTGATGTCTTTGTAGGTGGTTATAAATAGTGATGGGCACGATAATTCAATAGTACTGTCGCGATCTGTTTCAAATTGTTTTATCAAAGATACTTTTTCTCTTTCAGCTGTGGTTTTATCCTAGCCAGCATTTTAAGGCCATGAGCTTTTTGCCCATTTTTGGGGGTAATATTGCCAGGCAACGGGATGTTACCTTACCTTTACCTTTTTGCTCTGAGCAGTGGAACTCATCTTGGCATTCAATGAAAATGACAGAATCTTCAAAAGAGGCGGGAGCGCAAATATTTGTCAAACCAAGATGGCAGCTGTGGTGAAAACCCCCATATGAAAAACACCACTAATTTTACTTTTCTAGTAAACAAATATGTATGTTTTCCAAATGATACAAGCAGTTTTAACTGGGTAACTACCTACAACTAACTAGCTATTTGTTTTGTAACTTAAGTATGTTTACAAATCTTGTGTATACCCGTTTAGATGTAGCTAGTTAGCTAGCTAGTGATTTATGCTAACATTAGCTACCGTAGCTAGCTAGCATCTAAGACTTAATTGCTGCTATAATTGGAAAAGGCTATAAGGACACTCCTGGCGCCCAAACCAATATTTAATTTCAGTATTGATTACAATTAAGTTAGGGTAAGGGTCAGGGTGAGGGTTAAAGGTTTGGTTAATGTTACAGTTAAGGTAAGGTAAGGGACATTTTTAGGTTTTTGCTAGTCAGTTTAAGCATCAGCTGTGTGCTTATAGTCTTTTCCATTATAATTGCTGGTGGGTGTTGATTTTATCATTGGGGGTTTAGGGGTTTGTTAGCTAGCTAGCCTTAAGCCAAACAGGGAAGCAGAAAGTTTTGATTGGTGTAATCAGCTAACACCAAAAAAGCGCATGACCTTTTCCAGTCTGCTTCTCTCCACTTTTATCGATATGGACTTTCTAGTGCCCATCACTAGTTATATAAATAGGCTATATGGGAGCACGTGATGCCGCAGAGCTGAGCAGACGTTGACAAACCGAGCTCTTCAAAGTTATTCTATTTTGACCTAAATAACAACGTTGAAACACTATTCTAACATCGGCTGATAAATTGTCAAGTATTTACCTTCCCAAAGAGCCATGGACCTCCGGCCGAGAGGCAAGAAGGACGACCAAAACTTTGTTGATTCCCAAGATAACGATAACGCTACAGCTAGCAAGATTAGCATTAGCCCTCATAACTCAGACGACAGTTCCAGACTCTTGCGAGCCTGCTGACATGCTGGCTACTCTCCTCCGGGAAATTCAGGATGGTAACAGAGGTCTTTCTCTGAAAATTTATAAGAAATCGGCTGAACTCCATTCTTCCATTGACGACCTGAAATCCTCCATGAATGATCTTCTTTTGAGAACGACTGAGGCAGAGTTGCGCATTAGCACAGTTGAAGATACCATCGCTAGACATGACCAGGTCTTGACACAACTGCAAAAGGACAATGCCTACCTCAAAAACAAGGTAGATCAGATGGAGAACCAGAGTTGACGTAGTAATATCCGTGTGGTGCGATTGAAAGAGGACAGCGAGGGCCGTGACCCGGTCCGTTTCTTCACTCAATGGATCCCGGAGGTCCTAGGCATAATCAACTTCACCAAGCCGCTGGAAATCGAACGCGGCCACAGAACATCAGCGCCGAAACCCCGGCCAGATGAGCCCCAACGAGCCGTCCTGATCAGGTTCCTCCGTTTCCAAGACAGAGAGAAGAGACTGCAACTCGCAAGAGCCAGAGGGGACATCACCATCGATGGAAAGAGGGTCAGCCTTTTCCCAGATATGAGCGCGGATCTCGCCAGACGCCGGCAGCAGTTCAGACCTGCCGCCAAAGCACTGAAGGAGAAGAACATCACCGGCTACCTCATCCACCCTGCGCGGATGAAAGTTCAGTACAAAGGCCGAAGCCATCTCTTCAACACACCGGGAGAAGTGCACACTTTTCTCAAAGAACTGAGCAACGTCTGAGCCAGGACGGTCTCTCTGGGGGATCAAATGCAGTTCGTTTGTTTTCTCTTATCCGGATTGAACTGCTGGTATCTCCCGGTCACTTTAATTGATTTGTACATTTTCAACTAACCGTATCTTCCCGGGGTGAGTTCTATTACATTTACAGGAGAGTATATTTTGGTTTAGTCCATATCTACTGGGCGAAGCAATAAGTGGGTTTAGGCCCACTGCTTTCCCCCTCATTTATGTTAATCTTTCGAAAAGAGACTCAAGCATCCCTTACCGTGGGCAGTAAATATTCAGCCATAAATATCTATTCACAACGTTTGTTTTCAATTTAGAGAGCTCACAGGTTTTAGTGTTATGCTGGTGAATGAGGACCCAAAAGCGACTTAACAGAAACAGAGTCTTTATTCCAGTCTTAAACAAAAACGATAATCCTGGATATTATCTTAGGTAAATACAAAACAGGAAAACTGAAATCCACTCATCAGTGGAGAGGAACGACTGGAGACACGACCACAGACTGCAGGTCGCTTCGGGAAGGCAACGGCCATAGCTGACATAGACACCTGCTCACACGCAGCATCTGAAGAAGGCAAAAACACGACAGGGCGGAACAAGGACACAGAACAGCGAACATCAAACAAGGATCCGACAAGGACAGAAGCGGAAAACAGAGGGAGAAATAGGGACTCTAATCAGAGGGCAAAATAGGGGACAGGTGTGAAAGAGTAAATGAGGTAGTTAGGAGAATGAGGAACAGCTGGGAGCAGGAACGGAACGATAGAGAGAGAGAGCGAGAGAGGGAGAGAGGGAGGGGGAGAGAGAGGGATAGAAAGAGGGAAAGAACCTAATAAGACCAGCAGAGGGAAATGAATAGAAGGGAAGCACAGAGACAAGACATGATAATCAATGACAAAACATGACAGTACCCCCCCACTCACCGAGCGCCTCCTGGCGCACTCGAGGAGGAACCCTGGCGGCAACGGAGGAAATCATCAATCAACGAACGGTCCAGCACGTCCCGAGATGGAACCCAACTCCTCTCCTCAGGACCGTAACCCTCCCAATCCACTAAGTACTGGTGACCACGTCCCCGAGAACGCATGTCCATGATCTTCCGTACCTTGTAAATAGGTGCGCCCTCGACAAGGACGGGGGGAGGGAAGACGAACGGGGCGCGAAGAAAAGGCTTGACACAGGAGACATGGAAGACAGGGTGGACGCGACGAAGATGTCGCGGAAGAAGCAGTCGCACAGCGACAGGATTGACGACCTGAGAGACACGGAACGGACCAATGAACCGCGGAGTCAACTTGCGAGAAGCTGTCGTAAGGGGAAGGTTACGAGTGGAAAGCCACACTCTCTGACCGCGACAATACCTAGGACTCTTAATCCTACGTTTATTGGCGGCTCTCACAGTCTGCGCCCTGTAACGGCAAAGTGCAGACCTGACCCTCCTCCAGGTGCGCTCACAACGTTGGACAAAAGCCTGAGCGGAGGGAACGCTGGACTCGGCGAGCTGGGAAGAACAGAGGAGGCTGGTACCCAAGACTACTCTGAAACGGAGATAGCCCGGTAGCAGACGAAGGAAGCGAGTTGTGAGCGTATTCTGCCCAGGGGAGCTGTTCTGCCCAAGACGCAGGGTTTCGAAAAGAAAGGCTGCGTAATATGCGACCAATCGTCTGATTGGCCCTTTCTGCTTGACCATTAGACTGGGGATGAAAACCGGAAGAGAGACTGACGGAAGCACCAATCAAACGACAGAACTCCCTCCAAAACTGTGACGTGAATTGCGGGCCTCTGTCTGAAACGGCGTCTAACGGGAGGCCATGAATTCTGAACACATTCTCAATGATGATTTGTGCCGTCTCCTTAGCGGAAGGAAGCTTAGCGAGGGGAATGAAATGTGCCGCCTTAGAGAACCTATCGACAACCGTAAGAATCACAGTCTTCCCCGCAGACGAAGGCAGACCGGTAATAAAGTCTAAGGCGATGTGAGACCATGGTCGAGAAGGAATGGGAAGCGCTGGGACAGAATGGCTCCCACGCCCACCTCTGAAGCATCAACCTCGACAATGAATTGTTTAGTGACGTCAGGAGTAACAAGGATAGGAGCGGATGTAAAACGCTTCTTGAGGAGATCAAAAGCTCCCTGGGCGGAACCGGACCACTTAAAGCACGTCTTGACAGAAGTAAGAGCTGTGAGAGGGGCAGCCACTTGACCGAAATTACGAATGAAACGCCGATAGAAATTTGCGAAACCGAGAAAGCGCTGCAACTCGACACGTGACTTAGGAACGGGCCAATCGCTGACAGCCTGGACCTTAGCGGGATCCATCTGAATACCTTCAGCGGAAATAACAGAACCGAGAAATGTGACAGAGAAGACATGAAAGGCGCACTTCTCAGCCTTCACGTAGAGACAATTCTCTAAAAGGTGCTGGAGTACACGTCGAACGTGCTGAACATGAATCTCGAGTGACGGTGAAAAAATCAGGATATCGTCAAGGTAAACGAAAACAAAGATGTTCAGCATGTCTCTCAGTACATCATTAACTAATGCCTGAAAGACAGCTGGAGCATTAGCGAGACCGAACGGCAGAACCCGGTATTCAAAATGCCCTAACGGAGTGTTAAACGCCGTTTTCCACTCGTCCCCCTCTCTGATGCGCACGAGATGGTAAGCGTTACGAAGGTCCAACTTAGTAAAGAACCTGGCTCCCTGCAGAACCTCGAAGGCTGACGACATAAGGGGAAGCGGATAACGATTCTTAACCGTTATGTCATTCAGCCCTCGATAATCCACGCAGGGGCGCAGAGTACCGTCCTTCTTCTTAACAAAAAAAACCCCCGCTCCGGCGGGAGAGGAAGAAGGCACCACGGTACCGGCGTCGAGAGAAACAGACAGATAATCCTCGAGAGCCTTACGTTCGGGAGCCGACAGAGAGTATAGTCTACCCCGAGGGGGAGTGGTCCCCGGAAGGAGATCAATACAACAATCATACGACCGGTGAGGAGGAAGGGAGTTGGCTCTGGACCGACTGAAGACCGTGCGCAGATCATGATATTCCTCCGGCACTCCTGTCAAATCACCAGGTTCCTCCTGAGAAGAGGGGACAGAAGAAACAGGAGGGATAGCAGACATTAAACACTTCACATGACAAGAAACGTTCCAGGATAGGATAGAATTACTAGACCAATTAATAGAAGGATTATGACATACTAGCCAGGGATGACCCAAAACAACAGGTGTAAAAGGTGAACGAAAAATCAAAAAGGAAATGGGCTCACTGTGGTTACCAGATACTGTGAGGGTTAAAGGTAGTGTCTCACATCTGATACTGGGGAGAAGACTACCATCTAAGGCGAACATGGGCGTGGGCTTCCCTAACTGTCTGAGAGGAATGTCATGTTTCCGAGCCCATTCTTCGTCCATAAAACAACCCTCAGCCCCAGAGTCTATCAAGGCACTGCAGGAAGCAGCCGAACCGGTCCAGCGTAGATGGACCGACAAGGTAGTACAGGATCTTGATGGAGAGACCTGAGTAGTAGCGCTCACCAGTAGCCCTCCGCTTACTGATGAGCTCTGGCTTTTACTGGACATGAAATGACAAAATGTCCAGCAGAACCGCAATAGAGGCAAAGGCGGTTGGTGATCCTCCGTTCCCTCTCCTTAGTCGAGATGCGAATACCTCCCAGCTGCATGGGCTCAGTCTCTGAGCCGGTGGGAGGAGATGGTTGAGATGCGGAGAGGGGGAACACCGTTAACGCGAGCTCTCTTCCACGAGCTTGGTGACGAAGATCTACCCGTCGTTCTATGCGGATGGCGAGTGCAATCAAAGAGTCCACGCTGGAAGGAACCTCCCGGGAGAGAATCTCATCTTTACCCTCAGCGTGGAGTCCCTCCAGAAAACGAGCGAGCAACGCCGGCTCGTTCCAGTCACTGGAGGCAGCAAGAGTGCGAAACTCTATAGAGTAATCCGTTATGGATCGATCACCTTGACATAAGGAAGCCAGGGCCCTGGAAGCCTCCTTCCCAAAAACTGAACGATCAAAAACCTGTATCATCTCCTCTTTAAAGTTCAGATAATCGTTAGAACACTCAGCCCTTGCCTCCCAGATAGCTGTGCCCCACTCCCGAGCCCGACCAGTAAGGAGTGATATGACGTAAGCGATCCGAGCTCTCTCTCTTGAGTATGTGTTGGGTTGGAGAGAGAACACAATATCACACTGGGTGAGAAAGGCGCGGCACTCAGTGGGCTGCCCAGAGTAACATGGTGGGTTATTAACCCTAGGTTCCGGAGACTCTGAAGACCAGGAAGTAGCTGGTGGCACGAGACGAAGACTCTGAAACTGTCCTGAGAGGTCGGAGACCTGAGCGGCCAGGGTCTCAACGGCATGACGAGCAGCAGACAATTCCTGCTCGTGTCTGCCGAGCATTGCTCCCTGGATCTCGACGGCAGTGTTGCGAGAATCCGTAGTCGCTGGGTCCATTCTTGGTCGGATCCTTCTGTTATGCTGGTGAATGAGGACCCAAAAGCGACTTAACAGAAACAGAGTCTTTATTCCAGTCTTAAACAAAAACGATAATCCTGGATATTATCTTAGGTAAATACAAAACAGGAAAACTGAAATCCACTCGTCAGTGGAGAGGAACGACTGGAGACGCGACCACAGACTGCAGGTCGCTTCGGGAAGGCAACGGCCGTAGCTGACATAGACACCTGCTCACACGCAGCATCTGAAGAAGGCAAAAACACGACAGGGCGGAACAAGGACACAGAACAGCGAACATCAAACAAGGATCCGACAAGGACAGAAGCGGAAAACAGAGGGAGAAATAGGGACTCTAATCAGAGGGCAAAATAGGGGACAGGTGTGAAAGAGTAAATGAGGTAGTTAGGAGAATGAGGAACAGCTGGGAGCAGGAACGGAACGATAGAGAGAGAGAGCGAGAGAGGGAGAGAGGGAGGGGGAGAGAGAGGGATAGAAAGAGGGAAAGAACCTAATAAGACCAGCAGAGGGAAACGAATAGAAGGGAAGCACAGAGACAAGACATGATAATCAATGACAAAACATGACATTTAGTTTACGCCAAGGTTTAGCTAGTAAGAGCAAGATGGAAAGCGAGCAGCAATGTATCTCTACAAGTGTATTCATGTTTGATTGTTGGGATTGTTGTTTTAGTCTGACAATCGGGGTGGGTGGGATTTTTATTATTTTTTTCTTCCTTTTTTCTATGTTTATTGTTTCCTTCCTAAAGAGACACACGGGTCACTTTTGTGCTCAAACCAAAGTTGAAACATTTCCTAATTATCTGCATATGATAGATTTCTATTCAGTTACATTTTGAAACCCAACCTATGCTTAATCGACTAAAATATGTCACATTCAACGTAAAAGGTCTTAACAGCCCGATTAAAAGGAAAAGAGTCTATACATACCATAAGAAATTAAAGGCTGGCATTGTGTTTTTACAAAAAACACATCTTACAGCCAGTGAACACAAGAAATTGAAGAGGGAATGGGTAGGACAAGTTTTTGCATCCTCTTTTAACTCCAAAGCAAGAGGAACTGCAATTTTGATAAGTAAACACATCCCCTTCTGCGTCAACAACACCATCTCTGATCCCTCTGGCAGGTTTGTTTTGGTGCAGAGTCTTGGACCCTATTGAATATTTATGCTCCTAACTTCGATGACCATATGTTTATTCAGAATGTCTTCCTTCAGGTTGCTCAAGGACCACCAGGATGGCTACTGGTTGGAGGAGATTTTAATTTTTGCTTAGATACAGTTCTTGATAGGTCTTCTGATAAACCCTCACTTCTTACCAAAGCCGGCAAGCACACCATGTCATTCATGAAAGATCTCAATTTACTAGACATCTGGAGACAGTTGCACCCACAGGATAGGGACTACTCTTTTTATTCACACCCACACAAGACACACACACACATAGATAACATTTTACTTTCGACACAACTGTGTCATAGAGTGTTAGATGTCGAGTATCTTCCCAGATTGCTTAGTGACCATTCTCCTCTGGTATTATCAATCTCCATTCCTACCAAGGTAAATGGAGCTTATAGATGGAGACTAAATTCTACACTCCTAAAGCAACCTGAATTTTGTGCATTCATCAAAGAGCAGATCAATATTTTTACTTTGACAAACAAACCCTCTGCTCCTGACAGCTTCATTCTTTGGGACACATTGAAGGCCTATCTGAGGGGACAGATTATTTCCTATACTAAAGGGCTGAAGAAAAAACACAGTGCGGAACTGAGTGCCCTTGAATCTGAAATCTCCGAGCTAGAGAAAACCTACCAAAGAGGCCCGACTAAAGATCTATACAGGCTTTTGGTAAATAAAAAACTTAAATATAATATTCTGAACACATATCAAGCTGAGAGGGCCATCACTAAATCAAAACAGCGTTATTATGAGCTTGGAGAGAAAGCTCACAAAGTATTGGCATATGGCAACTGAAAGCAGAGGAAGGTAAGAGGACAATTAATGCCATAGAAACTCTTACTAAAGAGATATCTTTTGACCCTACTGAAATTAATAATACTTTTAAGAAATACTATGAAGACCTCTACACTTCCCAATCAAGCGATGATCTATCAGAGATAGACTCCTTTCTCTCCTCTCTCAACCTCCCATTCCTGTCAGGGGAAGACAGCGAGCGCCTGAGTGAACACTTCTCAGTTCCTGAATTGTTGGAGGCCATTAAATCCTTACCTTCTAATAAATCTCCTGGGGAGGATGGCTTCCCTCCAGAGTTCTATAAAGAATTTAGGGAGCTGTTGGTCCCCTACCTTATGGAGGTACTTAAAAAAGAAAGAGAAGACAACTGCTTTCCAGAGTCCTTCTCTCAAGCAGTGATTACTGTCATCCACAAGAAAGGGAAAAACCCGCTAAAGTGCACCTCCTATAGACCAATCTCTCTCCTTAACACAGATTGTAAACTGGTCACCAAGATGCTATCTAAGAGACTGGAGTCATGTCTTCCCCTGTTGGTCAACCCAGATCAGACTGGCTTCATAATTAATAGATTGTGCTCCAATAATCTCGGAAGGTTCTTTGATATAATTCACCTTGCTAACAAAAACAAAATACCTAGTGTCGCAGTCTCCCTCAACGCCGAAAAGGCCTTTGATAGGGTTGAATGGCCATACCTCTTTCGTGTCTTGGAAAAGTTCGGTTTAGGTACCGTGTTTGTAAATTTGATAAAATCACTCTACAAATCTCCTAAAGCTAGGATTGCTACCAATGGGATTACTTCCTCCTCTTTCCCTCTTTATAGGGGGAACAGACAAGGTTGCCCAATTAGCCCCCACCTCTTTGCCCTCGCCATCGAACCGTTGGCTGAGGCTATTAGAACGTGCCCTGACATACATGGCTTTGAGGTGGGCCCCCATACCCATAAATTATCACTCTTTGCGGACAACCTTATCTTATTTCTAACAAACCCAGAACACTCCCTCTCTCACTTGCAGATCCTACTACAGTGTTATAGTTCTTTCTCTGGATATAAGGTCAATTTTGATAAAAGCGAAATCTTACCGTTGTCTGTCTTTTACCATCATACCATCAAGCACAAGTTTCCTTTCAGATGGTCGCCTATGGGCTTCACATATTTGTGCATAATGGTGGATGGTAATCTGAACAACATCTATAAACTCAATCTGGCCAGTTTGTTGCAAAAGGTGGAGGTTGACCTTTGTAAATGGATGGACTTACCTCTCACTCTACTGGGTAGAATCAATGTAATTCAAATGAATGTCCTGCCCAGGTTTCTATATCTGTTTCAATCTCTCCCTATCCCTGTTCCCGCAGCATTTTTTTCCTCTCTCGACAAGCTGACCAGACGGTTTATCTGGCACGGCAAAACCCCTAGGGTTGGCCTGGATAAACTGACCCTTGATTACAGTCAAGGGGGTTTAAACCTCCCCAATTTTAGAATGTACTACTGGGCTGCACAGTCTAGGTTTCTGGCTCAGAGGTTTGACAATGGTCCCTCTCCCTCATGGTTGAACATTGAAAAGCTTGAGGTAAATGATAACACTGGGGCAGATTTGTTTTACAAATGGGCCAGAAAATCTATAAAAACCATCACAGACAACCCTTTAATCATACATTCTGTCCTGGCATGGTGCAAACTGCATGAGCTGTTCGGACGAGGGGGATTCCTTTCCCCTAAAACCCCTTTATGGAACAATAGATTGATCCCTATGTTTTTCCAGAATAGTAACTTTAGACCATGGTCTGATAAGGGGATCACTCTTCTGGAACATTGTTACAAGGAGGGAGTTCTTATGTCTTTTGATCAGCTGAAACAGAAATACCACTTGCCTAACAGGGACTTCTTTAGCTACCTACAACTACGAAACTTTATTAGGGTGACTCTCAAGGGACAATGGAACCTACCTAAGATGTCACCTATTGAACAACTCTGCCACGCAGACCAACCACTGTTCAAGACCATTTCCCGTGTTTACAATGCTCTTATGTCAGGACTAACACTGCCTGGGCTAGATAAACCCAGACTTAGATGGGAGAAAGATCTGGGTATTGATCTTGATGAGGATCTATGGAGTGACCTATACAGGGATGGTGTTACATCCACATTGAACTCCAGATACAGACGGATCCAGTTTAATTTCCTCCATCAGCTCTATATCACCCCATCTACACTGCACAAGTTCAACCCAGATATCTCCTCCCTATGTTTTAGATGTGGCTCAGATGAAGGAACATTCCTCCATTCCACTTGGCAGTGTTCAAAACTACACGGTTTCTGGCAGGGGGTATGCGATACCATATCCTCAATTCACGGGGTTGCATTCCCTTTAGACCTTTAGGTCTGTCTACTGGGAAACTTTACTAACACCAATCTTAGGCAAAGCCATACTAAACAGCTAACAGAAATATTGCTAGTGATTGCCAAGAAATGTATTGCCTTGAAATGGAAATTGGATTCCTCCCTGCCAGTTGCAATGTGGCTATCGGAAGTTAATAGTTGTATCCCTTTGGAGAAAATCTCATTGATTGAATCTATATACAGTGCCTTGTGAAAGTATTCGGCCCCCTTGAACTTTGCGACCTTTTGCCACATTTCAGGCTTCAAACATAAAGATATAAAACTGTATTTTTTTGTGAAGAATCAACAAGTGTGACACAATCATGAAGTGTAACGACATTTATTGGATATTTCAAACTTTTTTAACAAATCAAAAACTGAAAAATTGGGCGTGCAAAATTATTCAGCCCCCTTAAGTTAATACTTTGTAGTGCCACCTTTTGCTGCGATTACAGCTGTAAGTCGCTTGGGGTATGTCTCTATCAGTTTTGCACATCGAGAGACTGAAATTCTATCCCATTCCTCCTTGCAAAACAGCTCGAGCTCAGTGAGGTTGGATGGAGAGCATTTGTGAACAGCAGTTTTCAGTTCTTTCCACACATTCTCGATTGGATTCAGGTCTGGACTTTGACTTGGCCATTCTAACACCTGGATATGTTTATTTTTGAACCATTCCATTGTAGATTTTGCTTTATGTTTAGGGTCATTGTCTTGTTGGAAGACAAATCTCCGTCCCAGTCTCAGGTCTTTTGCAGACTCCATCAGGTTTCTTCCAGAATGGTCCTGTATTTGGCTCCATCCTGAAAGGAAAGGGGCTGAATAATTTTGCACGCCCAATTTTTCAGTTTTTGATTTGTTAAAAAAGTTAAAAAATTTCCAATGAATGTCATTCCACTTCATGATAGTGTCCCACTTGTTGTTGATTCTTCACAAAAAAAATACAGTTTTATATCTTTATGTTTGAAGCCTGAAATGTGGCAAAAGGTTGCAAAGTTCAAGGGGGCCGAATACTTTCGCAAGGCACTGTATAATCCTCACATAATGTTTCACACGTAATGTATAATATGTAGTACGGCAGGTGATCCAATGTCTCGTTATTTTTATTTATTTATTTTTATTTATTATTATTGTATGTTTGTTTATATAATTATAATTTATTTTTGTTACGCTCGTCTGTTACTGTCTGTTACTGTACCTATCGTTGTCTAATATCTTTTCACTTTTGTTTTGAATGTTCTTAATTGGAAAATGCAAAAATAAAATATTTTAAATAAAAAAAATTAAAAGGCTATATTAGCCATAGCCTTGTGTTATTAACTACAATGTACAATGGTATTACAATAGCGGGCAGGGAGGATTTTTTTTTAGAAGTGAGACAGAGAGACCATGAACTAACAATCAGTCTGATGGCAGTCATTCTGTCATTAGTGATCTTTTTCCCAGGCAGCTTTTACTTGATGCCTGCCCTGACAAACATTTACTAAGCGTACATCCAGTCCAAACACTACAAAAATACTCTACAGCAGTTGTATTGGTGACATTCAACCTCAATATTTACTGCCAGTTTGTCTGTATGGACTGATGACTTTGACCTTGTTATTGTTTCAGAATGATGATGCACCTGAGCATCACCTAGGTTGCTTCACAAATGGCACCATATTCCCTTTAGGGCACACTACTTTTGACCAGAGGTAGTGCACTATATAGGGAATAGGGTACCATTTGGAACGAAGCCAAAGAACACAGGTTCATCCAAAGTCACTCTCAGACCTCTGGAGTGGCCCTTACTCTGATTGGTTGTTGATAGCTCTGTGAGGTTTCTAACAGATGAGGGTGAGCAGGTTAATAAAACCAATGGCATCTCTATGTGTTTATGTTTGTGAGTGAGTGTGTGTGTGTGTGTGTGTGTGTGTGTGTGTGTGTGTGTGTGTGTGTGTGTGTGTGTGTGTGTGTGTGTGTGTGTGTGTGTGTGTGTGTGTGTGTGTGTGTGTGTGTGTGTGTGTGTGTGTGTGTGTGTGTGTGTGTGTGTGTGTGAAGGCAGAAAATGTGGACATTTGGTTTTGGAGAGTGTTAGTTGAGGCAATAACAGTTTTATGTTTGTTGCCTCCAAGCCATTGTTTTTGAAGCTATTACGTGAATGCTTCTATTGACAATAACATTTCAGAATACAGCCGACTGCACAGTGCATATGGCTTCAAGGTAATTGTTTCAGTATTTATCAGGCACAAACACACACACACACTCTTAAGTCTTGTCACTTGATGCATTGCACTCTTTTTGTTTATAAAGCCCTCCTGCATAAGCATTTGCCATACCTTACTTCCTTGTTAACTCACAAACATGTGAGATACCAGAACCAGTCTCAGGGATGGCTAAATCTGGAGATCCCTTCAATCTCCACTGAGTTAGGTAAATCTGCTTTTAGTGTTTTTGCACTTTACTTGTGGAATGATCTACAAGGGTTTCTAAAATGTGATGAATTGGTGCCTCTAGGGCAATTCAAAAGGATGATTGAGGACCATTTTACTGAAAAAGGAATGCTTTTATCTTTGATAGTGTTTTGCTTTTAGTGTATTTATGTGAATATTGATGTGTGTAGTGATGTGTATAGTGTATATTGATGTGTATTGATGTCTATTAATGTGTATGCAGGGCTCATCTGTGAAAGAGACCTTGGTCTCAGCATTTCTCCCTGTCGAAATAAATGGGATTTTTTTTAAATAAAGAGGGAGAGGGAGAATTGTCGCATCAAACAAATTGATGTGGAACCCATTGCTACTACGGAGTCGCAGAGTGCAAACTCACAAACTGTAATGAAGAAAACGGAGAACAGGAGCAATTTTACTAGATTGGCCAGTAACAGTTTCAGTGGGACCATAAATAGTATTGTATACCGCTGGCAGCTCCAACAGAAAGCCATAGGGTGCATCCCAAATGGCACTCTGTCCCCTATATAGTGTAAAAGGAGTGCACTAATGTTTAAATAATATAGTGCCATTTGGGATGCAGAGTAATGTCTCAACTGTTACAACTTCCTTTCCATTTCATTGGATATTTCAATGGATATCAGACGTTTTAATTGGACATCTAGCGTTTTACTGTTGTGCCGAAACCCAATAATGAGACAAATGTTGTTTAATGTGATTGTGAACTGTTAAAAGCAAACGTACAAAACAAACAGGTCCTTTGCTAAACCCTCTGTGGACAATGACAATCCCTTCCTGTATAATAATAATAATAATATAATAATAATAATAATAATATATAATAATAACAATAATAATAATATAATATAATAATAATAATAATATAATAATATATAATAATAATAATAATAATAATAATAATAAGTGTGGTTCTAATGTGCTTGTTTGTGCTATGCCCATTAAGATGGTTGTAGTAGAAAGGTCATACAGAGAGAATCATCCTGCAGATATTTAGCTGCTTTGTTAGAAGGTGAACAGTACAGAGTTAGGTGTCACGCCCTGACCTTGGAGATTTTTATTATTCTCTATGTTTGGTTAGGTCAGGGTGTGACTCGGGTGGGAAATTCTGTTTTCTATTTTTTTGTTTGAGGCCAAGTGTGGTTCTAAATCAGAGGCAGCTGTCTATCGTTGTCTCTGATTGGGAATCATACTTAGGCAGCCTGTTTTCTATCTGAGTTTGTGGGATCTTGTTTTCTTTTTCAGTGTCTGTTCCTGACAGAATTGTGCACGTTCGTTTTCACTTATTTTGTTTGAGTGTTTTTTGAAAATAAAATATCATGAACACGGTCCACGCTGCACTTTGGTCCACTCCTTTCTACGAGATCCGTTACATTAGGTGCTGTGCGAGCTGACAGTAAAGCCAGAGTTATTTTCAGGGAAGTAGACTTTGTTTTAATAGGTAATGGTAAATTCAGGATATTTCCTGCTGACCTCTTAAAAAAAGTTGATGTGTTGTCACATACACCAGGTAGGTGCAGTGAAATGTGTTGTTTTACAGGGTCAGTCAAAGTAGCACAGCACCCATGGAACTAATTAGAGTTAAGTGCCTTGCTCAAAGGTACATCCACAGATTTTTAAGCTTGCCAGCTCAGATATTTGAAACAGAAACCTTTTCATTACTGGCCCAACACTCTAACCGCTAGGCTACCTGCCACCCTAGCAGGTACCCAGGTCCCCCTCGCAAAAGAGGTTTCCAACCCCAAGGTACTTTTCCTGGTTAAATAAATGTTTAATTCATAAAGGAGCATAAATGTTTTTCCATTAAATTGTACCTATTTGGTTTGCTCTGAGCAAAGCATGCATGGCAATCTCAATGAAACATTACTTGGATTTGCTAGGCCTAATGTCAGACATTTTGTAACAAGATCAGAGCACAGTACAGTCTGGTTATCAGTGACCCTCATCAAGTGTCTAATTTGTCAGTCTTCTGAAGCAAATGGAGCATTTTAGCGTTTTTACAATTGCAACTGTGTGGAAATCTCACAATGTGGCATTCTGTGGCAGAGCACATATGTAGTCATAGACAACTAGTCAAACCGCCTGCACATAACATTTAGAGAGAGGGGGAGGGCGATGTAGCCACATACCATCTACCTACTGGGCACAGATGTCAGTTCAACATCTAATTTTGATTTGGTTGCGTTGTCAACTAGCGTAAATTCAACTTTAAATCAACAAAGAAATGTACCATGTCATTCGATTTATGTAAAAAGTTGTGTGGAAAAAAACACCAAATTCGCTTACGTTTAATTTTTTCAAATCCAATCAGTTTTCCACGTTGATTCAACGTGTTCACATTGATAGTGGATAGGCCACTAACTGTCAGCCTGACGTGAAATGGTTAACATCAGTGTAACCTGTGGCTGTGGTTTCTGTTTCAGAACTCATTATTTCATGTATTCATTATGTTTCCTTGTGGGATGTGATTGGACACATGTATCTGGTTCTTATCTTTTACCATGGCAACCAGAGAACAAAGCAGTTAGTGTGTTCTGTTCTCACGAGCATGAACGTGCCATGATCCAATCAGAATCAGATTGCCAGCTAAATGGGCTACAATGACAGGATACACACACAGCATGGGGATGATTTGATTAGGAATTGCAGTACATCTGATGTGTCATTGAACTATCAAGTGCATATTTACATTTAGTTAATTGTTGGTGGCTCACTCTTTCAGTATGTACACAAATTAAGTCATTGCTCTTTCTCAATAACTCATAAAGATTGAAATGTATTACAGCGCAACAGCCTAACTGAATCTTCATATTTTGTAATAGATGTTCTATAGAAGGATTTGAACATTCTCCACCAAAGGAGGCTGGTGGGATGAGCTATAGGAGGACGGGCTCATTGTAAGGGCTGGAAATGAATTAATGGAACGGAGTCAAATGAGTTGTTTCCATGTGTTTGATGTGTTTGGTATCGTTCCATTGATTCCATTCCAGCCATTACAATGATCCTGTCCTCCTATAGCTCCTACCTCCTCTGTTTTCCACTAGGGCTAGGATTTGCCAGGGGCCTCAATATACAATATTATCATGATACTTAGGAGCCGATACTTATTGCGATTCCCACGATTCTATTCTAGTGTATGGATTGTGATTCAATACTGCATTGATTTTTTCCCCCATCGCTATTCTGAAATGGATCCTCCACTTATAGAAAGAGAACGTCTCCACTCTCTCCACTATTCTACTCTCAGGGCTTTAGAATTCCCCAACGTTCCTACTCACTAGAGACAGAAAGCATGTATTTGCTCTAAGACTATATTATTGTTACACAGCAAGTTCTCCAGTGTTAAATCAACACTGAGAGTGTGGACCCATATAGACACTGGAACATTAGCACACTGATTGGTGTAAAGCCGTATTTCAAGTGCCTTGCCTTTCGAGTGAATCATAGAGTTACCACCCATGACTGTGTTTGTTAGTGACAGAGACATAGTTGTTGCATTTATCAATTTTCAGTTCTATGGGATATGTTATCGTCCTATGGAATATGTTATCGTTTAAGGTTCAATATCTAACACAATACGTATTTCATAAGGTCTCATTTAGAGAAACTACACTCTAAACATAACAATTAACTCTGTAAGTTTTGAATTAGCACTTATTGGTGTAAAATAACCCTCCAGTGTTAAGTGCTAATAACCAGTGTTTAACCAAAACCATGCCCATCATTATCATATTTCCCGGCATGCACTATTGCAGGTTAATTTTAAGAATAGTTTATTTCAATATCTATCTTTTTGCATGTACATTGATTGATTGATTAATCTTATGCTTCTCAAATATAAATTACAACAATTTTCTAAACCTTCTCCAATATGTTACTTGGACTTATTGCAATCATTTCTGAAATGGTTGTTCCAGTTGAGATGCTTTAAGTAGTCTCATACCTAAAGGATTTTCTCAACTCTGGCAGTCATTCTGAATGCAGCTTTTGGGTGATGAAAATGTAAAAGGTTGGATATCTCCTCTCTGGTTGGATTTCAATAGGAATTGCATATCACTTTGCAAGCCAGCATAATGTGACAGGTTGCGTGAATAACCCAACATGTTGGGTTGTTCGCCTTATCTGAACGTGACTTGATTTAAGCATCAATTGGGTTTTGATTCACTTTCATACTGGGTTGACCAAGCAGCTGGTTCTTGTTTTTAAATGTAATCCTTAGATTGCACAAGAGGAATACCTATGTAAGAATGCTGTTCATCGATTATAGCTCAACATTCAACACCATAGTACCCTTCAAACTCGTCATTAAGCTCGAGACCTCGCACTCAACATCAACAAAACAAAGGAGATGATCGTGGACTTCAGGAAACAGCAGAGGGAGCACCCCCATATCCACATCGATGGGACAGTAGTGGAGAAGGTGGAGTTAAGTTCCTCGGCATACACATCACTGACAAACTGAAATGGTCCACCCACACAGACAGTGTGGTGAAGAAGGCGCAACAGTGCCTCTTCAATCTCTGGAGGCTGAAGAAATTTGGCTTGTCACCAAAAACAC
The DNA here is from genome assembly GCF_021184085.1 of Oncorhynchus gorbuscha. Classification (NCBI taxonomy): domain Eukaryota; kingdom Metazoa; phylum Chordata; class Actinopteri; order Salmoniformes; family Salmonidae; genus Oncorhynchus; species Oncorhynchus gorbuscha. The sequence continues at coordinate 97,515,066 of NC_060173.1, forward strand.
TCAAACTTTTACAAACCCGCCTGGTATGGTAACTGCTCCGCCCACAACCGTAAGGCTCTCCAGAGGTTTGTGAGGTCTGCACAACGCATCACCAGGGGCAAACTATCTGCCCTCCAGGACACCTACACCACCCGATGTCAAAGGAAGGCCATAAAGATCATCAAGGACAACAACCACCCGAGCCACTGCCTGTTCACTCTGCTACCATCCAGAAGGCGAGGTCAGTACAGGTGCGTCAAAGCTGGAACCGAGAGTCTGAAAAACAGGCCATCAGACTGTTCAACAGGCCTCACTAACATTGAGTGGTTGCTGCCAACATACAGACTCAATCTCTAGGCACTTTAATAATTAATAATTGGATGTAATAAATGTATCACTAGTCACTTAAACAATGCCACTTTATAATGTTTACATTACTCATCTCATATGTATATACTGTACTCTATACCATCTACTGCATCTGGTCTATGCCGTTCGGCCATCGCTCATCCATATATTTATATGTACACATTCATAATCATTCCTTTACATTTGTGTGTGTATAAGGTAGTTGTTGTGAAATTGTTAGATTACTTGTTTGATATTACTGCACAGTCAGAATACACATGTATTTGATTAAAACCTAATTAATTAAAACCTAATTATGATAAGTGTACAATATTACATATTGGATCTTTAAAAAATTACCCTGCAGTTTACCTATAAAATGGGCAGATGGTGAATATCACAAAAGATACAAATGAGCTCTCCACAATGAATTGCAAAAGAAAACTTGTAAAAATAGACAATATCCTGCAACCATGGAGAGGTAAATAACTGTCTATTTATGGAAAAATTGCCCTGATTAACTCCTTAGTCATATCTCAGTTTACTTACTTTCTTATGGCGCTGCCTACTCCTGATGATTCGCTTTTCAACTCATATGAGCAAAAACTATTTAGCTTTATCTGGGATGCTAAACCAGACAAGATAAAGCGTGCCTATCTATATAATGAATATGAACTAGGTGGATTAACATTATTTTACTTGAATGGTTTAAATGGCTCTCAAATAGATTACTAAGAAAAGCTCTTCCATTGCTTATAAATTGCCTTTTTGCCATTGTGCAGATTGCTATGTCTTATTTTCGATTAGTTGAAAATGAAACTTTTTTCAAAGTATCTATCTTTTTCAAACAAGCATTGCAGAGCTGGCTACACTTTCAATTTCATCCCCCTGAAGAGATAGAAGAAATATTACAACAAATATTATGTCTAAATTCAAATGTGCTGGTTGATAAAAGACCTGTATATATTGAAAATATGTTTGAAAGTGGTATTTTGTTTTTAAATTATATTGTAAATTGGAATGGTAGAGTTATGTTTTTCATGGAGTTATCCAAATTGTATGGGAAGGTCTGATTAATCCAAGATTACAACCAATTCATTACAACATTACCCCAAAAATGGAAGAGGCAGGTGGCAGCGGGAGGAGGTAGGGAACTGGTCTGTCTGCCTGATATAAAGGATCAAATCCTGGGGAGGAATAAAAATAGGAAAGTATACCAGTTTCATTTGATGACCAGGATGTTGACTGCTGTGCCATACAGATTTCAAAATAGTTGGGAAGAGATTTTTTATGTACCGATTCCATGGTACAGGGTGTATGAGTTGATATATAAAACAACGCAAGATTCAAGACCGTGCTTTTCAGCTAAAATTATTGTACAGAATTCTTGCCACCAACAAAATGTTGAATATTTGGGGCATACAATCATCACAGCTCTGCAGATTTTGTTGTGAGGATACAGGATCAATAGACCATTTGTGTTTGTATTGCCTTCAGGTAGCCTGTTTCTGGTATCAGGATCAGGAATGGCTGAAAAAACACACAACATTGATCTAAAATTGACCCTGGAAATATTTTTTTTTTTAATTACATTTTTTATTTTTTTTGAACTAGGCAAGTCAGTTAAGAACAAATTCTTATTTACAATGACGGCCTGCCGGGTAACAGTGGGTTAACTGCCTTGTTCAGGGGCAAAATGACAGATTTTTACCTTGTCAGCTCGGGGATTCAATCCAGCAACCTTTCGGTTACTGTCCCAACGTTACTGGCCCAACGTCCTCTTAGTAAAAGTATTTACCTTCAACGCGTAATCTGTGGATGCTATTCGATTAGATAGATTCAAATTGTATGTAATCATCACAGCATAGTTGAAAGATATATGGTGCATATACTGTAAATCCGAAGAGGGTGGGCTGAGGGAAGCTGAGGGTTGGGATGTGGAATTGGAGAAAAATGATGTTTGAATGATACTGAGGGGCAGTATTGTTACAGATGTATGTTTGCCTGAGGTTGATGCCATTCAGGTGTTTGTACACATACCGTGGGGAGAACAAGTATTTGATACACTGCCGATAATTTTTTATCATAGGAACACTTCAACTGTGAGAGACGGAATCTAAAACAAAAATCCAGAAAATCACATTGTATGATTTTTAAACAATTCATTTGCAATTTGCATTTTGCATGACATAAGTATTTGATCACCTACCAACCAGTAAGAATTCCGGCTCTCACAGACCTGTTAGTTTTTCTTTAAGAAGCCCTCCTGTTCTCCACTCATGACCTGTATTAACTCCACCTGTTTGAACTAGTTACCTGTATAAAAGACAGCTGTCTACACACTCAATCAAACAGACTCCAACCTCTCCACAATGGCCAAGACCAGGGAGCTGTGTAAGGACATCAGGGATAAAATTGTAGACATGCACAAGGCTGGGATGGGCTACAGGACAATAGGCAAGCAGCTTGGTGAGAAGGCAACAACTGTTGCCGCAATTATTAGAGAATGGAAGGAGTTCAAGATGACGGTCAATCACCCTCGGTCTGGGGCTCCATGCAAGATCTCACCTCGTGGGGCATCAATGATCATGAGGAAGGTGAGGGATCAGCCCAGAACTACACGGCATGACCTGGTCAATGACCTGAAGAGAGCTGGGACCACAGTCTCAAAGAAAACCATTAGTAACACACTACGCCGTCATGGATTAAAAACCTTCAGCGCACGCAAGGTCCCCCTGCTCAAGCCAGTGCATGTCCAGGCCCGTCTGAAGTTTGCCAATGACCATCTGGATGATCCAGAGGAGGAATGGGAGAAGGTTGTGGTCTGATGAGACAAAAATAGAGCTTTTTGGTCTAAACTCCACTCGCCATGTTTGGAGGAAGAAGAAGGATGAGTACAACCCCAAGAACACCATCCCAACCGTGAAGCATGGAGGTGGAAACATCATTCTTTGGGGATGCTTTTCTGCAAAGGAGACAGGATGACTGCACCGTATTGAGGGGAGGATGGATGGAGCCATGTATCGTGAGATCTTGGCCAACAAGTAAGAGCATTGAAGATGGGTCGTGGCTGAGTCTTCCATCATGACAACGGTGTCGCGTTCTTTCAAAATCGAACCCAGAAGCAGACCAGGACAAGGAGAGTAGGAAGAAGGTGAGTATTTATTTACAAGTGAATGTGAATGGGTAGATATATCCAGGTGGCGTAGCGGGCAGTGGTGGTGAGTTGATGGGAGTAAATAGGTGGATCCAATGGGGTAGTGGAATCCTCCGATGACCAGGCGGGAATGGGGTAAATGATCCGGGTGAGTAACTGAAGACAGAACAAACAGAGGTAAGTTTAAGGCAGGCAATACGTAAAAAAAAAAAAAAAATAATAATAATAATAATTCTATCCAACTTGAGGCTGATACTATGGCACAACATACTGTTCATGGCTAACGATCTAGCAGCGTATGGATGTCAGGTCAGAGCTTTTGAAGGGGAGAGGTGATGATCAGGACAGGTGTGCAGATTACTGATGGGATACAGGTGTGGGTGAACATTGATCTCCCAACAAGCTAATTCGCCTGGCAACCAGACAGGGTGCGTTCCAGGACACCGGAAACACACTCCAGGACAGAAACACAGGCAAACACAGACTCAGGAAGCGGGATTCGTGACAAACGACCCAAAACACACAGCCAGGGCAACTAAGGAGTGGCTCCGTAAGAAGCATCTCAAGGTCCTGGAGTGGCCTAGCCAGTCTCCAGACCAGAACCCAATTTAAAAAAAAAACTAAACCTGAAGGATATGGAGAAGGTCTGTATGGAGGACTGGGCCAAAATCCCTGCTGCAGTGTGTGCAAACCTGGTCAAGAACTACAGGAAACGTATAATCTCTTTAATTGCAAACAAAGGTTTCTGTACCAAATATTAAGTTCTGCTTTTCTGATGTATCAAATACTTATGTCATGCAATAAAATGCTAATTAATTACTTTAAAATCATACAATGTGATTTTCTGGATTTTTGTTTTAGATTCCATCTCTCACAATTGAAGTGTACCTTTGATAAAAATGACAGACCTCTACATGCTTTGTAAGTAGGAAAACCTGCAAAATCGTCGGCAGTGTATCAAATACTTGTTCTCCCCACTATATATATACACACACACATGTAAATAGTGCCATACATGCACGCAAACATATTCAGTTGGCCTTGCTGTTATGATTTTCTTAGAGGGGGGGGGGGGGGGGTTCTCAGATGGTTTAGGGGCAACTCTTGGGGAACTGTGAACTGTGGGGGGATCTTGGAGGGCTGGTGGCCTGGTGGTGTCGCTGGGTCCCCCATTTTTGAACTTGTGGGAGATCTTTTGACGTGCCCTTGAGCAGGCCGTTGACGCAGGTTGCTTCTGTGGGTTGCTCTGGATGGGAGTCTGTTAGATGACTAATGTGATGTAGATGTTGAGCGGCTTAACTGCAAGTAGATTGTATGTCATATATATATATTCAATAAAAAAGGGTTGTAAAAAAAAGCTACAATTGACTTGAAAGGCAAATATGCAAACATGCAAATAAAGCTTTACACTAAGCAGTGTGTTAATGCAACACTGTTCAGTGTCTATTTAATTTTACACTGGGGAATTTGCTGTGTACATCATGGATTAGAAGCTTTGCCATTACGTTAGTGTGCTCTGCTAACTTTGAAAGGGCTACACTGACTGTGTTTCCATGGCAACCTGTTTAACCACTGACTGACTGTCACTAACAGTCAGGGCCGTTTCTAGTGTTTTGGGGACCCTAAGCGAGATTTGGTTGGGGGGGCGCCCCCCTACCTTGCGGGCAAAACATTGTAGTGGCCCCCTCTTGGTGGTGGAAATAAAAATGTGCAGCTTTAAAGTTAATGTCCTAACAGTAAGTTGAGACTCCGACTGACTTCCTAATTTTGTTTTCTGCTTTTTTTTCGGGGGGGGGGGGGGGACCTAGCAGCCGCGGGTCCCTATGCGCCCACTTACGTCACATATACCTAGATACGGCACCGCTAACAGTGATTGGTTGTATAAAAAAAGCTCTCTCCATTTCTTTCTATTTCCTTCTCCTTCTTTCTGTCTAGCCCACCCAACTTTCTCACTTACTTACTCACACTATCTCTCCCCCCCACCTCTCTCTCGATCTCTCGCTCTCTCTGTTTTAATTACAGTAATGGATTTCTGTTAATATTGTCTCATTTTCACCCTGATGACTTTGCGCTCTAGGCCTAACAAGAAAAAGACTCTCCGGAAAACCATTAGTATATTAATGACGTCCATATTTAAACACTGCGAGTGGGATGAAATAATGACACATTCCTAGATGACAATAATACATTCGTATTCTAATAGTATGTCGGATGGTCATCATTTCTCCATAGACATGAAGGAAATTAGTTCTAGAAATAGGTAGAATCATATTTGGTGCAGATTGTCAGGGTTTGTTAAATGTACACTATTTTCAGTGAGCACGAGTCCCACTGAACTGGAGTTAAAATAACACTTTTGAAAGTGTTAAAGATTTAACTCTGTTGTAGTGTTCCCCATTCAACTCTTAAACTGTGTAACTGAACTTGGTTGTGGTGTTTTCATAGGTCTACTGTGGAGTAATACACAGCACCTACAGTGTAAAACAACACTTAATATAGAGTAAACTAGACTAACTTTGCTTAGTGCTGACGTTGTTACACTTTCTCAGTGTAAGAAATTAACACCTGTTGTGTTACAGTAAATACTTTTTTGGTGTTGTTTTAACACTGTATTATGTAAAGCCTTTTTTGCATATTTCCCATGACTGTATTTGTTAGTGATAGAGACACGGTTAATGAATTATTTCATTTTAAAGGGACTCACTTGGCTTTCACCAAGTGAGTACTTACGTGAATGCTGTCATTAAAATACAGCAAGGTGTTTGATGGCCTGGTTTTACCATTTTACCTTTATTTAACTAGGCAAGTCAGTTAAGAACATATTCTTATTTACAATGACAGCCTAGGAACAGTGGGTTAACTGCCTTGTTCAGGGGCAGAAAGACAGATTTGTATCTTGTCAGCTCGGGGACTCAAACTTGCAACCTTTCAGTTACTAGCCCAATGCTCTAACCACTAGGCTACCCTGCCACCCCAACACAGTGTTGTTAGGAAGCTCCTGGTTTAAAGGCCACGTCATGCCTGCAAGTAAAATTTAGCTGGCTTGCAAAGTGATGTGTAATTCCTATTGGAATCCAGCCAGAGTTAGAATATCCAACACTTGGCATTTTTATTCCTGCATTCAGAATGATTGTCAGGGGTAGGAACATTGGTAAGAAGACTATCTAAAACATTTAAACTGGAACAACAATTTCAGTAATGGGTGCAAAAAATCTAACTAACTATTTGGATTAGTTTAGAAAATGTATGTCATTTATCTTTGTGTAGCATAAGATTAATAAATGAATCAATGTACATGCAAAAACATAGATATTGAAAACAATCGCCCCCAAAAAATCGACCTGAAGTAGAGCATGGTGGAAAATAATGATGATAATGATGGGTGTGGTTTTGATGGGACCGTTTTACTCGTGTTATTTCACACCACTGAGTGTTAATTTAATTTTTACAGAGTAAATTTAACATTAGAAATGTTCCACAAAAAAAATCTACACCGGACAATTTGCTGTGTAGTTTGCCCTGACAAATCTGATTCCCAGTCCACCTGGCCATGCTGCTGCTCCAGTTTCAACTGGCCTGGGCCCTAGGACCATGTCCCAGGACTACCTGACATGAGGACTCCTTGCTGTCCCCAGTCCACCTGGCCATGCTCCTGCTCCAGTTTCAACTGTTCTGCCTTACTATTATTCAACCATGCTGGTCATTTATGAACATTTGAACATCTTGGCCACGTTCTGTTATAATCTCCACCTGGCACAGCCAGAAGAGGACTGGCCACCCCACATATGCTCTCTCTAATTCTCTCTTTCTTTCTCTCTCTCGGAGGACCTGAGCCCTAGGACCGTGCCCCAGGACTACCTGACATGATGGCTCCTTGCTGTCCCCAGTCCATCTGACTGTGCTGCTGCTCCAGTTTCAACTGTTCTGCCTTATTATTATTTGACCATGCTGGTCATTTATGAACATTTGAACATCTTGGTCATGTTCTGTTATAATCTCTACCCGGCACAGCCAGAAGAGGACTGGCCACCCCACATAGCCCGGTTCCTCTCTAGGTTTTTCCTAGGTTTTGGCCTTTCTAGGGAGTTTTTCCTAGCCACCGTGCTTTTACACCTGCATTGTTTGCTGTTTGGGGTTTTAGGCTGGGTTTCTGTACAGCACTTTGAGATATCAGCTGATGTACGAAGGGCTATATAAATACATTTGATTTGATTTGATTTGATTTGATTCAATATACTGTAAGCTACTCTTGCATCTGTCTTGACCAGTGTGTTGTTGTGCTGAACAATGTGTAAAATCTGTTGTCTGTAATGTAATTCTTACCTGACAGGTGACTCACTGCACTCCATCTCTCAAAGGCATTTTCATTGATTGCTCTTGCCTCTGTCCTCACTAAGGTGAAATTGCGGGAACCTGGTTACCAATATTAACTGTGTTTTACTGCCCAAAACCACTACCTTTTCCTGGGATAAGTAAGTGTGAGAAACCGGTAAATTATAATACATTATTTCTATGAACAGCATGGTGTGAAATGGAACTTTTAAATGATGTGTGAATCTAAATCTGGCTTCTCTATGGACTGCATGATGAATCATCAGCGCTCAGGGTAGGGAAAGACAGCCCCTCTCAGTATGGAACCCACTTCACAATGCATGTATTGTAGACCTATCATCTCATCATGGTAACTTTTTTTCTTGTGACAGGTAGGCCTATATTTGCTGCAGCATAGCCTATGCTAGAGTAATATAAAGACAGAATGCATGTCTAATTTACACATCTCCATCTGGCTTTCAGGGGTCACCTTGTTTTTCAATTGTAAAGATTCATATTTTTTTTATTGTAGCAGCAGAGTTTTAAAACAGACTTTCACTCGAATATTGTTGCTATAAATCAGTGCACATGCGAACACTCTCTCAAAGTCTTTCTCTCTCTCCATCAACCCCATTCAAATTGCATCTAAAATAGATAATCCTGTTCGACATTGATATACAGTATAGCCCTATATACAGTTGAAGTCGGAGGTTTACATACAATTAGGTTGGAGTCATTCAACTCGTTTTTCAATCACTCCACAAATTTCTTGTGAACAAACTATAGTTTTGGCAAGACAGTTAGGACATCTACTTTGTACTTTTTGATTGTACAAAGATTGTACTTTTTGGAGTAATGTCCTCTGGTCTGATGAAACAAAATAGAACTGTTTGGCCATAATGACCATCGTTGTTTTTGGAGGAAAAAGGGGGAGGCTTGCAAGCCGAAGAACACCATTCCAACCCATGAAGCACGGGGTGGCAGCATCATGTTGTGGGGATGCTTTGCTGCAGGAGGGACTGGAGCACTTCACAAAAGATGATGACATCTAGATGGCATCATGAGGCAGGAATATGATGTGGATATATTGAAGCAACATCTCAAGACATCAGTCAGGAAGTTAAAGCTTGGTCGCAAATGGGTTTTCCAAATGAACAATGACCCCAAGCATACTTCCAAAGTTGTGGCAAAATGGCTTAAGGACAGCAAAGTCAAGGTATTGGAGTGGCCATCACAAAGCCCCGACCTCAATCCTATAGAAGATTTGTGGGCAGAACTGAAAAAGCGTGTGCGAGCAAGGAGGCCTACAAACCTGACTCAGTTACACCAGCTCTGTCAGGAGGAATGGGCCAAAATTCACCCAACTTATTGTGGGAAGCTTGTGAAAGGTTTCCCGAAATATTTGACCCAAGTTAAACAATTTAAATGCTATGCTACCAAATACTAATTGAGTGTATGTAAACTTCTGACCCACGGGAAATGTGATGAAAGAAATAAAAGCTGAAATAAATAATTCTCTCTGCTATTATTCTGACATTTCACATTCTTAAAATAAAGTGGTGATCCTAACTGACCTAAGATATGGAATTTAACTAGGATTAAATGTCAGGAAATGTGAAAAACTGAGTTTAAATGTATTTGGCTAAGGTGTATGTAAACTTCCGACTTCAACTGTATATAGTAGATGTCCTAGCCTACCTCTTTCAGGTAATACATTCACTGCAGTATTAGCCTTATATTTAGCTAATTAATTATGGGTTAGGCCTCTGTTTCTTAAACAATACGCAAGCACCTGTGCTTTGCTGGCCTCTTCTTAAAAAAACATCCTTAGCACTTGAAAGCAAGGAAGGAATGAAGCAACAATAGAGAGTGAAATAGGAGGTAGACTAATAACATTAGGGGAAATATTATGAAAATATATATGCGTCAGTCTACTAATTATACAAATACAGTAGGCCCTATTATATTTTTACAAATTAAATCAAATTCACTAGCCTATACTTGGTAGCCTGCATGTGCTGCACTAGAATCTCTGCTTTATCATGGTTTGAACAATGTGCATAATTCCACTCCATATACAGTAATAGAATATAATACAATACAGTACAGTAATACAGTTCACACTCAAAAAGATTAGCCTACTGAAGCTAGTTTAATTTATTTACCCAAGAGAGCATATACTGTAGTTAGCTACATCTATGGGCTTTTATGTTTTTCTGTCTTGTGTAATGTGCAGTAGACTCTATCATATGTGTATTGGATAATGGCACAATCATTTGCGCTTTTTAGGTCTTTGTTCTCATTAAATGTTGTTTATGTAGGGCTCATAAAATGTATTTAATATATGACTCATCAAGCTCAGCTAGCGTCAGGTTAGAACTTTTATACTGTTCAAAGCTCTAATCAAATCTAGACATATTTACAGTATATACTTTATAATGCTTTTGAATGACACTTACGGTTTTGGCAGGAAATGTGTGTTACCTGGAGAAAAGTGATTTATTCTCGGGATGGAATATTTGTAAAATACAGGGAAAATATTCAACCCTAGTCCTCACTCCTTCTGTGACATTTTGAGAAGGAGGTGAGTAGAAAGGACACAAGGAATCACAGAAACAATTCAGGACACGATTCACAGTGTGTTGTCTGAGGTGTGGTTCTAACAGTCTGCTCCTCCTTTCCTGCCAGGTGACTCACTGCACTCCATCTTCACTGTGCACCAGCCATCCCACCCAGCATCCCACCAGCCACCCCACCCCTCGTCCTGGCCACTGAGGACCAGGTGTAGCACTGTGGGGGTCCGGCCTCAGCTGCAGCCAAGGACAGGGCCTAGGACAGGAGGATCAGGGAAGGAGAACAATGTAACTGCAGCCAAAGACCCCAGGATCAGGTAAGGGCCCCAATGGGAGACTGGACGGCTACAACAGGCTGTCACAATTGCAGGTTCTCATGTTGACTTATTACTATATCTATCACCTCACTTCACAGGGTTGTTTTCACATTTAAGAGCAAGGATAGATATCATGGCAAAATGATCCCAAGAGGGCACATAGGAGGTAGGGAATTCTTGCAAGTTAAAAAGCTTAGAATCCGTTTCATTGTTCCCTGTCCCAGCACACTGGTTCTTCGAGCCGGATAGTTTGATGTACACTTGGATTTGTTATTTAGAGTCTATATCGCATTAAAATATCCTCTTTGATCCTCTTTGATTCATTAGCAAAATGCTCTGTTTTGCGTGGGTAATATAAATGGTGGGAGTAATGAAATGTAATGCTTTGGCATCTTTTCTAATGCAGAAACACACAGACACACATGCTCAGGCTCAGGTAGCCATAGCAACAAGTCCACTCTGCTCCTCTGTTGCTCTCATAAACATATTTCAGTCAAAGTCCTGGTATTGAAATCACGAACACTTTGCAATATTAACAGTCCTTTGCACATCGAAGGAGCAACAGTCTACCTCAATGTTTCAGCCTGCAAAGAGCCAAGGTACAACGCAGTGAAACTAGAATGTAGAGCAGCCACATACTAAGACAAATATATGTAATAATATACTGTATGTCTCTGAGCAGACACTTTTATGGAAAACGACTACATTACAGTAAGTGCATACATTTTTTAAATGTATATGTGTGATCCATGTGGGAGTTGAACCCTTGACCTTGCGGCACTCTACTTATCCACACATGATAGCTAGCTGCCAGGACCAGTACAGCTCTGACCCCAATCAGAGGATGTAGTTCTGAGTAACACCACATAAGACTGAGGTAACAGGAGCCATTTATCACAGTGACACGGTGACTGTGTCTTAAATGGCACCCTATTCCCTATATATTACTGAGATGGCGCCGAAGAACATGGCTGACGTTTTACATTCTCCCAAACAATTGTGAAATTTTGTCAAAAAAATTGTGTTTTGTGAAAACGTATTTTTAAACTTATTGCGTACGTAATGTTGCTGCTACCGTCTCTTATGACCGAAAATAACTTCTGGACATCAGAATAGCGGTAACTCACCGCGGACTGGAAGAAACTTTTTCCTTTAATGAGTCTGACGGGAAGGATATCCTGCTTTCACTGGAACACACCCAGATCCACGACTTTTGTGTGAAGAAAAGTCATCGGGAAAGGGGGTGCAGATCGGGGATCCTTCTGAGATTCTGGAGGCAAGCGAGCGAACTCCCAATGCCTTCCATTCTCCATGCAATCGTTGGAAAAGAAAATTGATGACCTACTATTAAGATTATCATACCAACGGGACATTAAAAAAGTAACATCTTATGTTTCACCAAGATGACAATATAGAGCTGGCGGGATTTTCCATGCACTGGCAGAACAGAGACGCTCACCCAAATGCTCACCCAGAAGTGGCGCTCCTAGTGGCCGGGGACTTTAATGCAGGCAAACTTAAATCAGTTTTACCAAAATTTTACCAGCATGTCACATGAGAGAACCAGGGGGAAAAGAATCCGAGGCTACCTTTACTCCACACACAGAGATGCAAGCTCTCTCCCTCCATCTATTTGGAAAATCTGACCATCATTCTATCCTCCCGATTCCTGCTTACAAGCTAAAACGAAAACAGGATGTACCAGTGACTAGCTCAGTATAGAAGTGGTCAGATGCTACACTACAGGACTGTTTATGTATTTGATTGTGTTTCAGGAGATGGCTTCCTGAAATTCCCCAGCAGCTGATTGGTCGACTCCACGGTTAATTGGAGCTGACCCCGCCCCCTCGTCAAGTTACAGCTGTATCCCATTAGACTCCTTCTCCAGTTATAAAAGCCAGTGTTCTGTTGTTCAAAAGAGAGATCATGGCTGAGAGAGGAGGCTGATGGCTGAGGGTCATATTATGTTTGTTGTTTCTGAGAGCGATACAGGCAGTTGGTATGTACTGTGTTAGTTTGTTGCATAATCAGATAGAGCTTATTTGATGTCCTTTGTTTCTTAGGATGTTTGTGAAATTGTTTAATATTCTGTTTCATTTGTTCCCAGGGGGTAGGCACCTAGGGAGTGCTTAGGCAAGAGGCCCGCGGGCATACATATACCCGTAGTATATTCACTGTCTAGGCACACTAGGTAAGACCTGGACGGACCACCCCCTGCATTTTGGTTAGCGCACCAGGTGGTGCTAAGTTAGATAGGTAGTGGGTAGGCAGGTTAGATAGGAGAGGGGGCTTTGATATTTACTTTCTTTGCTTTGGTTCCGTCCAGACCCTTTTCCCCATATTACTGTGTGATGGAATAAATTCCTTGTAAACGGTACCACTCTCTCTGCCTTTTGTCATCCTTACTCACACCTAAGGTCCATACCTCTTTCACTTCACAAGGGAGTTGAGTTGTAGCAGGGTGTTGCGTTCCCTCTTCACAGAGGCGTGCGTAACAATGATGTCATCCCCACAGTGACTGTATGTACATATCCCAACCAGAAACCATGGATTATAGGCAACATCCGCATCAAGATAAAGGCTAGAGCTGCCGCTCTCAAGGAGTGGGAGACTAATCCGGACGCTTATAAGAAATCCCGCTTTGCCCTCAGACGAACTATCAAACAAGCAAAGCATCAATACAGGATTAAGAGTGAATCCGACTACACCGGCTCAAACGCCGATGTGAGTAAGACCTTTAAACAGATCAACATTCACAAAGCCACTGGGCCAGATGGATTACCAGGACGTGAAAATGCATAGATAATAAACAGAGAGTAGAAGCAGCGTAAAAATGTGGGTGTCAATGTAAATAGTCCGGGTAGCCATTTGGTTAGCTGTTCAGGAGTCTTATGGCTTGGGGGTTGAAGCCATTAAGAAGTCTTTCAGGATCTGAGGACCCATGCCAAATATTTTCAGTCTCCTGAGGGTGCATAGGCATTGTTGTGCCCTCTTCACGGCTGTCTTGGTGTGTTTGAACCATGACAGTTCGTTGGTGATGTGGACACTAATTAACCTGAAGCTCTCAACCTGTACTCCACTATCATCTCATTTGTCTTGATCACATTGAGGGAGAGGTTGTTATCCTGGCACCACACTGCCAGGTCTTTGACCTCCTCCCTATAGACTGTGTCATCGTTTTCGGTGATCACTGGTGTGTCGTCAGAACTTCATTATGATGTTGGAGTTGTGCTTGGCCATGCAGTCATGGGTGAACAGGGAGTACAGTAGGGGACCGAGTACACACCCCTGAGGGGCCCCCGTGTTGAGGATCAGCGTGGCAGATGTAGCAGATGTGTTGTTACCTACCCTTACCACCTGGGGGCGGCTATCAGGAAGTCCAGGATGATGTTGCAGAGGGAGGTGTTTTAGTTACAGGGTCCTTAGCTTAGTGATGAGCTTTGAGGGTACTATGGTGTTGAACGCTAAGCTGTAGTCAATGAATAGCATTCTCATGTAGGTGTTCCTTTTGTTCAGGTAGGAAAGTGCAGTGTGGAGTGCACTATAGATAGCGTCATCTGTGGATCTGTTGAGGCGGTATGCAAATTGGAGTGGGTCTAGGGTTTCTGGGATAATGGTGTTGATGTGGGCCATGACTTGGCTTGTAGTGCTATGGGTTGGTAGTCATTTAGATAGGCTACTTTTGTGTTCTTGGACACAGGGGCTATGGTGTTCTGCTTGAAACATGTTGGTATTTCTGACTCTGTCAGGGACAGGTTAAAAATGTCAGTGAAGACACTTGCCAGTTGGTTAGCGTATGCTCAGAGTACACGTCCTGGTAATCTGTATGGCCCTCGGCCTTGTGAATGTTGACCTGTTTAAAGGTCTTACTCACATCGGCTACGGAAAGCGTGATCACACAATCGTCCGGAACAGCTTGTGTTCTCATGCATGTTTCAGTGTTGCTTGCCTCGAAGCACGCACAGAAGTAATTTAGCTCGTAGGCTTGTGTCACTGGGCAGCTGACAGCTGTGCTTCCCTTTCTAGTTCATAATCGTTTGTAAGCCCTGCCACATCCGATGGGCATCGGAGCCGGTGCAGTAGGATTCAATCTTAATCCTTTATTGACGCTTTGCCTGTTTGATGGTTTGTCGGTGGGCATAGCGGGATTTCTTATAAGCGTCCGGGTAAGAGTCCTGCTCCTTGAAAGTGGCAGCTCTAACCTTAAGCTCAGTGCGGATGTTGCCTGTAATCTATGGCTTCTGGTTCGGGTATGTATGTACGTTCACTGTGGGGAAGACATCATTGATGCACTTATTGATGAAACCAGTGACTGATGTGGTTTACTCCTCAATGCCATTGGAAGAATCTTGGATTATATTCCATTCTGTGATACAACGACAGATACCTGCCAGACCAGTGAATGGCCAATAATGAACATGATTTGACTTCTATAAACATTTGTCTTCAAGCTTTAGTGACCAAGTAATGCACTGACAGACACACAGCCTTGATGTCAGAGCTCAGGGAAAACAATCATCATCAGGACAGGAAGTTGATGGTTAGCAGAGAAAGCACTGTGTGGGCGTACATGGTTATAACACACCTTTTTAGTTAAATGGCTTTCTAAGTACCTTCAGACAGTATGTTTATGTTTATTGCCACGTGCTACAAGGAAGGTTGACATCCACACATTCATTAGTGTGCACTGTTGAAGTGAGCTTAGCTTCGTACGGCTAGCAAAACAGTCCTGTAGCTTAGCATCTACGTCATCTGACCACTTCCGTATTGAGCGAGTCACTAGTACTTCCTGCTTTAATTTTAGTTTGTAAGCAGGAATCAGGAGGATATAGTTATGGTCAGATTTGCCAAATGGAGGACGAAGGAGAGCTTTGTACGCATCTCTGTTTGTGGAGTAAAATCTTGATAAATGTTACCTAAGTTAACATGTTGTTAATTCCTGTGGAATCGACATTGAATGTGAACACGTGTCACTTATCAAGATATTACATTTTGTTCCCAGTTTGTGAAGCATAATGAAGACTGTAAATGGATACAGAATATTAAGGAAATGCAGACAATTTTAATGAATCTACAGGGGATTCTGTTTTATTTAATGTCTCTCCAGTTTCCCCCTTAAAATACTGCAGTAATCAGTACCATCAGCTTTTACAATGGAGCCCATAAAAACATAATTCTGGAAATTTCCCTTTGAAACTCAATAACTGCATCCCAAATGGCACCCTGTTCCCTGCAGTGTGCACTACTTTTTTTACCAAAACGCTATGGGTCCTTGTCAAAAATAGTGTGCTATCATTAGGAAGAGAATGCCATTTGGGACGTACACAATCAATAACTAACGAGCCAGGACATAATATACTATATGTTAATGTAATGAAACAAGGAGAATGATCACCCTAACCCTATAGCCTTATATCCACCCTCATATCTAAATCTCTTTTCTCTTGGGCATTGTCTGTCCCTTGTGCTCATCCAAAGTAAATGCCAACATTATTAATCTAAATAAAGAGATTATATTTTCACTTATTGCTTTATTCAGGATTGGTCTCCATGGTGATAGCAGCGTTTCACAGCCATATTTGTTTATATGAGGTCAGTAAGAGACTTTCAATGGGCCTAAATAACCTCTCACTCAATGTCAACAAAACAAAGGAGATGATCGTGGACTTCAGGAAACAGCAGAAGGTGCACGCGCCTATCTACATCAACAGGACCGCAGTGGAGAAGGTGGAAAGCTTTGAGTTCCTTGGCGTACACATCACTGACAAACCGAAATGGACTACCCACACAGACAGTGTGGTGAAGAAGGCGCAACAGAGCCTCTTCAACCTCAGAAGGCTAAAGAAATTTGGCTTGTCACCTAAAACCCTCACACATTTTTACAGAAGCGCAATTGAAAGCATCCTGTCGGGCTGTATCACTGCCTGGTACGGCAACTGCACCGCCCGCAACCACAAGGCTCTCCAGAGTGTGGTGCAGTCTGTCCAACGCATTACCGGGGGCAAACTACCCGCCTTCCAGGACACCTACAGCACCAAATGTCAAAGGATGGCCAAAAAGATCATCAAGGACATCAACAACCCGAGCCACTGCCTGTTCACCCCACTTTCATCAAGGCGGCGAGGTCAGTACAGGAGCATCAAAGCTGGGACCGAGAGACTGAAAGACAGCTTCTATCTCAAGGCCATCAGACTGTTAAACAGCCATCACTAGCACATTAGAGGCTGCTGCCTATAGGCATAGACTAGGAATCACTGGCCATTTTAAGGAATAGAACACTAGTCACTTTAATAATGTTTACATATATGGCATTACTCATCTCATATGTAGAGTTGAAGTCAAACATTTGCATACACCTTAGCCAAATACATATAATCTCAGTTTTTCACAATTCCTGACATTTAATCAGAGTAATCAGCTCTTATTTCTTTCATCACATTCCTAGTGGGTCAGAAGTTTACATACACTCAATTAGTATTTGTCAGGATTTGACTTGGAGGATTACCTTTTTCTCTTGGAATTACTTTTGACGTTGTGGATTTATATTTTTGCCTGAAGAACTTTCCTTTTTACTTTATTAAAACACCGTCTTAAGTACTGCTGTGTCTGCCTCATCTTCGTAACCGGGTGTTGACAGTATTTGGTAGCATTGCCTTTAAATTGTTTACCTTGGGTCAAACATTTCAGTTAGCCTTCCACAAGCTTCCCACAATAAGTTGGGTGAATTTTGGCCCGTTCCTCCTGACAGAGCTGGTGTAACTGAGTCAGGTTTGTAGGCCTCCTTACTCGCACACGCTATTTCATTTCTGCCCACACATTTTCTATTGGACTCACGTCCGTAGCCATGTAGTGCTTTGAAAGGTTGGTAATGGCTCACATCAACACCCTTATCCCAGAAACCCTAGACCTACTCCAATTTGCATACCGCCCAAACAGATCCACTGATGATGCAATCTCTATTGCACTCCACACTGCCCTTTCCCACCTGGACAAAAGGAACACTTATGTGAGAATGCTATTCATTGACTACAGCTCAGCGTTCAACACCATACTACCCTCAAAGCTCATCACTAAGCTAAGGATGCTGGGACAAAACACCTCCCTCTGCAACTGGATCCTGGACTTCCTGACGGACCGCCCCCAGGTGGTGAGGGTAGGCAGCAACGCATCTGCCACGCTGATCCTCAACACTGGAGCTCCCCAAGGGTGCGTACTCAGTCCCCTCCTGTACTCCCTGTTCACCCACGGCTGCATGGCCAGGCACGACTCTAACACCATCATTAAGTTTGCAGTCGACACAACAGTGGTAGGCCTGATCACCGTCAACAACAGAGACCTGGCCGGGTGGTACCAGAATAACAACATATCCCTCAACGTAACCAAGACTAAGGAGATGATTGAGAACTACAGGAAAAGGAGGACCGAGCATGCCCCCATTCTCATCGACGGGGCTGTAGTGGAGCAGGTTGAGAGCTTCAAGTTTCTTGGTGTTGTCATGACGTTCCCTCTTTGGCTGTGGCGAGGCCCATCTCCATCTCCCTGCCTCCCCCTTTCCTCCGACAACTAGGCTGCTGTGGTCAGAGAGACGTCGTAAATTCCTGAGGATCTCCTCATGGACATACAGTATAGAGAGAGTAAAATTTCATAGAGAACAGGGGAATTTTTTCCACCTCACAGAACTCGAGATCCGAACAAGATCGGTGAAGAAACCAGCTACGAACTGGTCCATTTGTTACAACTTGGAGAAGCTCATGGGAGACTGTGTGGCCACATTACCATAACGCTGTTTATATAATAGCCTCAGATTTTAGGTTTACATCTGATATTTGTATAAGATGAATGAGTGAGTATGATACTGTTTTCACAATTTTACAGTGTGATTTTGGACTGTTTAATGAAGGAAAACTCAAAAAGGGAATTGGAGTTAACTAAATCAGAGGACCGCCCCTGAGCCCAGTTAGGGTCAGGCGTCCTGGGACAGCCCTTTTCTGCAATTCCGAATAAAACTAACTTTGAGAAATGATCATTAGGAGAGGACAAAGGTTGTAGACCATTGTTGAATCTTTTAACCATACCACGTGGTTAAACTCTTAGACTATCGATACCGACAGAATAAGAACAAGTCTTTGATATTAATTACTAGTCTGCAGCTAGGAATTCGGTATCATTGAACGCGAAGAACGACAACCGCCAAAACATCCATTCTATAACGAAACGAATGAATGTCACTCTGAACTATCCCCTCTAACCACAACCGAGAGTGCGAGGGCGAGAGACGGACAATTCTACAAAAGAAACAAACTTTTCACCAGCGATCAAGACGACACACTGAGTGTAAATATATATATTGATTGCAATTGTTCCCGAATGAGTGAGCGTTCATGTGTAAAGGATTAACATTTCAATTGTTATAATTATTAACTCTGTAGTGACTTCTTAGTCGACCCCCCCCCACTTCCCCTTTTGTCTAACAAGCCGCCATGCCGGTTTAACCCACTAGGGCACATTCGCCTATCATTTCTTGTAACCACATTTACCTTGTTTGTTTATGCATTTCTGTGAATTACTTGTTAGTAATAAATACATGATTTAAGACAATTGATGTATGGATGACTCATAGTGAAGACTGGGTTCGTGCAGATAACCAACAATTTACGATGTTTGGAATGAGACTAACGTGAGGTAAAGTAAATAATTCATTGATTCGAAGACTAATTGATCAGATAAAATATCTGAAGGTTATTTTAAGAACTTTGTAATCTGAATATTTTTCCTTGGTGCCCCGACTTCCTAGTTAATTACAGTTACACGATTAATCAGTTGATCGTGTAATACTAATTACAGAGAATCTTGGATAACTATAAGTCTTCAATTTAATGATAGTAAAGACACGACAGTGTCCTCATCAACAACAAACTAGAATGGTCCAAACACACCAAGACAGTCGTGAAGAGGACACGACCAAGCCTATTCCCCCCCTCAGGAAACTAAAAAGATTTGGCATGGGTCCTGAGATCCTCAAAAGGTTCTACAGCTGCAACATCGAGAGCATCCTAACTTGTTGTAACACTGCCTGGTACGGCAATTGCTCATCCTCTGACCGCAAGGCACTAGAGGGCAGTGCGTACGGCCCAGTACATCACCGGGCTAAGCTGCCTGCTATTCAGGACCTCTACACCAGGCGGTGTCAGAGGAAGGCCCTAAAAATTGTCAAAGACCCCAGCCACCTCAGTCATAGACTGTTCTCTCTACTACCGCATGGCAAGCGGTACCGGAGTGCCAAGTCTAGGACAAAAAGGCTTCTCAACAGTTTTTACCCCCAAGCCATAAGACTCCTGAACAGGTAATCAAATGGCTACCCAGACTATTTGCATTGTGTGCCCCCCCAAACCCTCTTTTTTACGCTGCTGCTACTCTCTGTTTATCATATGCATAGTCACTTTAATTATACATTCATGTACATACTACCTCAATTGGGCCGACCAACCAGTGCTCCCGCACATTGGCTAACCGGGCTATCTGCATGGTGTCCCCGTGGGTCAGAAGTTTACTTGCACTCAATTAGTATTTGGTAGCATAGCCTTTAAATTGTTTAACTTGGGTCAAATATTTCAGATAGCCTTTCACATGCTTCCCACAATAAGTTGGGTGAATTTTGGCCCATTCCTCCTGACAGAGCTGGTGTCAGGTTTGTAGGTCTCCTTGCTCGCACACGCTTTTTCAGTTCTGCCCACAAATCTCAAATAGGATTGAGGTCAGGGCTTTGTGATGGCCACTCCAATACCTTGACTTTGTTGTCCTTAAGCCATTTCACCACAACTTTGGAAGTATACTTAGAGTCACTGTCCATTTGGAAAACCCATTTGTGACCAAGCTTAAACTTCCTGACTGATGTCTTGATGTTGCTTCAATATATCCACATAATTTTCCCCTTCCTCATGATGCCATCTATTTTGTGAAGTGCACCAGTCCCTCCTGCAGCAAAGCATCATAATGATGGTCATTATGGCCAAACAGTTCTATTTTTATTTCATAAGACCAGAGAACATTTCTCCAAAAAGTACGACCTTTATCCCCGTAGTCTAGCTTTTTTTTATGGTGGTTTTGGAGCAGTGGCTTCTTCCTTGCTGAGCGGCCTTTCAGGTTAGGTCGATATTGGACTGGTTTCCATCAGCATCTTCACAAGGTCCTTTGCTATTGTTCTGGGATTGATTTGTACTTTTCACACCAAAGTACATTCATCTCTAGGAGACAGAACGCGTCTCCTTCCTGAGTGGTATGACGGCTGCGTGGTCCCATGGTGTTTATACTTGCGTACTATTGATTGTACAGATGAATGTGGTATCTTCAGGCGTTTGGAAATTGCTCCCAAGGATGACCCAGATTGTGGAGGTCTACAATTTCTTGGCTGATTTCTTTTGATTTTCCCATGATGTCAAGCAAAGAGGCACTGAGTTTGAAGGTAGGCCTTGACATACATCCACAGGTACATCTCCAATTGACTCAAATGATGTCAATTAGCCTATCAGAAGCTTTTAAAGCCATGACATCATTTTTTGGAATTCTCCAAGCTGTTTAAAGGCACAGTCATCTTACAGTATGTAAACTTCTGCCTCACTGGAATTGTGATACAGGAGTCTTAGTGGTTAGAGCATAGGGCTAGTGGTTGAAAGTTCGAATCCCCGAGCTGACAAGGTACAAATCTGTCGTTCTGCCCCTGAACAAGGCAGTTAACCCACTGTTCCTAGGCTGTCATTGAAAATAAGAATTTGTTCTTAACTGACTTGCCTAGTTAAATAAAGGTTTAAAAAATAGTGAAATAATCTGTCTGTAAACAATTGTTGGAAAAATGACTTGTGTCATGCACAAAATAGATGTCCTAACCGACTTGCCAAAACTATACTTTGTTGACAAGAAATTTGTGGAGTGGTTGAAAAACTAGTTTTAATGACTCCAACCTAAGTGTATGTAAACTTCCGACTTCAACTGTATATACTTTGTTGTGTTCTATACTATTCTACGGTATCTTAGTCACTTAATGTTTATATATCTGGCATTACTCATCTCATGTGTACGTATATACTGTTTTCTATACTATTCTACTGTATCTTAGTCCGTTCCGCTCTGATATCTCACGTCCATATGTATATAGTCGTAATTCATTCCTACTTAGATTTGTGTGTATTGGGTATATGTTGTGTAATTTGTTAGATATTACTGCACTGTCAGAGCTAGAAGCACAAGCATTTCGCTACACCCTCAATAACATCTGCTAATCATGTGTATGTGACCAATCAAATTTGATTTGATGAGGCTCTGCCATATTGTTTTCATCTGTCTGTCCGGTTCATCCAGATCTTCTATCACAGAACGAAAGGGATAGGGTTTGTGTACTGGACTTGACTGTCATGATACCAACTTTAAATGAGCATATCACACACCTGAAGGGTAAAATGTAAATCACCTTGTATAATATTTTACTGATGTTGGAGATAAACATGCAGACAGTCATACTGTCATACTGTCTGAAGGTACTTAGAAAGCCATTTAACTAAAAGGTGTGTTATAACCATGTACGCCCACACAGTGCTTTCTCTGCTAACCATCAACTTCCTGTCCTGATGATGATTGTTTTCCCTGAGCTCTGACATCAAGGCTGTGTGTCTGTCAGTGGATTACTGGGTCACTAAAGCTTGAAGACAAATGTTTATAGAAGTCAAATCATGTTCATTATTGGCCATTCACTGGTCTGGTAGGTATCTGTCATTGTATCACAGAGGATTGAAAGCAGAGTTAATCAGAGCAGATTTAATGTCTTTGCCCCTTAATGCCTCTTGCGTGGATGGAAACTGTGTGTGTGTGCTCTGTATCAGATGTACACTGATGACATGCTCTGGCTTTATGCAGGGGGTTGAAAGGAAGGATGTGGATGTGGCCTTGAGCAGCACACTGTAACATAGCCTATATACTGTAGGTTAACGTACAATACGTACGATTCTATACATCCAATTACCATTTCTGCTTATGTTTATTGACATATGCCCTCTCCGAGGGAGATTGACATTCACACATTTATTAGTGTGTACTGTTGAAGGGAGCTTAGCTTCCTACGGCTAATTTGTTATTCACAAATAAGACATTCATTCTTTAGGATTATGGAAATGGCCTTTCTGCATAATAATATTATTGCAGGAGAAATTAGTCTTACATTGCCCTAGAACTAACTGAGCTATGTTCTCTACTGTAGAATTCTGCCCAAAGACAATAAGACAGAAAGACGTGGGATGCTTTTGTGATGCTGAATGGAAGTAAATCTTATGTATTTGGTATACAGTTGTCCTTCAGCGCTTCAGGGAAGAAAAACAGTTTGTTTAAAAGAAAAAACTACTTCAAGCATTAGAATAAGCTTCCCTTAAACCAATACATAAAAAGTATATAAAAAAAATAATAAGCTCCCCTGTCTCTCGGCATCAGGTCCATTCTTCTCTGTTCTTATATATATATATTTTTTTTTTACAGCAGTCAAGTCATCACCCTCTGTACTAAGAAGCCATTTGTATAACAATAAAATGTGTGTTACCACGGCAACCCATTTTATCAATCACAAAGCAGGGAGCAAATAGGAAGAATAACGTTTGATTGATTTGCTCAGGGTGAATGTTCATGTTTACCATTATTGACGGTTTGTGTTGTTGTTTTCCAATTATCTTGGAATGAAAATAAGTTCAGACAGTCAAAACATCATTTCTGATTAGAACAAAACATCTGGAAAAGGCAGTATCTTCTGAAGGCACTGTATACACTTGCTCCTCACCCCCAACCCTCCCCAATACACGTGTAAATTGTGCCTTCCTGTATTATACTTATGCAAAAAATATACAGTATATTCTACTGCCGTTTACTTTATGTTCGTATTCTTATGTTTTAATATTTATTATTGATGTTGCATTGTCAAGAAGTAACCTGCAAGTAAGCATTTAGTTGGATGATGTTTGCCATGCGTATCCCGTATACACAACTAATAAAACTTGAAACTTTTGCTGATCTTTTCTCTTCTCTTCGTTATTAAAAACTATAGGCTACACTGTTACGGAGTGTAAACACTTGCTTTCACCAATCCCTTGTAATTACAGTAAAATACTGTGGAAAAACAAACTCCTCCCCTCAATGAATTTCATTAATTCATTGAATTAATTCCGATTACAGTAGCATTTACTTTTTTACAGTATAATAGAGTCAATTTTAAAGTATTGTACTGTGTGTCATGATACCGTATTTATATTACAGTAGGTGTACTGTAATATTAAATACAGAATTTTACTTGCCACCGAGCTGCCTGTAAGCTACTGTCAAATTCACAGTAACCCCTTTACAGTGTAATCTGTGAATTAGGCCTATAACCTGTGAATAATTGCTTACATTGCATTATAACACTGTCATAGTACACTAGGTCTATACCTGCAAGCTGTAAGTAAAGCGTTTCATTGTTATATATTGTGGATTGTGTAATCTTGCACATGATATAGACTAATTCTTGGGCAAGACAACATGTGTGACTATCATGAGAAGCTCTCTTTTTCCATTCATTTAATAGAGGAAATGTGCTTCTGCTTGGCGTGCCATGCTAATCTGAAAACAATTGAGTTGTTCTGCATGTTGCTATCTCCTGTTCTGTAATTATATGAAGACAAAGCAAGCAGACCTCAATGATATGATTAGGATTATTCTGTTCCGAGAGACCTGCACCCTTGAAATGAATTCTAGGTAGAGAAGTGACGTGGTGAAATGGAGAAATGTGTTAATTCATTGCAGTGGTATTGCTGTTCCAGTGAGACTATTTCTCAGTGGGATAATAGCTACAGTATAATCTTATATGTTAATCACAAAGAGGTAGCCCCTTTCTCTGTTGGACCTTGTTTTTCATTATTTTTGAATGATTAAGGGCACGTGTAGAGTACTAACCTTTAGCACAAGCCTTCTAGCTACATTACCTTTATCTCTCCATTCTTATATTCCCTCTCTTTCTTTTCTTCCCTCTTTCTCTATATTTTCTTCTTTCCTCTGTCCCACTAATCAGCCACGGTGCCTGTTTTGCGTCACAAACAATCGGGCCATTTTCATCAGATCAGAGCTCTCCATTCCTTCCTTCCTGCAGTGAATGCCGGAGTGACAGTAGTGGAATGGGGGGGAGTGAGATGTAACAGCCTCAGCAGCAGGACAATATACTGTAAGAGGAGGCACTGAGGAGTCAGGATGCAAGATGCTGCTACCGATCTGCTTTAGTTCATTGCTACTGCATCTTAGTGGTAATAAAGGAACCAAACGCAGCAAGCTCTAGGACTTGGATCTATTATACAGTTGCCGATGCTCTGCTTCCCTGGCTGCCTCAGCTGTTTGTAGTTCCCTCAGCGAGGCGCACTGAAAGATTTCTAGGTGGGCTTGATAATTATGCCATAAGCAGCTGACGCTAATTGAACATCTCTAGCATCTCTCAATGGAACTGCCTGGACAAACGGAGTGCCTGTAATGTGAGAGCCGTAGAGGATACTGCTGTTACAGCTTGTGATGCGCATCTACTGGCCACATCACGTTACATTGGATCTTGTGAGGAAATGCAACTGAACTCCTCTTGGTGAGAGAGGAATCTCTACCTCTGCTTCTGTGTGGTGGAGCCGCTCACCATAGTCTGACTGCTCTGAACGCTCTGTGATCGCAGGATTTGGTGGTGCTGACCCTGTCGTGTCTGATACCATCTGCTACTTCTGCGTTTCCGTACCGCACCAACCCTCTCTGTCTGTCAAAGTAACGCTACCCACCTACCTACCTGCACCGATGTCGTGGATGGATGGAGCATTGCGCAGGAGTGAGGGTTCTATAAAGCAGCGGCACCATCAGTGTACACAGAGCAGTAAAACCGCATGGTGAGAGAGTGATTAGAGAGATGCAAGAGAGAGAGACAGAGAGAAAGAACCAGAGAGAGAGAGAAACACAGAGAGAGAAGCAGATAGAAGTACTAGAGAGAGAGAGAGAGAGAGAGAGAGTGAGAGAGAGAGAAAGAAACAGAGAGAAACAAAGAGAGAGAGGTACTCTAGAGAGAGATTAAATAATCTGACAGTCAGACAGTGAGTGACAGTGTGTAGTGGAGAGTGGTTCCTTCCTGCCTGCCTGACAGAGCTACAGTGTGTGAAGCCTCAGTCTCTCTCTCTGCTCTGATAAACTATTAGGTTATTGAGAGAAGTAATGCAGGTGCTGTAGAGGAGAGAAGAGACAAGACTCCTGTGACTACAGCACAGGGAGGATGCTCTGAGGACCAGACTGAGGAGTGCTCTTAGGATTCAGGGATTCACACTGCAGAGTGCAGACAGAGGTCTGCTGTACGTACCTGAGATACCGCAGTTAACCGCTGCACCTTATAACACATTCAGCATGGATGAACTGTGTACATACACAGATAGTATGGACAAAAACTCTCTAAAGTACCCAAAGACTGAGCAGACAGAGAAAATGTGGATGCGACTCAAGGGAATGTAAGTTTTCTCTTTCTTTCATCCCTCCTCTTGTGTTTAACTTCTCCAGAGAGGGACTGACTTAGAGGCATGTGATCTGTAAGGGTGGTTGAAAGAGTGAGGTTATTTCAAGCTCTTGTGAAATGTTTATTTGTTATCAGAAGTGATGCCGTGTTGATGCCGCGATGCCGCGTTCTGTCGCGTTTCTACAGTATCTTAGTTTTCCATCACTGTGCTGTATATTGAAGCACGTTTAATAGTATTCTTATGTGCACATCTTTGTTTTGTAAACAATACATTAGTGTGTATAAAGCACTACAACTGTAGGTTTGTATATTTCATGATTTCAATGTATGTATGAACAAATGTACCTATCAGTGGAGGCTGCTGAGGGGAGGATGGCTCATAATAATGGCTGGAACGGCGCAAATGGAATGGCATCGACCCATCCGCTCCAGTCATTACCAAGATCCCGTCCTCCCCGATTAAGGTGCCACCAACCTCCTGTGGTATGCAGGTAAGTACATACCTTAGCATATGTGCATATTCGTGTATACGTAAAGCAGATAGGTATGTAGGTAAGTTGGTAGTCAGGTAGGTACCTGCACTTGTATTTATCTACTGTTTTTACAGTAAATGAATGAATTAATTCATCAATTCATCAATGAATTAATGACTGAATGAATGGAAGTCATAATGGTATAATATGTGTTCTTCTGCTGTTGTGTTTTTACCGTCTAATCAATATGTTACCACAACAAATTGATCAAGCTAAATTCAGCTGGCAGTATGATTAGACTAATATGCTATTACATAATATATCATTTCACAGCTTGCAACAAATGAATGGGTCAATTATGTAGCTGTTAAACTTGTATCTGACAAACATGTGTCTCAGTAGAAGCAAACTGTTTATCACTGAAGCTTGACTAAACCCATTATGTATTCAATAGTTCATTATAACGTGCAGTCACGCTCTATATACACATTTGCGCCTACACACACTCTACCGCTGAAATCCCTGATCACATAGTCCTCAGTCACACCCTGTCCCCTGAGCATCTCCACCCACGCACGCATGCACGCATGCACGCACGCACACACACACACACACACACACACACACACTGCTTCTCTACCAATCTGAAGTGTGGGACAAGTTCTCGCAATGTAATGCCCTGAATACCTGTGGCTCGCTGGTGCAGGAGACAGACAGGTGTGTTGCCATGGAGCAGAGGAGAGCAGAGGAGTAGTGCTGACTGTCGTGTCTGAGAGAGAAACGGAGGAGAGAGGAGAGGAGGGGAGAGAAGAGGAGAAGAAGGGAAAGGGAAGAAGAGAAGAGAGAATAGGATAGGAGGGGGAGAAGAGAGGAAAGGAGGGGAGAGGAGAGGAGAGGAGGAGAGAGGGGAGTAGAAGAGAGGACAGAAGGCTCAAAGGAGAGAAGAGAATAGCAGAGGATGGAAGAGGAGAGGAAGGGAGGAGAGAGGAGAAGGAAAGGAGAGTAGAGGAGAACAGAGGTTAGAGTAGACTAGGGCAGATATCTGTCCATTTTTAGGCGGGCTGATCTAAGTCAGCACACTGGTGGAAACGGTGACCACTGGCTGTTTCTGGCTGGTTGGGTGGCTGTCTGGTTAACTGGCTGATCTCAGAGATTAAAAACAGAGATTAGAAACATTCTAATCACCTCAGCTCACAAAGAGCAGCACGCACACACACATACACATTATTTAATCAAATCAAATCAAATGTATTTATAAAGCCCTTTTTACATTTAGTCAGGCATCTCCACTGAGCACTGCAATAACATGGTGTCACACCGAGCCTCTGTTTACAGTGCATTCGGAAAGTACTCAGGCCCCTTCCATTTTTCCACATTTACTTAATTAAGTTACAGCCTTATTCTAAAATGGATTAAATAAAAAAATGTCTTCATCAATCTACACACAATACCCCATAATGACAAAGTGAAACAGAAATACCGTACCTTATTTACATAAGTATTCAGACCCTTTAATATGAGAGTCGAAATTGAGCTCAGGTGCATTCTGTTTCCATTGATCATGCTTGAGATGTTTCTACAACTTGACTGGAGTCCACCTGTGGTAAATTCAATTGATTGGACATGATTTGGAAAGGCACACACCTGTCTATATAAGGTCCCACGGATGACAGTGCATGTCAGAGCAAAAACCAAACCATGAGGTAGAAGGAATTGTCCGTAGAGCTCAGAGACAGGATTGTGTCGAGGCACAGATCAGGGGAAGGGTACCAAAACATGTCAGTGGCCTCCATCATTCTTAAATGGAAGACGTTTTGAACCACCAAGACTCTTCCTAGAGCTGGTCGCCAGGTCAAACTGAGCAATCGGGGGAGAAGGGCCTTAGTCAGCGAGGTGACCAAGAACCCGATGGTCACTCTGACAGAGCTCCAGAGTTCCTCTGTAGCGATGGTAGAACCTTCCCGAAGGACAATGGCCTTCATGGTAGAGTTGTCAGATGGAAGCCATTCCTCAGCAAAAGGCACAAGACAGTCCACCTGGAGTTTGCCAAAAGGCACCTAAAATACTCTTAGATCATGAGAAACAAGATTCTCTGGTCTGAAGAAACCAATATTGAACTATTTGGCCTGAATGCCAAGTATTCACGTCTGGAAGAAACCTTGCACCATCCCTACAGTGAAACATGGTGGAAACCCGTCAGAGGAACATCTGCTGATAGTCTAACTGCACCCGCATCATGTTGTGTGGATGATTTTCAGTGGCAGGGACTGGGAGACTAGTCAGGATCGAGGGAAAGATAAACGGAGCAAAAGACAGAGAGATCATTGATGATAACCTGCTCCAGAGCAGGGG
Organism: Oncorhynchus gorbuscha; assembly: GCF_021184085.1. Classification (NCBI taxonomy): domain Eukaryota; kingdom Metazoa; phylum Chordata; class Actinopteri; order Salmoniformes; family Salmonidae; genus Oncorhynchus; species Oncorhynchus gorbuscha. The sequence goes on from NC_060173.1 coordinate 97,544,108, forward strand.
GACATACAGGCAGACATCCAGGGGGACATACAGGCAAACATACAGGCAGACATACAGGCAGTCATACATGGGGACATACAGGGTCACATACAGGCAGACATACAGGGGGACATACAGGCAGACATACAGGGGGGCATATAGGCAGACATACAGGGGGACATACAGACAGACGTACAGGGGGACATAAAGGCAGACATACAGTCAAACATACAGGGGGTCATACAGGGTCACATACAGACAGACATACACGGGGACATACAGGCAGACATACAGGGGGACATACAGGCAGGTGTACAGGGGGACATACAGGCAGAATTACAGGCAGACATACAGACATACATACAGGGGGACATACAGGCAGACATACAGGGTCACATACAGGGGGACATACAGGAGGACATAAAGGGGGACATAAAGGCAGACATACAGGGTCATATACAGGGGGCATAAAGGCAGACATACAGGCAGACATACAGGCAGACATACAGGGGGACATACAGGCAGAATTACAGGGGGACATAAAGGCAGATTTACAGGGGGACATACAGGAGGACATACAGGCAGATTTACAGGGGGACATACAGGCAGATTTACAGGGGGACATACAGGGGGACATACAGGGGGACATAAAGGCAGACATACAGGGGGACATACAGGGGGACATACAGGCAGAATTACAGGGGGACATGCAGGCAGATTTACAGGGGGACATACAGGGGGACATACAGGCAGAATTACAGGGAGACATACAGGCAGAATTACAGGGGGACATACAGGCAGAATTACAAGGGGACATACAGGCAGTGGTGTCATCTGCTTCATGGCCCATGTGCCATCAAGCAACTCCACCAGCTCCATCCCAGTGCTTGAGTTTGACAGGGGTGTCGCCATCTGAGTTGAACCTCCGCCCGTCAGAGGAACATCTGCTGATAGTCTAACTGCACCCGTTATTTCCTCTCTGCCTTTGACTGGTTTTTGCTGCTCTCTAGCTGCTTGTGGGTGAGCACTCTTCCTGTCCTTCTTCCGCTTCTTCTTCATCTTTCTTGTTTCAGTGTTACCAGAATTCTGTTTCGGGACTGGAGGAGTCATCAGGTCATATCAACTCGGTTCATTCACAACAACATACAGGGGGACATACAGGGCCACATTTGTCAATATAGCAGTCCAGGAGGAAATAATTTACAAAATGATTACGCAAAATTTGAGTGATTTAGTTCTTATCTCCTAACTTCTCGTTAAAGATGGTTTAAAGTTTTTTAAATAAAATGAGACAAACACATTTTGTGTGATGCATCATTTACTGCTGTTGATGATTGCTGTGAGTGTAATAATTTCTCTCCCAACATTCCTCCTCTTCACTGGATCTTCACACCAGATGAAACGTGTGGGTGTGTGTGTGTTCTTGTTGGTGTGTGTGTGCTCTTGTTTGTGTGTATGTGTGTGTGTGTGTGTGTTCTTGTTGGTGTATGTGTGTTCTTGTTGGTGTGTGTGTGTGTGTGTGTGTGTGTGTGTGTGTGTGTGTGTGTGTGTGTGTGTGTGTGTGTGTGTGTGTGTGTGTGTGTGTGTGTGTGTGTGTGTGTGTGTGTGTGTGCGTGCGTGCGTGCGTGCGTGCGTGCGTGTGTGTGTGTGTGTGTGTGAGAGCGAGAGAGAGAGAGAGTCCTCCCCTACCCTACAGATAGAAGGAGACTGACTGGAGAGAAGAGGGAAAACAGGAAAAATAGCTCCTTCATAACTAGTCTGCTATTTAGTGCACTACTTTTGACTGAAAATCTCTGGTCAAAAGTGCACTATAGGAATAAGGGAATAGGGTGCCATTTGGGCTGCAGATCTATCTCAGAGCGATGGTGTACTTTGTATGGCCTATTCATCTAATGTACACTCCTCATCTTGTTTTTCAGGCAGAAGTACAAAAACACATCTCAAAGGTACGTCCCATGGTGTCTGTCTGTCTACTGTCTATCTACTTTATCAAACATGCCCACATGCTATATAATGATACCAACTCTTCTTATGCATACAGTCATTAGCCTACAAATGTATAACACAAAGCATTGGTAGATGTTGCCTTAGATCAATCTTTCAACAAACAATCTGTTAGCGCTGAATTGTCATACGTAAAGATAATTTATTTAACAGTAAAGTATCTATAGGGTGAAGCTTATGAGGCTCTTGTTGTAGCTTTACTGTATGTGGGTTTAAATACTTTATTCATACTAAACAGTACTGTGTGGGTTTAAATACTTTATTCATACTATACTTTACTGTGTGGGTTTAGAGAGTCTTGTTACTACGGTTGCAAAATGACAGGAATTCCTGGTTGGAGGAACACAGAATTTCTGCTTATTCCCTCCTGATTCCGGGAATCCTCCAACTGGGATTTCAGGAAAACCAGGGCATTTATTGAAAGTTCCCGGAATTTTGCAACATTACTTGATTACATCCCTTTCCGGATGAACTCCGGTGGGGTCAGTGGCACATTCAGATAATGTTAAGTTGGATGAAGTGGCCTTCACACACACACACATACACAAACAGAGGAAGACACGCAGGCACACACACACACACACACACACACACACACACACACACACACACACACACACACACACACACACACACACACACACACACACACACACACACACACACACACACACACACACACACACACACACACACACACACACACACACACACACACAGAGGAAGACACGCAGGCACACACACACACACACACACACACACACACACACACACACACACACACACACACACACACACACACACACACACACACACACACACACACACACACACACACACACACACACACACACACACACACACACACACACACACAAACAGAGGAAGACACACACACACACACACACACACACACACACACACACACACACACACACACACACACACACACACACACACACACACACACACACACACACACACACACACACACACACACACACACACACACACACACAGAGGAAGACACACACACACACACACACACACACACACACACACACACACACACACACACACACACACACACACACACACACACACACACACACACACACACACACACACACACACACACACACACACACACACACACACACACACACACACACACACACTTCCCAGCTGCATTATGCATTCTCCTGTTGAACGCTTGCATTTATGTAACATGCTCACAGAGAGGTGCTCTTCTACAATGGCCCTTGTCGGAGACAGTCAGGCCCTCAGCACATTTCCATCTGTCTATCTGTCTTTCTCTGAGATGTAAGGGTAGGTGTGGGTTGTGAAGTGTGGAGAAATATAATGATACAGAACTCTGCATTAGTATTCCCCTGCAGTACGTAGAGCCAGGTGCAACAGAACTGAACTGTAAAGATGTAGTTATACAGTATTCAACAGAACTAAACTGTAAAGATGTAGTTATACAGTATTCAACAGAACTAAACTGTAAATATGTAGTTATATAGTGTTCAACAGAACTGAACTGTAAAGATGTAGTTATACAGTATTCAACAGAACTAAACTGTAAAGATGTAGTTATACAGTATTCAACAGAACTAAACTGTTTGAGATGTGGTTATACAGTATTCAACAGAACTAAACTGTTTGAGATGTGGTTATACAGTATTCAACATAACTAAACTGTTTGAGATGTAGTTATACAGTATTCAACAGAACTAAACTGTTTGAGATGTGGTTATACAGTATTCAACAGAACTAAACTGTTTGAGATGTGGTTATACAGTATTCAACAGAACTAAACTGTTTGAGATGTGGTTATACAGTATTCAACAGAACTAAACTGTAAAGATGTAGTTATACAGTATTCAACAGAACTAAACTGTTTGAGATGTGGTTATACAGTATTCAACAGAACTAAACTGTTTGAGATGTGGTTATACAGTATTCAACAGAACTAAACTGTTTGAGATGTGGTTATACAGTATTCAACAGAACTAAACTGTTTGAGATGTGGTTATACAGTATTCAACAGAACTAAACTGTTTGAGATGTGGTTATACAGTATTCAACAGAACTAAACTGTTTGAGATGTGGTTATACAGTATTCAACAGAACTAAACTGTTTGAGATGTGGTTATACAGTATTCAACAGAACTAAACTGTTTGAGATGTGGTTATACAGTATTCAACAGAACTAAACTGTTTGAGATGTGGTTATACAGTATTCAACAGAACTAAACTGTAAAGATGTAGTTATACAGTATTCAACAGAACTAAACTGTTTGAGATGTGGTTATACAGTATTCAACAGAACTAAACTGTTTGAGATGTGGTTATACAGTATTCAACAGAACTAAACTGTTTGAGATGTGGTTATACAGTATTCAACAGAACTGAACTGTAAAGATGTAGTTATACAGTATTCAACAGAACTAAACTGTTTGAGATGTGGTTATACAGTATTCAACAGAACTAAACTGTTTGAGATGTGGTTATACAGTATTCAACAGAACTAAACTGTTTGAGATGTGGTTATACAGTATTCAACAGAACTAAACTGTAAAGATGTAGTTATACAGTATTCAACAGAACTAAACTGTTTGAGATGTGGTTATACAGTATTCAACAGAACTAAACTGTTTGAGATGTGGTTATACAGTATTCAACAGAACTAAACTGTAAAGATGTAGTTATACAGTATTCAACAGAACTAAACTGTTTGAGATGTAGTTATACAGTATTCAACAGAACTAAACTGTTTGAGATGTGGTTATACAGTATTCAACAGAACGGAACTGTAAAGATGTAGTTATATAGTGTTCAACAGAACTAAACTGTAAAGATGTAGTTATACAGTATTCAACAGAACTGAACTGTAAAGATGTAGTTATACAGTATTCAACAGAACTAAACTGTTTGAGATGTGGTTTTACAGTATTCAACAGAACTGTAGCAATGTGGTTAAAGGGTGACGGAAAAATCTTCTTCGTTAGTCGTCACATCTCACAGTGCATTGACAGACTGTGCGATACCATCCTGTGTTAATTGCATCTCTCCATGAGAGATTAGAGTGTACAGTATTTGGCCAATGATTCAGGGAGCAGTCGCTTAAGGGAATGGATTTATTGTCCATTCTCTGCTGGGTTAAAACAGGATTCAGTGATTGATAAACCATCATTCTGATACCTTTTCATGAATAGATAATGTTAGTTAATGGTTTTGATTGAAACAGTTTTTGAAGCAATGATGACTTTCAAACATTGAATCATATTTTGAGTAATTTCAGATGGCCCATAGAGTTCTCTCCACTAGAGGTACCTGATGAACTATCCCACTCAATCCACTAAATGTGACATCAACAGGGGATACTATACAGTATGTTCAAAATGTGTTCACTTCAATCAATCAATTGGAATTAAAAATCCCAAATTCTGGAAAGTGCCGTTCAGATTTAGCTTTGAGGATGCCATAGCTAAAATGGGCCATCTGTTTACTAAAGCTCTAGCTACTGTTAGAGTGTAATAGCTTTTCATCAGGCATCAATGATATGAGCAGAACAGATATGAGTCAAGCTGTGACTTCAAGAGCCAACTGTCAGTCAAGCTGTCTCAGTAAAAGTGTGAAGAGATGATGTATTCATAGTACATGCAGCTTGTCTCCAGAGTGAGCAGAGGCCAGATACATAATGCATAGTGCAGACCTACAGATGTAGGATCTTAATTTAATCACTCTTTTGTTGCTGATCTTTTTTCTGTACTGCAGGAAAATGCAGATGAGCTTTGTGATTTACATAAATTCATTGAAAACCCACACTAAACTAGGGCTGGGCGATAAATCAATATCAATAATTATCGAGGTAATTACTTCCCCCAATAACGATATTAAAACGTTCAGATTCATTTTCGATAATGTCGATATAGAGTAATTAGGTACAGCAGTCCATTTCACCTCTGTGACCCAGCAGGAACGTGCGGAGAAGTGACAATATGCACGTGGAGAGGTATATGCTCACTAAAAACCACTTAGCACCTCGAGTGATGGAGTCGCCACTATTAACCACGAAAAATGAGTGATGCAGGCGAAAACAGTGGTAGTGATGTAGGTGAAAACAGTGGTAGTGATGTAGGTGAAAACAGTGGTAGTGATGTAGGTGAAAACAGTGGTAGTGATGTAGGTGAAAACAGTGGTAGTGATGTAGGTGAAAACAGTGGTAGTGATGTAGGTGAAAACAGTGGTAGTGATGTAGGTGAAAACAGTGGTAGTGATGTAGGTGAAAACAGTGGTAGTGATGTAGGTGAAAACAGTGGTAGTGATGTAGGTGAAAACAGTGGTAGTGATGTAGGTGAAAACAGTGGTAGTGATGTAGGTGAAAACAGTGGTAGTGATGTAGGTGAAAACAGTGGTAGTGATGTAGGTGAAAACAGTGGTAGTGATGTAGGTGAAAACAGTGGTAGTGATGTAGATGAAAACAGTGGTAGTGATGTAGGTGAAAACAGTGGTAGTGATGTAGGTGAAAACAGTGGTAGTGATGTAGATGAAAACAGTGGTAGTGATGCAGGTGAAAACAGTGGTAGTGATGTAGGGGAAAACAGTGGTAGTGATGTAGGTGAAAACAGTGGTAGTGATGTAGGGGAAAACAGTGGTAGTGATGTAGGTGAAAACAGTGGTAGCGATGTAGGTGAAAACAGTGGTAGTGATGTAGGTGAAAACAGTGGTAGTGATAGCCAAGGAGAAGGGGCAGCTTCCAACGAAGAAATTATTGATAAAAAGGGTTAAACTGTTTCTGCAATTTGGAAGTATCTGTACTTTACTGAACTAATTATATTTTTGACAACTTTTACTTCACTACATTCCTAAAGAAAATAATGTACGTTTTACTCCATAGATTTTCCCTCACACTCAAAGGTACTTGTTACATTTTGGATGCTTCGCAGAACAGGAAAATGGCCCAATTCACGCACTTATCAAGAGAACATCAAGAGAACATCCTTGGGCATCCCTACTGCCTCTGAGTTGGCGTACTCATTAAACACAAAAGCTTAATTTGTAAATTATGTCTGCGTATTGTAGTGTGTCCCTGGCTATCCGTGGTTTGCTTAATTTAATCCATTTGAAATGATTGATACTTTTCTTTTTGATACTTAAGTATATTTTTGCAATTACATTTACTTTTGATACATAAGTATATTTAAAACCAAATACCTTTAAAACTTTTACTCAAGTAGTATTTTCCTGGATGACTTTCACTTTTACTTGAATCATTTTCTATTAAGGTATCTTTACTTTTTCTCAAGTATGACAATTGTGTACTTTTTCCACTACTGCTAAGTACTTATTCTTTAGTATAAATATCCTTTAGTAAAGTATCCCTGACTCTGATTTCACTCTAGCTATACTTTCTGTCAAGTCTGCATCTCTGAACCCTTTCTAAAAGCATTCAGTGTAAAAGCAATAGTTTACTTGGCCAAATGCTTACACTCAAGCCCTCTCTAACATATTATCATATCCAACACTATTTTAGCCAATGTTCCTACATTTTATTTACAAAGGGTGTTAAAGCTTTTGATCCAGCATATAAATCAAGCTGTGCCTCTGACAGTCAACTGTCAGTAAAAAGCATGAAGAGATGATGTATTCATACTGGGCGGCAGGGTAACCTAGTGGTTAGAGCGTTGGACTAGTAACCGAAAGGTTGCAAGATTGAATCCCTGAGCTGACAAGGTAGAACAAATCTGTCGTTCTGCCCCTGAACAAGGCAGTTAACCCACTGTTCCTAAGCTGTCATTGAAAATAAAAATGTGTCCTTAACTGACTTGCCTAGTAAATAAAGATCAAATTCATAGTCCATGCAGATTGTGCAGAGGATAGGGTATATGGCAATAAACTACTTTTCCTTTTAGTATCCCTGGCTTTGACTCCTCTCCTCTCCATCTATACCTTGTGTCATGCTCAGTAGCTACGGTACGTCTCTGACTCCAATGCTTCTGTTGTGTGCACAGAACCCTGTCCCTGAAGCATCTCCATCTCATCTATTCTGTAATGTGCATGTATGCTCAGTGGCTCTGTCTTCCTGACTCTCTGTGGTCACTAAAGATCCCATGGCACTTATTGTAAGAGTAGGGGTGTTAACCCCGGTGTCCTGGCTAATTCCCAATCTGACCCCCATACTGTACAATCATGGCCGCCTGTTCATCGCCAGCTTCCAATTTGCTCATTCATCCCCTTTCCTCTCCTCTATAACTATTCTGGGGAATTTCTGTAAATGAGAATGTGTTCTCTGTCAACTTACCTGGTAAAATAAGGGTAAAATAAAACATTTAAAACTCCTTGAACCCTATCCACCCAAATCCAAACCCTTGTTGTGTGTGTGTGTGTACTTGCGTGTGCTGTGACTCCAATCGAGCTGTAACCTTCTATTGTGTACATATGTACATGTATGTTCAGTAAGTCTCTGTCCCTGACCTAGCAGCAGATTGGTTGATTGATCCACTGTGCTGTGGTGTTTCCTGGCAACTAGCTGTTTCGTTCTCTCTGGGGGTTTTTTCTTCATTGTCACACTTGCCAATGATAGGCAGTTCTTACATTTACATTTACATTACACTTAAGTCATTTAGCAGACGCTCTTATCCAGAGCGACTTACAAATTTCTTAACCTCTTGGAACTACCCATCCCGGATCCGGGAGCGTTGTCATCAACTGACACTAATTAGCATAACACAATGGACTTAAATATTACTAGAAAATATTATTAAAAAATGTTGGAAAATTTAGTTGTGTCATTCATTAATGAGCAGCCAATCATTGTGATGTGTAGCCATTCTATTCAGGAATGTGGCCTCCATTGCTATAATGTTTAATTGGTTTCTGATAGAGGGCATGTCTTTGAACAACTTACATACAATATGTTGTTGGCAGTTTGCCACACCACTGAAAATAGGTCATTCTCGGTCCATAACATTAGGTCACTAGCGACCTTTCCACATAGGGGATGTAGAGGACACTTGTTTAGCCATAACTACAAGAATGTCTGAACAATATCTTAGACTAAGATACAACCGGCAGTGAATATTCTGTCCTGGCTTTTGTGGAATTCCATGTTGCTCTCTTGTCATTCCTTTTTCTATTAGAATCCCTTGATGTTGACTGTGTTTTCTCAACAGAACTGCCTGTCTGCTCCTCTCTCTCCTCTTGATTAGACCCTGCAGCGCCAGGTTTCCTTACAACCAATTCTGACATACAATGAAAGTGTTAGCAATGCAGTTACCAATTCCCCACATTGAATATGTCTCACGCACAATACCTCAGGCTCCCTCTAATGATTTCGGCAAACAACCAAAACATCAAGATTAGGTTTCATATTTTTGAAATAGCTAGGCTATCTGTTCAGCTTATTACCTGTCCATTTTTTTTCTTTTAACCTTAATTTAACCAGGCAAGTCAGTTAAGAACATATTCTTATTTTCAATGACAGCCTGGGAACAGTCCCTGAACTGCCTGTTCAGGGGCAGAACGACAGATTAGTACCCTGTCAGCTCGGGGGTTTGAACTCACAACCTTCCGGTTAATAGTCCAACGCTCTAACCACTAGGCTACGCTTCCACCACACATTTGTCCAACGTGTTGTATAGTATTTCGTCTCTCTATCTAAACAGTTCATTGGACACATGTTGGTCTTTTATCAGCCATTTTATCAGTTCTTTCATATCATTCAGCATGTACTAATAGCTGAAATGGCATCCCTAGTGAATTTAGATTTATCTTAGCATCAACACTTTCGTTATAGTAGGTTATAGAGAGACAATTCATTCCATTTCATTGTTGCTATAGCAGCACATATGTATCACTGTCTGGGGCCACGGCTTGAGGATGACGCACAGTGCTGTGAATGAATGCATAATACAGGGTTTCAGGATGAGAGCCCCAGACAGGATGAGAGGTTCACTATATGAATTGTTCATCACTAACAAACACTGGATCCCAGGAATTACAGGATGTGTGTATGTATACAGCAAGTACAAGACTAAACAATCCACTCAGCATACTGCCAAGCCTTCCCTATAGCCCCACAGGGCTAACAGGGCAATCACAATCACATGCTAACAGCCGAATGGGGTTCAGCTTTTTTTCCATGTCACAGATTGAAATACGGTGAGAGCTAAATGCAGAGCTACAGAGTAGTGAACTGTTTCCTTCCACTCCTGTCAGGGCAATGAGACCATGACCAGACCAGCCACCAAACCTGGGTTCAAATACTATTTGAAATAATTTCAAATACTGTATTTCAGCTCAATTGAGCTTGCCTGACTTAATGGACCGATAGAATAGTTCTAAAATAACAAACTGTGCCCATCTGGCATTCCAGGCAGGATAGAGCAAACACTTTAAGTATCTGAAATATTTGTAATAGTATTTGAACCGAGATCTGCCAGGCACTTACAGGAATACTCTCACTAGGAATTTCCCAGGAAGTTAACAGTCATAAAATAGAAGACAAGCAACCTACTCTGCACTGACTATGTGCTCTCTGTCTGTCTGTCTGTCTGTCTGTCTGTCTGTCTGTCTGTCTGTCTGTCTGTCTGTCTGTCTGTCTGTCTGTCTGTCTGTCTGTCTGTCTGTCTGTCTGTCTGTCTGTCTGTCTGTCTGTCTGTCTGTCTGTCTGTCTGTCTGTCTGTCTGTCTGTCTGTCTGTCTGTCTGTCTGTCTGTCTGTCTGTCTGTCTGTCTGTCTGTCTGGCACCGGGTGGAAAGACATTACAAGCTGTTGTACATACACACACACACACACACACACACACACACACACACACACACACACACACACACACACACACACACACACACACACACACACACACACACACACACACACACACACACACACACACACACACACACACACACACACACACACACACAGTTTGACAGCTATACTAGACACATAGTTATTCATAATTCAGCTACACTAGACACATAGTTATTCATAATTCAGCTATACTAGACACATAGTTAGTAATAATTCAGCTACACTTGACACATAGTTAGTAATAATTCAGCTACACTAGACACATAGTTAGTAATAATTCAGCTATACTAGACACATAGTTAGTAATAATTCAGCTATACTAGACACATAGTTAGTAATAATTCAGCTACACTAGACACATAGTTAGTAATAATTCAGCTATACTAGACACATAGTTATTCATAATTCAGCTACACTAGACACATAGTTAGTAATAATTCAGCTATACTAGACACATAGTTAGTAATAATTCAGCTATACTAGACACATAGTTAGTAATAATTTAGCTATACTAGACACATAGTTATTCATAATTCAGCTACACTAGACACATAGTTAGTAATAATTCAGCTATACTAGACACATAGTTATTCATAATTCAGCTATACTAGACACATAGTTATTCATAATTCAGCTATACTAGACACATAGTTATTCATAATTCAGCTATACTAGACACATAGTTATTCATAATTCAGCTATACTAGACACATAGTTATTCATAATTCAGCTATACTAGACACATAGTTATTCATAATTCAGCTATACTAGACACATAGTTATTCATAATTCAGCTATACTAGACACATAGTTATTCATAATTCAGCTATACTAGACACATAGTTATTCATAATTCAGCTATACTAGACACATAGTTATTCATAATTCAGCTATACTAGACACATAGTTATTCATAATTCAGCTATACTAGACACATAGTTAGTAATAATTCAGCTATACTAGACACATAGTTATTCATAATTCAGCTATCCTAGACACACAGTTATTCATAATTCAGCTATCCTAGACACACAGTTAGTAATAATTCAGCTATACTAGACACATAGTTAGTAATAATTCAGCTACACTCGACACATAGTTATTCATAATTCAGCTACACTAGACACATAGTAAGTTATAATTCAGCTATACTAGACACATAGTTAGGAATAATTCAGCTACACTTGACACATAGTTAGGAGTAGGCCTAGTTAATGCACTAGCACATGATTGTGCCTCGGAGTCCTCAGTCTCTTGTAGCGGATGAAACGTAGCACACACGTAAGATTTGGTTCTGGATGAGTCCTCATTAATATGTCAGTTCTTTGGTCTAGTTTAAGGCTTGCCTACAGTATGGCTGGCCCCCAGGTATCTTTCCTTTCTTAGTAACATACTGTGCAGTACATCATGGCTCTGGCCATCTGGCATCAGTCTCCTTTGGTATATTGAACTGGACTCATCTCCATGTTACTTTTGCATTAGTCTGTCATGATTCATGCATTTCACATACAGCCAATTTGTTGTCATTTATTGTAGATCTGAATCAGCATCAGATTGATTTTTCTTCTCTCTCTCTCTCTCTCTCTCTCTCTCTCTCTCTCTCTCTCTCTCTCTCTCTCTCTCTCTCTCTCTCTCTCTCTCTCTCTCTCTCTCTCTCTCTCTCTCTCTCTCTCTCTCTCTCTCTCACAACATCAGATCATAGTAAATGGCTTTCCTCCCCCTCTCCATTTGCTGGAAAGGGTCATCTCTAGGTTTTCAAACAATCTCAAGAAAGTTGAAACTTGGGATTTGTTTGGATCCTCAAACAAGCCAAAAAGGATATGTTTTGCACTTACGAAAAAAAGTATGGAAAAAAACATGGTAAAGCAATTATATGGCATCCAAATATAGCCCTGTATTCCATGCACCACAGCCAACACCAATATTGGGCTGGCTCAGGCCCAACACTGACCAGTCACTGAGATTCTACATGGTTCTGGGTTGCTAAAATCAGCAATAATAATATATTTTTGCTTTTATCCAAAGCAACTTTCTCACACACACACACACACACACACACACACACACACACACACACACACACACACACACACACACACACACACACACACACACACACACACACACACACACACACACACACACACACACACACACACACACACACACACACACACACACACACACACACAGCCCCTGAGCTGAGTGCAGTGCAGAAGTAGGCCAAGTTATTTAGGGCAGGATGCTTACCCTCAGCCTTAACCCACCACTGTCTGGCACATAACTTACACACGTGGCACAGTTCGGCAAGACGGAGCTGCTCTTCCTCCCGGGGAAGGACTGCCCGTTCCATGATCGCCATCACGGTTGACAACTCCATTGTGTCCTCCTCCCAGAGCGCTAAGAACCTTGGCGTGATCCTGGACAACACCCTGTCGTTCTCAACTAACATCAAGGCGGTCGCCCGTTCCTGTAGGTTCATGCTCTACAACATCCGCAGAGTACGACCCTGCCTCACACAGGAAGCGGCGCAGGTCCTAATCCAGGCACTTGTCATCTCCCGTCTGGATTACTGCAACTCGCTGTTGGCTGGGCTCCCTGCCTTTGCCATTAAACCCCTACAACTCATCCAGAACGCCGCAGCCCGTCTGGTGTTCAACCTTCCCAAGTTCTCTCACGTCACCCCGCTCCTCCGCTCTCTCCACTGGCTTCCAGTTGAAGCTCGCATTCGCTACAAGACCATGGTGCTTGCCTACGGAGCTGTGAGGGGAACGGCACCTCAGTACCTCCAGGCTCTGATCAGGCCCTACACCCAAACAAGGGCACTGCGTTCATCCACCTCTGGCCTGCTCGCCTCCCTACCACTGAGGTAGTACAGTTCCCGCTCAGCCCAGTCAAAACTGTTCGCTGCTCTGGCCCCCCAATGGTGGAACAAACTCCCTCACGACGCCAGGACAGCGGAGTCAATCACCACCTTCCGGAGACACCTGAAACCCCACCTCTTTAAGGAATACCTAGGATAGGATAAAGTAATCCTTCTCAACACCCCCCCATAATAGATTTAGATGCACTATTGTAAAGTGGCTGTTCCACTGGATGTCATAAGGTGAATGCACCAATTTGTAAGTCGCTCTGGATAAGAGCGTCTGCTAAATGACTTAAATGTAAATGTAAATGTAAGCTAACTCTATGTAGGGATGAGAGAAGAAAGGGAGGAGGGAAGGGAGAGAGAAATGGGGATGGGGGATTTAGAAAGAAAGAGTGCAAGAGACAGACGGGATCAGAGAGAGCCAGAGAGATAGGTGAACACTAACAGCCATAAAGGCAGAAATCTTGGGGCACCTTCATGGCCATTCATTCAGTAAAGCTAGGGATTAACCACCAATAAAGGCATCAGCCTTCTTCAGTTCGGCTGGTGGCTAGCCCGAAGTTGGCTAGGTGAACCGAAAAACTGTACTCGCATACTCCCTTAAAAGATCTTTGCTTGAAAAGGGATCAAAAAGCACAATAGTACTGTTTGTCCATTTTGAGACGCCATAGCCAGGGCTCCAGTGTGGTGCAGTGGTCTAAGGCACTGCATCTCAATGCAAAAGATGTCACTACAGACCCTGGTTTGAATCCAGGCTGTATCACATCTGTATCACCTCCTGCTGTGGGAGTCCCATATGTACAATTGGACCAGCGTTGTCCGCGTTTGGCCGGGGTAGGCCGTCATTGTAAGTAAGAATTTGTTCTTACTGTAACTGACTTGCCAAGTTAAATTTAAAAAATACACTTCCTCAAAATAGTCAGAATGAATCTAAGATAAATCTGTTATTAATTTTGACGTTTGTGCCGAGGGGATCTTAGTCAATTTTACATTTACAACTAATGAAAATGATTTTTTTTGCATGAAAATGAGTCGTCTCTTGTTCAATGACAGCAAATACTTTATTAAAGAATCCTACTGTTGACCAATCACCGACAAACTGGTGTATAATTTGTGTGCCCGAACAGCCCAAAAAAATCTCACGAAGTCCAAAACAAACACAATGTCTTCATAATATATGCACGAACTCTACTGAACTGGTTCGGCTGGGAAGCAGTTGAATGCCTTAACACACCTCTATCCTTAACACACCTCTATTGGTCACGTACAGGGCAGTAATACCTAGCAATACAAAACAATACACACATAATCCAAAACGTTTTTAAAAAGAAAAAGAAAGAAATATCAGAACAAGCAATGTCAGAGTCCGGAAAATAAATATCATTGTTAGACAGACATTTTCAAGTCTTGGCATAGATTTTCAAGCCGATTTACAGTACCAGTCAAAAGTTTGGACACACCTACTCATTCAAGGGTTTTTCTTTATTTGTACTATTTTCTACATTGTAGAATAATAGTGAAGACATCACAAGAAGGAAAGACATTTCACACATTAACTTTTAACAAGGCAGACCTGTTAATTGAAATGCATTCCAGGTGACTACCTCATGAAGCTGGTTGAGAGAATGCCGATAGTGTGCAAAGCTGTCATCAAGGCAAACGGTGGCTACTTTGAAGAATCTCAAATGTAAAATACATTTGGATATGTTTAACACTTTTTTGGTTACTACACGATTCCATGTGTTATTTCATAGTTTTGATGTATTTTTTTTGTGATTTCTACAATGTAGAAAATAGTAAAAAATAAAGAAAAACCATTGAAAGAGTAGGTGTGTCCAAACTTTTGACTGGTACTGTAGATCAAAACTGTAACTAGGCCACTCAGGAACATTTAATGTCATCTCGGTAAGCAACTCCAGTGTATATTTGGCCTTGTGTTTTAAGTTATTATCCTGCTGAAAGGTGAATTTGTCTCCCAGTTTATTTTGGAAAGCAGACGGAACAGTTTATTTTTATCCTAAAAAACTCCCTAGTCCTTGTCGAGTACAAGCATACCAATAAAATGATGACGCCACCACCGTGCTTGAAAATATGAAGAGTGTTACTCAGTGATGTGTTGTGTTGGATTTGCTCCAAACATAACGCTGTCTAATCAGGACATGAATTCCATTTCTTTGCCCTTTTATTGAACATTTCACTTTAGTGTCTTACTGCAAACAGGATGCATGTTTTGGAATATTTTTTATTCAGAACAGGCTTCCTTCTTTTCACTCTGTCATTTACAGTTGAAGTCGGAAGTGAACATACATCTTAGCCAAATACATTTAAACTACGTTTTTCACAATTCTTGACATTTCATCCTAGTAAAAATGACCTGTCTTAGGTCAGTTAGGATCACCACTTTTATTTAATAATGTGAAATGTCAGAATAATAGTAGAGAAAATTATTTATTTCATATTTTATTTCTTTCATCACAGTGGGTCAGAAGTTTACATACACTCAATTAGTATTTGGTAGCATTGCCTTTCAATTGTTTAACTTGGGTCAAACGTGTCGGATAGCCTTCCACAAGCTTCCCACAATAAGTTTGTTGAATTTTTGTCCATTCCTCCTGACAAAGCTGGTGTAACTGAGTCAGGTTTGTAGGCCTCCTTGCTCGCACACACTTTTTCAGTTATGCCCACACATTTTCTATAGGATTGAGGGCAGTGTGATGGCCACTCCAATACCTTGACTTTGTTGTCCTTACGCCATTTTGTCACAACGTTGGAAGTATGCTTGGGGTCATTGTCCATTTGGAAGACTCATTTGCGACCAAGCTTTAACTTCCTGACTGATGTCTTGAGATGTTGCTTCAATATATCCACATAATTTTCCTGTCTCATGGTGCAATCTATTTTGTGAAGTGAACTAGTCCCTCCTGCAGCAACGCACTCCCACAACATGATTCTGCCACCCCCGTGCTTCACGGTTGGGATGGTGTTCTTCGGCTTGTAAGCCATCCCCCCTTTTCCTCCAAGCATAACGATGGTCATTATGGCCAAGCAGTTCTATTTTTATTTCATCAGACCAGAGGACATTTCTCTAAAACGTACGACCCATGTGCAGTTGCAAACCGTAGTCTGGCTTTTTTAATGGAGGTTTTGGAGCATTGGTTTCTTCCTGGCTGAGTAGCGATATTGGACTCGTTTGACGGTGGATATAGATACTTTTGTACCTGTTTCCTACAGCATCTTCACAAGGTCCTTTGTTGTTGTTCTGGGATTGATTTGCACTTTTCGCACCAAAGTACGTTCATCTCTAGAGACAGAACACATCTCCTGACGGCTGCGTGGTCCCATGGTGTTTATACTTGTGTACTATTGTTTGTACAGATGAACGTGGTGTTTGAAAATTGCTCCCAAGATGAACCAGAATTGTGGAGGTCTACAATAATATTTCTGAGGTCTTGGCTGATTTCTTTTGATTTTCCCATGATGTCACGCAATGAAGCACTGAATTTGAAGGTAGGCCTTGAAATTCATCCACAGGTACACCTCCAATTGACTCAAATGATGTCAAGTAGCCCATCAGAAGCTTCTAAAGCCATGACATAATGTTCTGGAATTTTCCAAGTTGTTTAAAGGCACAGTCAACTTAGTGTATGTAAACTTCTGACTCACTAGAATTGTGATACAGTGAATTATAAGTGAAATAATCTGTCTGTAAACAATTGTTGGAAAAATTACTTATGCCATGCACAAAGTAGATGTCCTAACCGACTTGCCAAAACTGTAGGTTGTCACCATTGGCCTCATGGTGAGATCCCTATGCGCTTTCCTTTCTCCCCAGCAACTGAGTTTAGAGGGATGACTGGGTGTGTTGATACACCATCCAAAGTCTAATTAATAACTTCACCATGCTCCAAGAGATATATATCTGCTTTTTTTTTACCCATGTACCAAAAGGTGCCGTTCTTTGCGAGGCATTGGAAAACCTCCCTGGTCTTTGTGGTTGAATCTGTGTTCGAAATTTACTGATTGACTGAGGAACCTTACATATAAATTGTATGTGTGGGGTACAGACATGAGGTAGTCATTCAAAAACCATGTTAAACACAATCATTGCACACAGAGTGAGTCCATGCAACTTGTTAAGCACATTTTTACTCCTGAACTTAGGGCTTGCAATAACAAAGGCATTGAATACTTATTGACACATGACATTTCAGCTTTTCATTTTTTATTAATTTGTAAAAATGTCTAAACACAATTTCACTTTGCCATTATGGGTTACTGTGTGTAGACCAGTGACACAAGACCTCAAAATATTGTACAATCCAAAGCTCTTCGAGACTTACCAAAAAGACTCACAGCTGTTGTCGCTGCCAAAGTTTTTCTAACATGTATTGTCTCAGTGGTGTGAATAATTATCTTATCAAGATATATTCGTGTTTTACATTTTCATGATTTTTAAAATAAATGTTAGAATTTTTCTTCCAATTTGACATTACAGAGTATTTTGTGTAGATTGTAGACCAAAAATAACAATTCAATCCATTTTAATCATACTTTGTAACACAACAAAATGTGGAAAGGTCAAGGGGTGTACATTTGTATTAAGTATAGGATGGTGTACGTCAAGATAAATTGGTAAAATAAAAATACAAATGTACATTTTAATTAATTATAGGATAGTGTACGTCTCATTTTGAGTAACAGCAAATAACTCTCTTGGAGAGAGTGAGGAAAAACTATGTGTATAGAATAACTGATAAAAAAACAAAAACTCTGATATAGATTTTATAAGAAAGCAGCAAAAGGAATAAAATGTCAGGGCAGCAGTCTCTGAGGTGTTGAGTAGACCCTCTTAAGGATCGGACCCTTTTTTTCAATATTTGCCTAAAAGGACATACCCAAATCTAACTGCCTGTAGCTCAGGCCCCGAAGCAAGGATATGCATATTCCATTCCGCCAGGCCTCTCACCTCCTCCATGTAGGCTGTCTTGTTGTTGTTGATAATCAGGCCTAGAACTGTTGTGTCGTCAGCAAACTTGATGACTGAGTTGGAGACGTGCATCGCCACGCAGTTCAGGGTGAACCGTGAGTACAGGAGGGGACTGAGCACACACCCTGTGGGGCCCCAGTGGTGAGGATCAGCGTGGCGGAGATGTTGTTGCCTACCTTCAGCACTTGGGGTTGTCCCTTCAGAAGTTCATGACCCAGTTGCACAGGGAGGGGTTCAGACCCAGGGCACTGAGCTTACTGATGAGCTTGATGGGCACTATGGTGTTGAAGGCTGAGCATTATGGTGTTGCCATCTATCTACGGCTTTTGGTTTGGATAAGTTTGAATCTTCACAGAGGGAACGACATCCTCTATGCACCCCCTGATTAACCCAGTCACCGAGTCAGTGTATACATCAATACTATTCTCAGAGGTGACCCAGAACATTTCCCAGTCCGTGTGAACAAAAACATCCTGAAGCATAGATTCTGATTGGTCAAACCAACATTGAACAGTCCTTACCACTTGTGCTTCCTGCTTAAGTTTCTGTCTATAGGTGGGGAGGAGCAGAATGGAGGAGTGATCTGATTTGCCAAAGGGAGGGCGGGGGAGGGCTTTGTAGCCGTCCCGGAAGGGAGAGTAGCAATGATCCAGAGTCCTTGATGCACGTGTAGCACAGGAGATGAGTTGATAGAATTCTGGAAGCGTTTTCGTCAGATTCCTCCTTTATTAAAGTCTCCAGCTACAATAAATGTTGACTCAGGATATGCGGTTTCTAGTTTACACATAGTGTAGTTCCTTGAGAGCCGTCGCAGGGGGTTCCTGTATGTTAATCCAACCACAATCACACCATGAGTTGTTATTCATGAAATAAAATCCCTCCACCTATTACTCTATTACACCATCCAGGGCTCTCTCCTCCTCTCCCGTCCATCTTCCTCTGTTTGCAATCCCAAGGGTCCCAGCTACAACATGAATGGTCGTTTTGTTAGATAAAATCCTTCTTTATACCCCAAAAAGTCTGTTTAGTTGGCGCCATCGATTTCAGTAATCCACTCGTTCAACATGAAGACAAAGGAATCTAAAAAGCTAAAAAGCTTCCGCTAAACTTTGTTAAAACAAGTCAAACTACGTTTCTACTTAATCCTCAGGTACCCTAAAATGTAAACTCTAATATTTCATACAGAAAGAAGTATGTTCAATAGAAAAGTAAAATGAGCTCATATTAGCTCCTCTTCCTCTCGCACCCACAGACTGATTTCCAATTGTGACTCCCAGTGCCAAACCTCAGAATTCTTCCTCATTTTCGAAGAAACAAGCTGCTTTGAGATCACTGAGAAGATCCCCCCTCGGGTAGTTCTGGGCTGATTCCTTACCGTTCTCATGATCATTGCAACTCCACAAGGTGAGATCTTGCATGGAGCACCAGGCCGAGGAAGATTGACAGTTCTTTTGTGTTTCTTCCATTTGCGAATAATCGCACCAACTGTTGTCACCTTCTCACCATCTGCTTGGCGATGGTCTTGTAGCCCATTCCAGCCTTGTGTAGGTCTACAATCTTGTCCCTGACATCCTTGGAGAGCTCTTTGGTCTTGGCCATGGTGGAGAGTTTGGAATCTGATTGATTAATTGCTTCTGTGGACAGGTGTCTTTTATACAGGTAACAAACTGAGATTAGGAGCACTCCCTTTAAGAGTGTGCTCCTAATCTCAGCTCGTTACCTGTATAAAAGACAACTGGGAGCCAGAAATCTTTCTGATTGAGAGGGGGTCAAATACTTATTTCCCTCATTAAAATGCAAATGAATTTATAACATTTTTGACGTGCGTTTTCCTGGATTTTCTTGTTGCTACCATTCAAATTATAGACGGATCATTTCTTTGTCAGTAGGCAAACGAATAAAATCAGCAGGGGATCAAATACTTTTTCCCTCACTGTACATAAGTATTATTATTACATTTACATAAGTATTCAGACCCTTTAGTCAGTACTTTGTTGAAGCACCTTTGGCAGCGGTTACAGCCTCGATTCTTCTTGGGTAGGAGCTTGGCACAACTGTATTTTGGGAGATTCTTCCATTCGTCTCTGCAGATCCTCTCAAGCTCTGTCAGGTTGGATGGGGAGCATTGCTGCAAAGCTATTTTCAGGTCTCTCCAGAGATGTTTAATCGGGTTCAAGTCTGTGCTCTGGCTGGGCCACTCAAGGACATCCAGAGACTTGTCCCGAAGCCACTCCTGCGTTGTCTTGGCTGTGTGCTTAGGGTCATTGTCTTGTTGGAAAGTGAACCTTCACCCCAGTCTGAGGTCCTTCATCTTTCCCTCCATCCTGACTAGTCTCACAGTCCCTGCCGCTGAAGAACGTCCCCACAGCCTGATGCTGCCACCACCATGCTTCACCGTAGGGATGGTGCCAGGTTTCCTCCAGACGTGCCGCTTGGCATTCAGGCCAAAGACTTCATCAGACCAGAGAATATTGTTTCTCATGGTTTGAGAGTCTTTAGGTGCCTTTTGGCAAACTCAAGCGGGCTGTCATGTGCCTTTTACTGAGGAGTGGCTTCTGTCTGGCCACTCTACCATAAAGGCCTGATTGCTGCAGATATGGTTGTCCTTCTGGAAGGTTCTCCCATCTCCACAGAAGAACTCTAGAGCTCTGTCAAAGCGACCATCGGGTTCTTGGTCACCTCCCTGACCAAGGCCCTTCTCCCCTGTTTGCTCAGTTTGGCCAGGCGGCCAGCTCTAGGAAGAGTCTTGGTGGTTCCAAACTTCTTCCATTTAAGAATGATGGAGGCCACTGTGTTCTTAGGGACCTGCAATGCTGCAGAAATGTTTTGGTACCGTTCCCTAGATCTGTGCCTCGACACAATCCTGTCTCAGAGCTCTACGAACAAATCCTTAGACCTCATATCTTGGTTTTTGCTCTGACATGCACTGTCAACTGTGGGACCTTATATAGATAGGTGTGTGCTTTTCCAAATCATGTCCAATCAATTGAATTTACCACAGGTGGACTCCAATCAAATTGTAGAAACATCTCAAGGATGATCAATGGAAACAGAATGCACCTGAGCTCAATTTCTAGTATCATAGCAAAGGGTCTGAATACTTATGTAAATAAGTATTTCTATTTTCACTTTGTCATTATGGGCTATGGTGTGTAGATTGGTGTGGAAAACATTGTATTTAATCCATTTTAGAATAAGGCTGTAATGTAACAAAATATTGAAAAAGTGAAGGGGTCTGAATACTTTCTGAATGCTCTGTACACCTTTCAAAGTGATTACAGCTGTAAGTCATTGTTTTAAACATCTTTTCTTTTCCTCCTGCTTTCATGACGTGTTTCCTGTAAGCTGACAGGAAAATGGCCTGGAAGTGCTTGATTAGATATTGTTTGTTGTTGTACATTGATGATATGTTGTTGATTGAGAATTTTCCCAAGTTATGCTATTTTCTGATTAATCAAGTAATGGGGTCCATCAGGACACGCAACAGGGGTTGAAACTTTAGCTAAGACTTATGCCTACACCAAAGTCTCCATTGAGATTTGTTTTTCAAAGCGCATCCACTCATTAGAACAAATCTTTATGAATGGAAAATAGAGTTGATTTACTGATTGATGAGCTGTTAACAAAATATGCATTGGTTACAGACACGCTGTAGTGGTGTTGATTCTCCTGAATGTCCTAAATTGTTTGGCAAACTCATTTTGAATACAGACCAAATAGCACACTCAATCAATATTTCCTGTGTCGCATGGACAAGGTAGAACTTACAAAACGTCTCATGTTGTGCACAACAGTGCATTTGTCAAGCAGGACTTCCTGGACTGTTCTTGCTTTTCACCCAAAACCCAAATTTCTCTCTGTGTGTGTGTGTGTGTGTGTGTGTGTGTGTGTGTGTGTGTGTGTGTGTGTGTGTGTGTGTGTGTGTGTGTGTGTGTGTGTGTGTGTGTGTGTGTGTGTGTGTGTGTGTGTGTGTGTGTGTGTGTGTGTGTGTGTGTGTGTGGAATGTCTTCCATCAGAAGGATAGAGTTTTAGTGTTTGTTTCCAGCTCCAGACAAAATGGCCCTCTGCTGCTCTGCAAATGACCTATATAATGCACCTATATAATGCACTAGTTTTTGACCAGGGACCATAGGGAATAGGGACCATAGGGAATAGGGGGCCATTTGGGACGCATTTCCGATGTTGGTGATGTTTATCATAAGTTTCCTCCAGTTGGGCTGGGGAGAGAGCGTGCCTCAGCTTCACATAAGTTAAACAACCCAATCTTCTGTTGATTAAACCATCGCAGGGTTAGGCCGCACGGCGCTCTGTGGTCCCCCTACGCACACACACACTCGCACACACGCACATACACAAACACACACACCCTTTACCAGAAGTGAGTCGCTTTGCTTTGCATTGCACCATCCACACATAATTCCGGCAGAATAAAAGACAGATTGTGATTTAATGACCATGTTTTGATGTTCAGCCAGCCCTTCTGACCAGCCTCTATCCCAAACATTTGCGGGACAGCTTGAAGTTGAGGCAGCAGTCTCCAAAACTTTCTGTGTGTGACAAAGTTGAGTGATATTGGGGATGCTGGGGGGGTTCAAATCTCTCCTTTCAGGGGAACTGTTCTGTAGGTCACACACACTCACAGACACGAGATAAAGACAATGTGTGAGTCTATGCGTGTGTTTCTGTTCCTGTGTGTGCGTGTGTGTTTCCGAGTCATTCCAGGCTCCTCTGCTCCCCTGGCTCTCTCAGTCTGAGAGTAGAAAAGCAACACTGTGATGTGGCCTCTGACCTTTGTTACTGAGCTGTCAGAGATAGAGAGCAGAGAGAGGGCGAGAGAGAGCAGAGAGAGGGAGAGCAGTGAGAGGGGCAGGACCAGGAACTAGGGGGACTAGCAGGGACCAGGCAGGACTTGTCGTCTCGGTCTCAGAGCAGCACAGTGTAACGCAAGGAGAGGAGCAGCTGGAGACAGCCCAGCCTCATACAGAGTCTGGACTCACACTTTAAATGGAAGAGTATGTCACGATCAAGAGGAAGCTTCTCCACAGACCCGTCTTCAGGTAAGACAGAAAGAGCAACTGTCCATCCCAACGAAATTACAACTAGCAAAGTCTCTCTACCTACATGGCTGCTGCCCTTCCTGCTACTGCTGCGTCCCTTTGACAGAGCAATTACCCAAATGGAAAATACTACTACTATGTCTTTCTACCTACCTGCCTTTTGCCTCACTTCCCTGTGGCCTCTCTTCCCTGCTCCTGTGTAGTGTGATGGACAATATTAAACTACTAGCTTGCTCTCTCTATCCTGCATGGGCTTAAGGTAGCCTAGCAGTTCAAATCATTGGGTCAGTAACCAAAAGGTCGCTGGTTTAAATCCGCACACCGACTGTGTGAAAAATATGTTGATGTGCCTTCTAAGAGTTAAAAACATATACACTCAGTATGTCAAACATTAGGAACATCCTAATATTGAGTTGCACCCCCCTTTTGGCCTCAGAACAGTCTCAATTCGTTGGGGCATGGACTCTCCAAGGTGTGGAACGCGTTCCACAGGGATGCTGGGCCATGTTGACTCCAATGCTTCCCCACAGTTGTGTCAAGTTGGCTGGATGTCATTTGGGTGGTGGACCATTCTTGATACATATGGGAAACGGTTGAGTGTGAAAAACCCAGCAGTGTTTCAGTTCCTGACACAAACCAATGTGCCTGGCACCTACTACCATACCCCGTTCAAAGGCACTTCAAGATGTTGTCTTTCCCATTCACCCTCTGAATGACACACATACTTCTTTATTAACCGGTCTCCTCCCCTTCACCTACACTGATTGAAGTAGATTTAACCAGTGCCATCAATAAAGGATCATAGCTTTCACCTTGATTCACCTGGTCAGTCAATGTCATGGAAAGAGAAGGTGTTCTTCATGTATACTCAGTGTACATGTTAAGTATGTTGTGGTGTGTTGGCCACGCCCACCAAATGACCACACCTGATCTTAATGAGTGCTAGTTTCCTTCGAAATGTGGTCTGTTTGACTAGACTAAAATGAACAGCTTTGTTTGAGTTAAAGAAAACATGGCATGCTAGCTCCATCCTGGTGGCACAGTGGGCTAATTCCATGGATAGACAACAGAAGATCATAGATTTGAATTTCACTGATGCCATGCCACAATAAAAAATGTATGTTTGCATGATTAATGCCTAAGCAAATTCATTTCCATCTCTGCTTGGAGTTCAAAACAGTTAACCCAAACTAGCAGTGTTATTAAACGTCTTATTGTAACATGTTCTCAGAATGTTCTTTAATTACCTTCAAATAACCTATCATTTCCGTTCCAAGAACGTTAATAAAACCTCCCGGCAAAACTTTCAGGGAACCATAGTTAAACATTCTCAAACTCCCTTCAACCTAAAAATGTACGTTCCCAGAACAGGTGAAATGTTCACTTCTGTTCTCAGAAGGCCTAGTCAGGAAACCTATGGCTTTGTTTACAGAACCAATGGGAACATTCCCACAACTTCCAAGGAACCAAATGTGCTAGCTGGGTATGTTGCAGTAATTAGAGTCCTATATCATGGCTTGATCATTCCCAGAGCTCTCGTTCGCTGATATCGCACACCCTCCAATATCTGTGCGTGTCTATGCTTTGTAAGTGAGTGAGAGAAGGCTTTATGTGTGCGTGTGTTTCAAAGGAGTAGGAAATAGAGTAAACAAACTACTCCTGTCTGTTTTCTGTTGTGGTTATACGGTCATTAGAAGCAGAACATTGTGGCATGGTTCATTGGCAGGGACCGTTGTTACAGGCAGGTTGCTAATGGCTATTTACCATGTAAAACAGGAAGGAGGGATGGCTGGTAAAGAGATGCAGCTGTGCAACAGGTCCCTGCAGCAACATCACACCAAATATTCAATGTTTGTCCAGGTCCCCAGGACGTCGGGAAATGCCTTCAATACCGTCCACTATGGGCAACCTGAGCACATATTATCATCTTGTTGGCTCGCAGCTTGCTATGGTGTAGTGGATGGGGATAGAGGAAGGGTTTAAACCGCGCACCTCGGCTGAAAGGCTAGCAGGTTCAATCCCAGTGCTAGATACTCGTTTAAATTGGTTCTGTTTGAACCTTCAACTGTCAAGTTGTTTATGGTTAACCCTTACCCAGGGGTGTAGTACTGCTGGAGTGCAGAACAGCGGAACTTCCTCACTTTTTTCATTTTTGGAATACACAGAGCTGGCAATGTATTCTGTATTCTGATAAATTCTAAATAAATTCTATTTCATTTCCACAAAAATTCCATGAAAAACGATAGAATGACAAACCAAATAAATATGTATTGTAGCCTAGAGGTGTAAATGGTGGTTTCTTCCCTCTTTTCTCTGGATTTATGGTCACTTCCTGGTCAATTGATTTGATAGCATGTTTAATCTATGCAAATTAATTTTATGAATTGATAGTTTACCTCTCTGTTTTCTTTTATTCTGTAATAGGGTGTATTGTAGACATGTTCAAGCTAACCAAGTCCAAGTGTATTTATGAGACAGTGTGTAAGCTCCAAAATACAGTAAAATACCTACAGGCAAAAAAGCTCTCATCTCAAACAGTGCAATTATATATGTATTAATTTACATTAGGTTACAGCCTACAAATAACTATACCACGTAGTCGTGGGCCTGTTAGGCTGTAGGCCTACTGATAATTATTGTTGTTTGTTCCTGAACTGGCCAAATAGCAGAGCTATCCTTCAGCTATCCTTCAGCACCAGAAGTTTGTTCAACTTCTTCACCATCATTGCGCGATCCTAGCGCTGTCCTTTCAGCCCCACGAAGTACGCTCCAATCACTTAAAATGACATCTCATCAAGATCTGTTGCCTACCCCTAATATTCATACTCATCCCTTATTATTATTACAAATATAATATTATCACTTCTCACAATGGTGCTCGTTTAGTAAAGTTAGATCAAAGCTGAATCAATGGATTCATTTCCATTTTACACAACAGAAGCGAATATAATACATAGCATAGTACGCCTTTAACGTTACTGTTACACCAGGAACACCTCCTCATTTCTAATGTGATTTTAGGATGAAGCGGAATAGTCCCAAAACAATTATCAGGCACCCAACCTCAATAGAGTTGAAAGCAAACAGATTGAAACAAAATATAAGGCTAATAGTTTGTGAACACCATTTGCTCTAATTCGCTCACGAAACAGTAATTCAAGAGATCAATCAAATGATTGGTATGGAGATTCAGGCTGGACGTTTCACTGACGAATTATCATTCACGACTGACAATGATGATGGCTTATTTTGAAATGAGGTAGCCTATGCCTAACTTGGTGTTTGAGGGTATTAAAAATATAACATTTTGTTTAGACAATATGTGTGGGCATAGGCAGAAGTTACGATTGGACGATGCATTTTATGCATATTCTATAATGATAGACAATTCAATTGGCTACATCTGTCTGTACACACTTTGATCGAAGAAATGATGACATCAGTAGCTAGGTTTCCATTCAATTTGCAACAGAATTTCATGCGAATATGTTGAATTCCCATGTACCGAATGAAAAATACTAGTTAAATGGGTTTCCATCGCATTTTCATCTCTGATGGTCACAAAACGGTTGCATTATATAGCAAATATGCCCACTCTGGTCTTAGCACATAAACTCTTGCCAACAGGTCTTGGCACATATGCTCTTGCCAACAGGTTGCAGATACAGTGCAGGTAGGCTACTTACATTATGAGATTATTATGGGTGAGAGCGATATTTGTATTTGTCAAACGGTAGCCAAGCATCGATCATCATGTCACCAGAATAACATCACCTTGCATATTCACCACCCTGTGAAATTCATGAAAAGATCCCACCATGTGAACGAACGAATTGTCTATTGGCATTTACACGGAACAAAAATATAAGTGCAACATGCAACAAGTTACAGTTCATATAAGGAAATCCATCAATTGAAATCTAATCATTAGGCCCTAATCTATGGATTTCACATGCCTGGAAATACAGTTGGTCATAGATACCTCAATAAATGGTAGGAACAAAACGAGTCTTAAAAAGTTTCTGACAGTTTGTTCAGAAATTCTTTGGTTGTGCAAACCCACAGTTTCATCAGCTGTCCGGGTGGCAGGTCTCAGATGATTCCGCAGCTGAAGAAGCTAGATGTGGAGGTCCCGGGCTGGTGTGGTTACATGTGGTCTACGGTTGTGAGGCCGGTTGGACGTACTGCCAAATTTTTTATAATGAAATTGGAGGTGGCTTATGGTAGAGAAATTAACATTAAATTCTCTGGCAACAGCTCTGGTGGACAGTCCTGCAGTCAGCATTCAATTTGCACGCCCCCTCAAAACTTGAGACATCTGTGGAAGTTTTGCATGACAAAACTGCACATTTTAGAGTGGCCTTTTATTGTCCCCAGCACAAGGTGCACCTGTTTAATGATCATGCTGTTTAATCAGCTTCTTGATATGCCACAAATGTCTGTTGTTTGGATTATCATGGCGAAGGAGAAATGCTCATTAACAAACATGCACAAAGAAATATGCTTTTTGTGCATATGGAAAGTTTCTGGGATCTTTTATTTCAGCTCATGAAACATGGGACCAACACTTTACATGTTGCGTTCATATTTTTGTTCAGTGTATAAAATTGTACCTGCAATCATGACTGTTTTCATGTGTCAGGTAATTCATCCGCATGAAATGGTTCGATGGAAACGTGGTTATATACATTTTGATTGAATTCTCCCTCACCTAAAAAAATATCACTACACCACTGCCCCTACTACCTATTCACACCCCTTGACTTTTTACACATTTTGTTGTGTTACAGCCTGAATTTAACATTTATAATATTGAAATGGTGTGTCACTGGCCTAAACACAATACCCTATATTGTCAAAGTGGAATTATGTTTTTTGAAATGTTTACAAATTAATGTTTACAAATGAATAAAAATGAAAAGCTTTCAGTCACCAAGTATTCAACCCCTTTGTTATGGCAAGCCTAAATATGTTCAGGAGTAAAAAATTGCTTAACAAGTCACATAATAAGTTGCGTGGACTCACTCTGGGTGTAATAATAGTGTTTAACATTATTTTTTAATGACTACCTCATCTCTGTACCCCACGCATACAATTTTCTGTAAGGTGCAATGGCGACCCCTCATTCAGGGAAGGTGGGGCCACCAGTTTTGAGACCCACCTTTTTAGCAAAAAAATAAACAATTAACAGTGTGTCACATATCAGTTTGCAAACTCTGTAAAAAAAAACTAAAACACTGTTGAGTTAATAAAGCCCCATACAAACTTGGACTCTTTTTTGCTTTCTTGAGTAACGCAGCTCCAAATTGCAGGTGTTTCAGCCTAGCTCATTGCTTTCTGTGGTGGTGGGTCAGCCAGCGTAAAATACAGAGCGTAGGGGTTGGTAATGTTCTCCAGTTGCACCGGATTGGGTAATGTTCTCTAGTTGCGCTGTGATTGGCTCAGTGTTCTGTCACTAATGGGACACTCATGGACACTACGTCACCGCCAAATCTAAGGGTAGAGCTCAAATTCAGGGCCCTTGGGTGCTGCCAAGGGCTGCGTTTCAAACTCATAAAAGACGCACCCTAGTCCACTTACCCTGCCTTATGCCCTCGTCAGACGTTATGATACGTCATCAGAAGTGTCCACTTAATTTCAGGGCTGAGGGGATAGTATGTTTCTGTTTGGAATGCAGCCATAGATTTACATTAGTAGTGCCCATCCAAGAAGGCTTAACGTCAAGTCATGTTATATCTACAGTAGCTGTGATTGGACTGATCATGTCAACATAATACTTTCGAAATCTTAGCTAGCAGTCATCATCATGAATCAAGTCGACAATCTATTGACAAATGCTTTTTAATACTTGTCATATGAAGAGAAATAATGAAGATAAATTATAAAGAAAATGTAATGGTGCTCATCGGTCATTGGACATAAACATCACACAACAATTTGGAAATTGCAAATTCAACAATGAGTGGTTTGGAAGGAACCAGTGGCTAACTGCAGGCATTGCAAAGCAATCACTTGCCTTCTATTCAGTGGAGTGGGTGTGTGGTCCCAAGTCTAAGTTTGAGGGTCTCTTTTCCAAGCTTATAAGAATAAACATCTACATTGGCCATTCTGTCAATCCAGCATGACTTCTGACGCGCTCAAAACAACTGGAAACTCAGTAAAAAATAAGCTCAGACTGCGAAAATACATTTTGAATAGTCATCCAATTCGGAGTATCAAGTCGGGGACTTGGGCCTCTTTCTAGAGCTCCGACCTGAATATCACCAATGTCATCATGATTCGACCTTGTTTTTTTCTGAGTTCCCAGTTGTCTTGAAAGCACCATAAATGCAGAGAATGCCACAGCACAACAAGGTGAGGCCAAAAATGTATTGTATGCTGCTGCATAAATTGTGTAAATTGCCAGGGAGATATGTATACTGTAGCTCAGAAAGTAATACTAAGTGTATGTTGTGAATTAAGCTGTTAGTAGCCCATGTGCCTCACCCTAATAATTTGGTCCATTTTTCACTCTTAATTTTGCCTACTGTTCTGATGTGGTGCTGCACATGTAGACTATATCGTGTTTTAGAGAAACTCAATTAGTATTTGGTAGCATTGCCTTTAAATTGTTTAACTTTGGTCAAACATTTTGGGTAGCCTTCCACAAGCTTCCCACAATAAATTGAGTGCATTTTGGCCCATTCCTCCTGACATAGCTGGTGTAACTGAGTCAGGTTTGTAGGTCTCCTTGCTCGCACACACTTTTTCAGTTCTGCCCACAAAATTTCTATAGGATTGAGGTCAGGGCTGATGGCCACTCCATACCTTGACTTTGTTGTCCTTAAGCCATTTTGCCACAACTTTGTAGGTACGCTTGGGGTCATTGCCCATTTGGAAGACCCATTTGCGACCAAGCTTTAACTTCCTGACTGATGTCTTGAGATGTTGCTTCAATATATCCACATAATTTCCGTACCTCATGATGCCATCTATTTTGTGTAGTTCACCTGTCCCTCCTGCAGCAAAGCACCCCCATAACATGATGCTGGCACCCCTGTGCTTCACGGTTGGGGTGGTGTTCTTCGGCTTGTAAGCCTCCCCCTTTTTCCTCCAAACATAACGATGGTCATTATGGCCAAACAGTTCTATTTTTGTTTCATCAGACTAGAGGACATTTCTCCAAAAAGTACGATCCTTGTGCCCATGTGCAGTTGCAAACCGTAGTCTGGCTTATTAAAGGAGCAGTGGCTCCTTCCTTGCTGAGCGCCTTTAAGGTTATGTTGATATAGGACTCGTTTTACTGTGGATACAGATACTTTTGTACCTGTTTCCTCCAGCATCTTCATGAGGTCCTTTGCTGTTGTTCTGGGATTGATTTGCACTTTTCACGGCAAAGTATGTTCATCTCTAGGAGACTTCCTGAGCGGTATGACGGCTGCATGGTCCCATGGTGTTTATACTTGCGTACTATTATTTGTACAGATGAACGTGGTACCTTCAGGCGTTTGTAAATTGACTTGTGGAGGTCTACAATTGTTTTTCTGAGGTCTTGGCTGATTTCTTTTGATTTTCCCATGATGTCAAGCAGAGCGGCACTGAGTTTGAAGGTAGGCCTTGAAATACATCTACAGGTACCTCCAATTGACTCAAATGATGTCAATTAGCCTATCAGAAGCTTCTTAACCTCTTAACGAGTGTGTGAATTCTTTCAGTTTTTTGTTAAAAATCGCACAAAATTTCAACGTCCTGCTACTCATGCCAGGAATATAGTATATGCATATGATTAGTATGTGTGGATAGAAAACACCATGACATAATTTTCTGGAATTTTCCAAGCTGTTTAAAGGCACAGTCAACTTAGTGTATGTAAACTTCTGACCCATTGGAATTGTGATACAGTGAATTGTAAGTGAAATAATCTGTCTGTAAACAATTGTTGGAAAAATTACTTGTGTCATGCACAAAGTCTGACTGCAACTGTACACTT
Organism: Oncorhynchus gorbuscha; assembly: GCF_021184085.1. Classification (NCBI taxonomy): domain Eukaryota; kingdom Metazoa; phylum Chordata; class Actinopteri; order Salmoniformes; family Salmonidae; genus Oncorhynchus; species Oncorhynchus gorbuscha. Next base: position 97,575,795 of record NC_060173.1, read on the forward strand.
TCGATGTTGTATCAATACACCCAGTCACTACAAACATACAGCCTTCCTTCCTAACTCAGTTGCCAGAGAGGAAGGAAACATCTCTGAGATTTCACCATGAAGTCAATGATGACTTTAAAACAGTTACAGAGTTTAATGGCTGTGATAGGAGAAAACTGAGGATAGATCAACAACATTGTAGTTACTCCAAAATACTAACCTAATTGGCAGAGTGCAAATAAGGAAGCCTATACAGTATAAATGTATTCCAAAATATGCACCCTGTTTGCAACAAGGCACTAAAGTAATATTGCAAAAAATGTGTCAAAGCAATTCATTTTTTTCCCAAATGCAAAGTGTTATGTTTGGGGCAAATCCAACTCAACACATTTCCAAGGATAGTGGTGGCTGCATCATGTCATGGGTATGCTTGAATTTTTCAAATGGAATTGAGCTAATCACCGGCAAAATCCTGATTATCTGCTTTCCACCAGACACTGGGAGATGAATTCCACAGGACAATAACATAAAACACAAGGCCAAATCTCCACTGGAGTTGATTACTAAGAAGACAGTGAATGTTCCTGATTGGCCGAGTTACAGTTTTGACTTAAAATTATGTCAAGACACAGATCTGGGGAAGGGTAGCAAAACATTTCTGCAACACTGAAAGTCGCCACGAACACAGTGGCCTCCATCATTCTTAAATGGAAGAAGTTTGGAACCACCTCTGCCTAGGGGTTGACCCCCAGCCAAACTGAGCAATCTGGGGAGAAGGGCCTTGGTCAGGGAAGTGACCAAGAACCCGATGGTCACTTGGCACAGCTCCTCTGTGGAGATGGGAGAACCTTCTTAAAGGACAACCATCTCTGCAGCACTCCACCGATCAGACCTTTATGGTAGAGTGGCCAGACAGAAGCCAACTTCAGTAAATTACTGTATGTGTGAAGTTAGCCAAAAGACACCTAAAGACTCAGACCATGAGAAACAAGATTCTCTGGTCTGATGAAACCAAGATTGAACTCTTTGGCCTGAATGCAAAGTGTCACGTCTGGAGGAAACCTGGCACCATCCCTACTGTGAAGCATGGTGGTGGCAGCATCATGCTGTGGGGACTGGGAGACTAGTCAGGATAGAGGGAAAGATGAACGGAGCAAAGTACAGAGAGATTCTTGATGGAAAACCTGCTCAGGACCTCAGACTAGGGTGAAGGTTCACCTTCCAACAGAACAACAACCCAAAGCTCACAACCAAGACAACGCATGACTGGCTTTGGGACAAGTCTCTGAATGTCCTTGAGTGGCCCAGCCAGAGCCCGGACTTGAACCTGATCAAACATCTCTGAAGAGAGCTGAAAATAGCTGTGCAGTGATGCTCCCCATCCAACCTGACAGAACTTGAGAGGATCTGCAGAGAAGAATGGGAGAAACTCTCCAAATACAGGTGTGCCAAACTTGTAGCGTAATACCCAAGAAAACTTGAGGCTGTAATCGATGCCAAAGGTGCTTCAGCAAAGTACTGAGTAAAGGGTCTGAATATTTATGTAAATGTGATATATCTGTATTTATTTTTCAATACATTTGCAAATGTTTCTAAAACATTTTTTCACTTTGTCATTATGGGGTATTGTGTGTAGATGGGTGAGACAAAAAATATATATTTAATCCATTTTGAATTCAGGCTGTAACACAACAAAATGTGCAATAAGTCAAGGAGTTTGAATACTTTCTGATGGCACTGTATGTTTACCCCCCTCTGACAAACGTTGAATATTTCATTGAGACTGAGATCTTGTTGCTCTATGTGCTCTGCTCTCCCAGTCAGTCCAGGCACATCAATATTTAGAAGCTACTTGACTTCATAATCTGCTGTTTGAAAGATGTTTCAAAGCACTTGTTTCTCAGGGGTAGGAAGTGTTCTTATGTTGTTCAGAATGAATCTGACAGAATTTCCCAAGTCCATCTACTTTACGTCAGAAGGTTCAAACCCCTTGACTTTTTCCGCGTTTTGTTGTGTTACAGACATAATTTGAAATTGGTTAACTTGAGATTTTGTGTCACTGGCCTACCCACAATACCACATAATGTTGAAGAGGAATTATGTTTTTATGAATTTTTACTAATTAATAAAACATTTCAAACTGAAATGTCTTGAATCAATAAGTATTCAACGCCTTTGCTATGGCTTAAATAAGTTCAGGAGTAAAACATTTCTTGAAAATGGCTGTCTTGCAATCAACAACCAACTTGACAGAGCTTGAAGAACTTGAAAAAGAATAATGTGCAAATATTGTACAATCCAGGTGTGCAAAGAAACTTACCCAGAAAGAGTCACAGCTGTAATTGCTTCCAAAGGTGATTCTAACATGTATTGACTCAGGGGGTTGAGAACAGCTTCCTAATATTGAGTTGCACCCCCGTTTGCCCTCAGAACAGCCTCAATTCATCGGGGCATGGACTCCACTACAAGGTGCCGAAAGTGTTCCATAGGGATGCTGGCCCATGTTGACTCCAATTCTCTCCCACAGTTGTGTCAAGTTGGCTGAATGTCCTTTGGATGGTGGAAACTTTTGAGCGTGAAAAACCAAACAGTGTTGTAGTTTTTGGCACACTCAAACCGGTGCGCTTGGCACCTACTACCATAACCCATTCAAAGACACTTAAATCTTCACTTTTCAATGGCACACATACACAATGCATGTCTCAATTGTCTCAATGCTTAAAAATCTTTCTTTAGCCTGTTTCCTCTCCTTCTTCTAAACTGATTGAAGTGGATTTAACAAGTGACATCAATAAGGGCTCATTGCTTTCACCTGGATTCACCTGGTCAGTTTATGTAATGGAAAGAGCAGGTGTTCCTATACAGTCAGTGTGTATAGACAGTATGGACAGTTTATGAATATAAAAGTTGTATACAGCAGTAGTTATATAGGATGAGCCATGACTATAATACAGTATATATATATATATACACACACACACACACATACACAACAGCATTGACCCTTCGCGACTGCATCCTGGTACTAAAGGGGTGTTGAGTTCAGAGCTACAGAGAACAGTATAGGAGACTAATCACCAAGGTATATTAGGTTGATCAAGATCATATTAAACTATTTTCTTTCTATTCAATAAATGATACCAAGGAAAAACAAGAAACTATTTTTCTAGGCAGATCTTCTAATCACCCTTTCTAGCAACTGTAAAACAACATGAATAATTGTAAGTTTGTTACGAGTTCCTTCATTTAGCCAGGGACCGAGCAGAGACTGGTATAATTATTTTAGACAAAGAGCGAATAGTTTCCCCTCTATGGTTAGAAACGTTTAGGAACCACTTTTCATGGTTTATTTCTGTACTAAAACTAGCATGCATGAAGCACATGTTGCTTGGCTATTATATAACAGAAAACAGCTGACTGGTTGTCGTCAGGCCCTTTACATAACTAGGCAAGTCAGTTAAGAACAAATTCTTATTTACAATGATGGCCTACCCCAGCCAAACCGGACAACACTGGGCCAATTGTCCGTTGCCTTATGGGACCAATCACGGCTGGATGTGATACAGCCTGGGTTCATACCAGGGACTGTAGTGACGCCTCTTGCTGAGATGCAGTGCTTTAGACCGCTGCGCCACTCGGATTTGAAGTAAAGCACCAAAGTATATTGGGTATTTATTTTTATCAAGTAATAACTGCAACTTCTGACCTTGTACTTCTATTGCCAGCTGTAATTTCTTCCGCTTCTCAGCAGTTTTCTGTATGATTTGTTAGGTGTAGCTCCTGGACTCTTGGAAAGCTGATCTGTATGGTTTGTTTGGTGTAGCTCCTGGACTCTTGGAAAGCTGATCTGTATGGCTTGTTTGGTGTATTTCCTGGACTCTTGGAATGCTGATCTGTATGGTTTGTTTGGTCTAGCTCCTGGACTCTTGGAAAGCTGATCTGTATGGTTTGTTTGGTGTAGCTCCTGGACTCTTGGAAAGCTGATCTGTATGGTTTGTTTGGTGTAGCTCCTGGACTCTTGGAAAGCTGATCTGTATGGTTTGTTTGGTGTAGCTCCTGGACTCTTGGAAAGCTGATCTGTATGGTTTGTTAGGTGTAGCTCCTGGACTCTTGGAAAGCTGATCTGTATGGTTTGTTTGGTGTAGCTCCTGGACTCTTGGAAAGCTGATCTGTATGGTTTGTTTTAGCTGCACTGCAGCATTGGGAATGATAAGAACTCCGGACACTCTTTCTTTCGTATTAATATTCCTCCTATTTAAAGTAGTGATTTATGCTGTGGCTGTGGCATTACATGCCAAATATTATCCACATAACTGTTCTTCCCTGTCTGCCTCAAAGTGATACAGACTGACCAATTAGGATATGTGTGTGTGTGTGTGTGTGTGTGTGTGTGTTATGATATAATTCACATCAGCTGTCAGGACTACAGATGGTTATAATCAGAGAGACTGAGAGGCCTCTGACAATTACCTTAGAAAGACCATCATCTGTTTTTCATATGGCCGTGTGTGTGTGTGTGTGTCAACTCTGAAACCATTGACCCCATGACCTGCTCTTCAACTTACAGTACAGCGCTCTGAATAGTCATCTGCCATGATGGGAGTATGGGGAACTGCTGGTTGTGTGTGGGTGTGATACTGTGGTGACATGGGACGTGTCAGGCATCACAGTGTACTGTACAGTAGGTTATCCCTGGTACAGCACACTTCTTCTGTTAGTCTTTCACAGTCAAGTCTTCACATTAAGTCCTCACAGTCAATGTTTGTCTTAATATTTTTCACATCCCATTATATAAAGTCTACACAGTATGTTCATTTCCAGTAAAGTATTTCAAATCCATGTCAAATTCAAATTAACATGAACATCAATAAACCCCCAAACTCCTCATATTATTTATTGTGCTCCTTAAAATGAGAGAAAGAGAGAGAGAGAGAGAGAGAGAGAGAGAGAGAGAGAGAGAGAGAGACTCAAAGTGGATTTCACAGACGCGTAATGATCTCACTGACATCAGTAACCTCCCCAGTCAGCTGGGATTTTCTCCTGCAGCCCATCTTGGTGATGCATCTTAGCCCTCCTGTCACATATAGAACACAACAGAACACAACAGGAGCATGATAACACAACGGTGATGGAGGGAGGGGAGAGAACTAGTGATGTTATGTTTGATACCAGAGGTCCGAGGTATGCGCTGAAATCGCTAAGCAGTTTACATCAATGCAGTGGGCCAATCGATGCCTGTATCACTTTATCAGAAGCACGTGATCAATGACGTCCGAATCTTTGTTTCGTCGAACAACCACCTGATTGGTTTGGTATTGGTTTGGTAGTAGACAAAAAGGCTACGCTGTGCACGTTCTACGGTGTGTTGGACGTCACCTTTAATCATTTGTCTGCTCTAAATTCTTTTGACCAGCATGTGCCACTAATGTACACTGTATCGATCAAAGCCTCGAGTAATGACATTATTTTTGACACAATTGGCTGGAAAGCCTCAATGCTTCAGGAAGCTTTCTTTCCCCATCACTAGGGAGAGCAGGATGGTAACAGAGGTGAGGGAGGAGGAGGGTATTTATTCTTCATTAACCTCCTGTCTCCTGACTGCATGCTCTCTGTTGCCTTGTGATCAGAGCCATGTTCTCTCTCTCAGACATCACTATACATACTAATAAATGTAATAAATGTATTAATAAATCTAATAAATGTTTTTTATATAGTGCCAAATAAGGGTTATTTAGCTATTGAAGGGCTCTAAGTGTTATTGGAGTCAGTATTGTTCCACATAGAAACATCACGCTTCCCAAAGATACCTTGAGGGACAATGTAGTGCATTGTTTTCCGACAGATGGCATCATTCTAACCCAATGCCTTACACTTGGCATAGAGTCTGTCCTTGCAATATTATGATGCTTCATCAATGTGCAGTCGAGGTCTAGCTGTTAATAAATGGACTGTTTTCTCTCCCAGCACCCCGTCTCTTCATAGAGAACATGTGCTTACAGCACATCACTGTATGATTTATCATGTAGCACCCAGGAGACTCATGTAATTATCCTCCTCTCAGCGCTGCTGTAGCTTCATTTCTCTTGTTTATCACACCATACTCACTTCAAGAGTGAGAGCGGTGCTTGTTTTCCCCTCAGTTGAATATAGCATTTTGGACTAATTTGTCACACCATTCCCAGGACGACTGAACTAAGACATCACCATCCACCAGAGAAGGTGGAACCAGGGCTGGTGGAAGTACAGAACCATTGTTGGCCCTGTGTGAAGCTGAAATCTCTGCAGACTAGTAGGGTGAGATGTCCAACAGAGATACTGTTCAGAGTGAAGTGAAGGATTGTGTGTGTGTGTGTGTGTGTGTGTGTGCGTGTGTGCAGTGTGTGTGTGTGTGTGTGTCTAAACTAGGATTACAAAAAGACCCAAGAGATCCATTTAGGGACCACGCTAGAGGACTTTAAGTGGGAACCCAAGATGCCAGTTGGGTGATATGATCTGCAGTGAAGTTATGGAGTCTGTGGCGAGCCAGAGAAAAATACCTATTGATTTAGTTAGAACTGCCAGGCTCCCACAACACCACAGTGATGTCTGTCTGTCCATACAGAAACCTACAGGCCAGTCAAACACACAACATGGTCTCTTTCGAATATTTCAAAATGGTGGCATGTAACGACTTTAGTTATACAGTATGTCACATAAGTTGACATTACTTATACAGTATATCACTATTATGACATACTACTTAGCTTATACAGTGCATTCGGAAGGGATTCAGACCCCTTGACTTTTTCCACATTTGTTACGTTACAGCCTTATTCTAATATGGATTAAATAAACAAATGTCTTCATCAATCTACACACAATGCCGAAGCGAAAATAGGTTTTTATACATTTTTGCAAATGCATAAGAAATTATAAACTGAAATACCTTATTTACATAAGCATTCAGACTTTGATATGAGACTCGACATTTTACTCAGGTGCATCCTGTTTCCATTGATCATCCTTGAGATGTTTTTACAACTTGATTGGAGTCCGCCTGTGGTAAATTCAATTGATTGGACATGATTTGGGAAGGCACACACCTGTCTATAAAAATTAAATAAAACAAGCCATGAGGTCGAAGGAATTGTCCGTAGAGCTCAAGGCAGGATTGTGTCGAGGCACAGATCTGGAAAAGGGTACCAAAAAATGTCTGCAGAATTTGTATTTGTATTTATTATGGATCCCCATTAGCTGCCAAAACAGCAGCTACTCTTCCTGGGGTCCAGAAAAATGAAGGCAGTTTATACATTGAAGGTCTCCAAGAACACAGTGGCTTCCATCATTCTTAAATGGAAGAAGTATAGAACCACCAAGAATCTTCCTAGAGCTGGCCACCCGGCCAAACTGAGTAATCGGGTGAGAAGGGCCTTGGTCAGGGAGGTGACCAAGAACCCGAAGGTCACTCTGACAGAGCTCCAGAGTTCCTCTTTGGAGATTGGAGAACCTTCCAGAAGGACAACCATCTCTGCAGCACTCCACCAATCAGGCCTTTATGGTAGAGTGGCCAGACAGAAGCCACTCCTCAGTAAATGACAGCCTGCCTGAAATTTGCCAAAGGGCACCTAAAAGACTCTCAGACCATGAAAAACAATGAAAAACAATATTTTCTGGTCTGATCAAACCAAGATTGAACTCTTTGGTCTGAATGCCAAGTATTCAAGTCTGGAGGAAACCTGGCACTATCCTTACGGTGAAGTATGGTGGTGGTAGCATCATGCTGTGAGGATGATTTTCAGTGGCAGGGACTGGGAAAGATGAACGGAGCAAAGAGATCTTTGATGATAACCTGCTTCAGAGCGCTCAGGACCTCAGACTGGGGGAGAAGGTTCGCCTTCGAGCAGGACAACGACCTTAAGCACAAAGCCAAGACAACACAGGAGGGGCTTCGGGACAAGTGTCTGAATGTCCTTGAGTGGCCCTGCCAGAGCTCGGACTTGAAACCGGTCAAACATCTCTGGAGAGAGCTAGAAAATAGCTGGACAGCGACACTCCCCATCCACCCTGACAGAGCTTGAGAGGATCTGCTGAGAAGAATGAGAGAAACTCCCCAAATACAGGTGTTCCAAACAGCGTCATACCCAAAACGAGTGTCATACCCAAAACGAGGCTTTAATCTCTGCCAAAGGTGCTTCAGCAAAGTACTGATTAAAGGGTATGAATACTTATGTAAATATGATATTTCAATTTTTTTTAAATAAATTTCTAATAATTTCTAAAAACCTGTTTTTTCTTTGTCATTATGGGGTATTGTGTGTCAATATATGAGGGGGGAAAAACTATTTGATCAATTTTAGAATAAGGCTGTAACGTAACAAAATGTGGAAAAAGTCAACGGGTCTGAATACTTTGCGACCGCACTGTATGTCACATAGCATTAGGGTGAAAGACAGGTTAATGGTACGGGTTGTGGTTAGGGTCTGCAACATACACTGGCTTTAAATTGCTTTTGTCGGCTTGGTTTAACCCCAGGTCCCGTGAACATGTTTGAGTTGAACAGACGCAGTGTCAGTGGAGGCCTGCAGCGCTTTAGAAAGCAGAGAGCAGGCCAGGCTTAGACCAGTGATAACACAACGCAACGAGGGCCTGTTCTCACCAAGTGTGTTTATAGGCCAGTGAATGGATGGTTTTTAAGAGCTTGAGCATCTGAACTGGAAAGCCACCAAGAGTACTGGAACCACTCACCTCTCAGAATGAGAGGACCTTGAATGGTCTGATGACTCACAAGCTTGTTTCCCTGACAAAGTTGTTTTCACAGAGAGAAAAAGTCAATTTTCCACAATCAGCAAAAACATTCAAAAGTTGAATGTATTTTGTTTCGACTCATTTTTTATTTATTTTTATCAACATTAAATTACACATGGAGTCATTTTCTGTCTTGGTAATGGCCTGTATCATACAGTGATGTTATTGTGATTGCCATCAACAGATCCCTTCCATTTTGATTACAATCTGAAAGCATGGGAAGTAGTTTATTGAGAAGACATTAAAGACAACAACCCAAACACAGTGGGCCCTGGTCAAAAATAGTGCACTAACTAGGGAATAGGATGCCAATCTTGGACACAGACAGGATTTCTTGGCAACATTATTAAAAGTATTCTTGTTTGGCCTCTGTATGCGTGGGGCACCACCATGGTACAGATCTGTATATTTGTCTAGATAAATGATGCACAAAACCAGTGTAGTTCACAGTCAGACAACATGCCCTCAATAGCCTTGCCCCTTTTTCTTTTTTCATACTTGAACGGGAATCTTTTATTTCCAGAGAGGTAATCACCCTCTGCTGTTTCTAGGAAACGGGTCGTTATCGGGTCGCAAATTAGTCCTTTGGGTGCCATCTTTTGAAGTGAGGAATGTTGGATCAGTCTGTCTGAGAGGATGGCAGAGCAGGCAGCAGGGCAGCAGAGCATACTGCTTCAGCCCCAGCCCAGTCACCGTACCCTCTGGGGACCCCGGCCCTGTCACCGTACCCTCTAGGCCCCAGCCCTGTCACCGTACCCTCTGGGGCCCCAGCCCTGTCACCGTGCCCTCTGGGGCCCCAGCCCTGTCACCTTACCCTCTGGGGCCCCAGCTCTGTCACCGTGCCCTCTGGGGCCCCAGCCCTGTCACCGTACCCTCTGGGGCCCCAGCCCTGTCACCGTGCCATATGGGGCCCCAACCCTGTCACCGGGCCCCAGCCCTGTCCTCTGGTGCCCTAGTGATGGCAGCAGCCCCCTCCAAGGAGAAGGCCACAGTTAACTCATTGGAAAATACTCTCTCGTAAACCCCTTTTCAATGTCACCACCACTCCCAGCACCTGTAGAGTGTAGATTCTATACTATGTAAAGGCTGGCCAGTCCAGGTTGTTTTGAATGAGGCTGGAGGTAGTGTGTCTCTGAGGAGGGAGTCCCAAAGCAGATATCTCCACTCAGGTCAGTCCTGGTAGTTTTGAGTCTTCCCCCCAAGTGTCCTGGAGCATTAAGGCTCAAGGTAGTGTGTCCCTGAGGAGGGAGTCCCAGAACAGGGATCTCTGGGGCTAGGTCTGACACAGGTCTGCAGCTCAAATCAGACCCTTTGGGTTGTGAAGGCGGTAGAGTTCCACATAATACCCATTTTAACTGACCCTGGCTCAATTTAACTTGGTTCATTTTCAATCTTTAAAAACCCTACACAGGTCCCCAAGGGTCCTCTTAAGTACTGTTGTCTATGTGGTGCTATTAATTAATACACTCAGAATGTGGTACTGCTTTTACTATAACCCTCTGATGAATATAATGGTTATTGTATTGTCACAGTAACATTATAATGTGTCTCATTATATTGAGCTCTGAGTTTAAGTCTTGGACAGCAAAGATAAGGCTATGTTTGCATCCCAAATGATACCCTATTCCCTATATAGTGCACTACTTTTTACCAGGGCCCAGAGGACTGTGGTCAAATGTAGTGCACTATGTAGGGAATATGGTGTCATTTGGGATGGAACGTACTGCGTCATCTGAGAGACTTCCAAATGTCCTAAGCCCTCCCTTCCAAATGTCAAACATAGATTCCCAGAACTCATGTGAACTCAGATATGCAACTCAGTTGTTGAGAAAGATGTGACTTATACAACTAAACTTGCTGTAAAATGTATTTGATCTGTCTTTAGTCCCTTTACGGTTGTACAGTCCATGGTTTTCTTCTCAGAAAAATCTCAATACTGAACACCTATGTGGGTGTTTCAGCTATTGATATACTGCCACGTTCGTCCAAATCTCCTGTCAATATGCCAACATATAGGCTACCAAAACATACTAAAGTCACAGGAAAGAGAGAATCATTTTAGTTCACTACTTCCTAAGGCAAAGTTGTGTTATTGTGACCCAGATAGATCCACCAATCAGGGCCTCTATTTATATGTATCTGCTGTGTGATTGGTCTGGTCCAGTGTGTGTGAGATGGAAGCCATCAGGCCAGTGCCATGGAGAGTGACAGAGGAAAAGGTCATATGATTGATAAAGCTACGGATGGAAACACTGTGGGTGGGAACAGCCCAGTTGTTATGCCCCAACCCATTACCCATGAACTATTTCTGCGGTTTCAAACTACGGTCTAAACGGGGTATTTGTGACCTATTCACAAAGACTTTCAGAGTAGGTGTGTAGAAATAGCAGCAGTTTGGCCTTTAAATCATAATAAGGAAGACTACATGGACAGGAGGGACCTGCCCTAGATCAGTACTCCTACTCTGAGACACTTTTTGAGTACAAAAAGGTCTGTGGGAGCCTGCTGCTGCTGAGTGTCTGTGTGATAAGTGAGATGGGGAGGCGGTAGTTTTGAGGGGCTGTTGCCAACTCTCACCTTGGCTGCATCTCACTTTTATCCTAAGTGCACCAGATACTCTATATCAGTCTAAATGTCACGGTACACTCTTATAAAAAAGGGTTCCAAAAGGGTTCTTTATGGAGGAATAGGGTTTTACCATGAACCGTTTTGATCTGAAGAACCCTTTTTGGAAGACAATGGTTTTTTTTGTTTGGCAAAAGGTTCTACCTAGAACCTTTAACATCTTACGAACTGTTTTGGGGTTCTTTAAAGAACTATATATCATATTCCCAGCATGCTCTATTGCAGGATGATTTTTTGAATTGTTTGTTTTAATATCTGTGGTTTTGCATTGATTGGTTAATAAATGTTATGCTACACAAAGATAAATAGCATACATTTTTCTAAACTATACAATCTGTTAGTAGTTGGACTTATTGCACTTGTTACTGAGATGGTTGTTCCAGTTTAGATTTTTATTTATTTATTTTACCTTTATTTAACTAGGCAAGTCAGTTAAGAACAAATTCTTATTTTCAATGACGGCCTGGGATTATTGGGTTAACTGCCTGTTCAGGGGCAGAACGACAGATTTGTACCTTGTCAGCTCGGGGATTTGAACTGATTGATGACTGAGGTCGTCTCAGTATTCATTCTTCCCTACCCTGGCAGTAATTCTGAATGCAGGTTACGGTGATAAATAAATACACTTGTTGGATATCGTAACTCTGTCTGGATTCCAATAGGAATTAAATATCGCATTGCAAGCTAGTATAATGTGACTTGCAGGCCCTACGTAGAGGGTTCTGCAAAGGGTTCTATCTATCAACAAAAAGGGTTCCCCTATGGTGACAAACCGAGGAACCCTACATGGTTTTACTTAGCACCTGTTTTATCCTAAGAGTGTAAATGTAATAACACAGGCAGTCGACAATGTGGAAGAGATACAGTTGAAGTCGGAAGTTTACATACACTTTAGCCAAATACATTTAAACTCTGTTTTTCACAATTCCTGACGTTTAATCCACGTAAAATTTCCCTGTCTTAGGTCAGTTAGGATCACCACTTTATTTTAAGAATGTGAAATGTCAGAATAATTGTATAGAGAATGATTTATTTCAGCTTTTATTTCTTTCATCACATTCCCAGTGGGTCAGAAGTTTACATACACTCAATTAGTCAAACGTTTCAGGTAGCCTTCCACAAGCTTCCCACAATAAGTTGGGTGAATTTTGTCCCATTCTTCCTGACAGAGCTTGTGTAACTGAGTCAGGTTTGTAGACCTCCTTGCTCGCACATGCTTTTTCAGGTCTGCCCACAAATGTTCGATAGGATTGAGGTCAAGGCTTTGTGATGGCCACTCCAATACCTTGACTTTGTTGTCCTTAAGCCATTTTGCCACAACTTTGGAAGTATGCTTGGGGTCATTGTCCATTTGGGACCAAGCTTTAACTTTAACTGATGTCCTGAGATGTTGCTTCAATCTTTACACATAATTTTCGTACCTCATGATACCATCTATTTTGTTAAGTGCACCAGTCCCTCCTGCAGCAAAGTACGCCCACAACAGGATGGTGCCACACCCGTGCTTCACGGTTGGGATGGTGTCCTTCGGCTTGCAAGCATCCCCCTTTTTCCTCCAAACACAACGATGGTTATTATGGCCAAGCAGTTCTATTTCATCAGACCAAAGGACATTTCTCCAAAAAGTATGATCTTTGTCCCCATGTGCAGTTGCAAACCGTAGTCTGGCTTTTTATGGTGGTTTTGGAGCAGTAGCTTCTTCCTTGCTGCGCAGCCTTTCAGTTTATGTTGATATAGGACTTGTTTTACTGTGCATATAGATACTTTTGTACCTGTTTCCTCCAGCATCTTCACAAGGTCCTTTGCTGTTGTTCTGGAATTCCCTTGCACTCTTCGCACCAATGTACGTTAATCTCTAGGAGACAGAACGTGTCTCCTTCCTGAGCAGTATGACTGCTGCATGGTCCCATGGTGTTTATACTTGCATACTATTGTTTGTACAGATGAACGTGGTACTTTCAGGCATTTGGGAATTGCCCTCAAGGATGAACCAGAATTGTGGAGGTCTCCAAATTTTTTTCTGAGGTCTTGGCTGATTTCTTTTGATTTCCCCATGATGTCAAGCAAAGAGGCACTGAGTTTGAAGATAGGCCTTGAAATACATCCACAAGTACACCTCCAATTGACTCAAATTATGTCAATTAGCCTATAAGAAGCTTCTAAAGCCATGACATAATTTTCTGGAATTTTCCAATCTGTTTAAAGGCACAGTCAACTTAGTGTATGTAAACTTCTGACCAACTGGAATTGTGATACAGTGAATTATACGTCAAATAATCTGTCTGAACAATTGTTGGAAACATGACTTGTGTCATGTACAAAGTAGATGTCCTAACCGACTTGCCAGAATTATAGTTTGTTAACAAGACATTTGTGGAGTGGTTGAAAAACAATAGTTTTAATGAATCCGACCTCAAGAGTTTTTAAACTTCTGACTTCAACTGTAGCTCTCTACAGCTTGTTTATGCAAGGCAAATGTTTACCTTCTGCATCCTCACTAGAGTCATGTCGTGAAATATGTTGATATTACAGACCGTTATTAGGTGCAACTTGTGTCGCCATTATTTACGATCTCCAACACATAAATGTAGGCTTTCTTGTTTTAGCCTACAGAACAAGCCAGTGCTGGGGCTGGCAGTTTGTCAATGGTAGTCAGTCAGAGCTTCAATTAAGCCTCAGCCCAATAGAATAGTGTAGGCTTGGCACTTGGCTCACTCATCTACATTGGCAGAGTGGTATCCTGCAGTTTCTCTTTTGAAGACATAAGAAGAAGGAAGGACTAAAAAGAAGAAAGGAAGAAGAAGACCTAGAAAAAAAAGAAGAAGGACTAGAAAAGAAGAAAGGAAGAAGAAGGACTAGAAAAGGCAAATAAGCCCACAGTAAAGGCAGGAGAAAGTCCAAGGCTTATCACAGTCTCTCCACTGCAGGCTACATTCTGTTCACTTTGTACTAGAGATGGCGCTCCCTTGCCCACGTTGTAGGCATATTCATGGGTTGATTTCTGTACTATTGTGTGTGTGTGTATTCGGGCTTTCAGTCAGTTGATCCTGTTGCTCAATGCTTTTAACAGCTTGCGTTTTAGGATGATGTGTTATTATAAACCACGTCTATTGCTTTGTAATGCTCCTTTATTATTCACATAATAACAGAGTCCTTCAAACACACTTGAAGGAGTTGATATGATCTCAGATTTAAAACAGGTGTCCCAGATGTCACCCTATTCCCTATATAGTGCACTACTTTTGACCAGAACCCTACAGGCCCTCTGGTCAAATGTAGTGCACTACATGGTGAATAGTGTGCCATTTGGGACGCATTCCAATTCATTTTTCTGAGGGTTGGTTTGTTGGTTGGTTGGGGGTCTGGGGTTTAGAGACTGTGTGTGCCTGCTGAGGCGAGGCATGGATCTGTGTCAATCCCCTGTTGTAACGAGGCACTAGTCCCGTGGAAAATATTTAAAGTTGTATGCTAGCAGAACCAAAGGCTTCACAGACGTCACTCACTTTCCGGGCTTTGTTGATCAGACAGTCGGCGGAGTTCAATGGTGATCATTCTTTGGATGGTTTCACACACACACACTGGGAGAAACATACACACACACACCAGCCCAGATCCTTTCTGCTGCGGCAGGACCAGTGATCCTGACAGTCCTCCTACTTACAGTAAAGACACGTACCCTCTCTGTCTTCTGTGCCTTTGCAGTTCATGAATAAAAAAACAGAGTTTAGTTTAGTCATTGAAATACTGCAGGATAATGAGAACTGCTTCCCTTGTAGAACTTTAATGGCAGTTTCAAGGACATTGGCTTTGTGTGTTTTCTCAGAAAGTTCAGTGTTCACACTGAAAGCTTTAGTTGTTGGCATTGTAAAGTTAGTCAATGTGATTCTGTGCTGTAGGACTTAAGATCCGTCTGAACCATCTAAAATAGAACGATTTGATTGGATAATGTGGAAGAGTATTCATTATTATCAAATGTCTGTCATGGCTGACCTGTTTTACTACGGCTGCTATCTGCACAACATAACAGATCAATAACTGTAATATTTATACTGTCTCAAATTGTCAAACCATTGGTCTTTGACCTAACCCAGTGACATATAGGCTAGTATTAAAGCTGACTGTCAGTTGATATAGAATCCAATGTAGGCCTATAGAATAAGTGAACTCTTTGACACATAATGTAATGGCACAGTTGAGTCGTATTGACGTACTGTTCTCTATACTGTAAGTATTATCCAGTGTTCATCAGCTCATACTGTATGTGAAGATGAAATATGGATCCACCTTGCTCTTTACAGATTGAGATGCCTGGTGAAGCAGCTGGACAAGGGAGAAGTGAACGTGGTGGACCTGAGGAAGAATATAGAGTATGCAGCCTCTGTTCTAGAGGCAGTCTATATCGATGAAACCAGGTAAGTGCATTTCAAAGAAATCCAATTCCATGCATGACTACAGCAAGTATATTGCACTTTCTGCAAGGCTGAAGGTACAGGAAAGAACGGCACAAATACAAACTCACAGACAATACAAGTCATATATATATATAAAACATATTCTGATGATAAAATTTCTTGACAGAATCGAGTGCAGTACTACTAGTGCGGTACTATTCTGTTTTAGTGCCTTAGCTCAGACAGTTTGGAAAGTGAGGTTTCCAGTACAAACAGTGTCTATGTGTATGCTTATCAAAGCCCTTCAGTTCTCCCTATGTGTCTCAGTTCTCTTTCTGTGTCTGGCCTGTTATTCTACTGATTAAGGTTATCCCTCCAGCCATCAATGACTGGTGTGTGTGTGTGTGTGTGTGTGTGTGTGTGTGTGTGTGTGTGTGTGTGTGTGTGTGTGTGTGTGTGTGTGTGTGTGTGTGTGTGTGTGTGTGTGTGTGTGTGTGTGTGTGTGTGTGTGTGTGTGTGTGTGTGT
This sequence comes from Oncorhynchus gorbuscha, assembly GCF_021184085.1. Taxonomy (NCBI): domain Eukaryota; kingdom Metazoa; phylum Chordata; class Actinopteri; order Salmoniformes; family Salmonidae; genus Oncorhynchus; species Oncorhynchus gorbuscha. Next base: position 97,592,100 of record NC_060173.1, read on the forward strand.
GTGTGTGTGTGTGTGTGTGTGTGTGCGTTCACATGCGTGTACATGTATGTGTGTATGCTTATATGTGTGTTGAAGCCAGAGACAGGGAGAAAACATCAGGGGGGAACATCTGTCTTCAAATGGGGTGACAGATAAACTGAAAGGAGGCTGATCCACTCCCTACTTTACTTCTTCAACTCCATGTGGGAAGCTTTCCATCTCTCCATGGAGGAGACTATTAAACTAGATTCTGACTGAGCCCCACACTCCCCTCAGTCTGGGTTGTTGTGGCTGTAGTTGTTTATGCAGACTGCAGTGTGTCAGCTCAGCTGTGCTCTCCAACGATAAGCAGGTGTTTACATAGCCTGTAGACTGATCACATGCAGGCATGTTGACAGAGCTCATGTTCAACATCTCTCTCTCTCTCTCTCTCTCTCTCTCTCTCTCTCTCTCTCTCTCTCTCTCTCTCTCTCTCTCTCTCTCTCTCTCTCTCTCTCTCTCTCTCTCTCTCTCTCTCTCTCTCTCTCTCTCTCTCTCTCTCTCTCTCTCTCTCTCTCTCTCTCTCTCTCTCTCTCTCTCTCTCTCTCTCTCTCTCCAATTATATCTCTCTGAGGCCCCAATTCTATCTCCCTCCCTTTAGTATTGGCTCTTCATTAACAAGGCTTTGGTCCTCAGTGCTAGAACTCTCTTCAATCACCACAAGGCATGTTTGCCAGAAAGCACTGCTACATTTCCAGAAGTTTGATCCAAACAAAATAATGAAGTCGTTCTTTGTGTGCATCCCAGATGGCACCATACTTACTATGTCGTTTATTCTTGTTTTTTACGGTCGTTCAGTTTTACAATTTCAGAATAATTGCTTGCAGAAGGAAGTCCTGACCTGCACCCGTATCACCATTCTACACACCTAATTTCCTTACGTTAGTATCTAATCTAATGCTGACACTATAATTACATCATGAAAAATATCTGCTTCTCTTCTCCTTCATTGGCCACATTTTCATGAAGACTAAAGATCTGTTTTCCAGTTAGTAAATCACCAAGGCTATTTTCCTCAGTTAAATAAGATGACTCACTGTGAGACAGGAAGAAGGGAAACAAAACAAACTGCAATGAAGTCGTTCTTTGTGTGCATCCCAAATGGCACCATATATACTATGTAGTGCATTAGTTGGTCAGTACCCATAGACTTTGATTGAATCATATTTGTGTAGTAATTTTGTTTCCCATCATAATAAATCATTATTTATTTTCACGGTCGCTCAGTATTACAATTTCAGAATAATTACTTGCAGAAGGAAGTCCTGACCTGCACCCTTATCGCGATTCTAAAGGCCTCATTTCCATACGTTAGCATCTAACCTAATGTTGACACTATAATCACATCGTGAAAAATATATGCCTCTCTTTTCCTTCATTGGCCACATTTTCTTTCACATGAAGACTAAAAATCTGTTTTCCAGTTAGTAAATCACCAAGGCTATTTTCCTCAGTAAAACAAGATGACTCACTGTGAGACAGGAAGAAGGGAAACAAAACAAACTGCAGTGGAAAGAGAACCTGTCGGTTACACTTCATTCAGTTAGAACTCCATTCAGCCTTCAGAAAGACATTTACTGGAGATCACAGCTCCATACCAGGACAGGTAAACATACATTTACTGGAGATCACAGCTCCATACCAGGACAGGTAAACAGACATTTACTGGAGATTACACAGCTCCATACCAGGACAGGTAAACAGACATTTACTGGAGATCACAGCTCCATACCAGGACAGGTAAACAGACATTTACTGGAGATCACACAGCTCCATACCAGGACAGGTAAACATACATTTACTGGAGATCACAGCTCCATACCAGGACAGGTAAACATACATTTACTGGAGATCACAGCTCCATACCAGGACAGGTAAACAGACATTTACTGGAGATCACACAGCTCCATACCAGGACAGGTGAACAGACATTTACAAGACTCAATATACAAGGCCTCTCAACTCATTACATTACAATCAGCAATGGAAACAAAGAGTGACATTTATAGAATACCTTTGCAGGAAATGGAACCTACAGTATACTACACTGTTAGCCGTTTTTGTAATTTTATCAGTAACTTACTGTATTAATCAAAAGTATGATACTGTATACTCCTGAGTGGCGCAGTGGTCTAAGGACACTGCATCTCAGTGCAAGAGGTGTCACTGCAGTGCTTGGTTTACTCCCAGTCGTGACTGGCGGCGCACTATTGGACCAGCGTTGGCCGGGGTAGGCCATCATTGTAAATAAGAATCTGTTCTTATCTGACTTGCCTAGTTAAATAAATATACACTGAATGCAGTAGATTACCATAGAATGCACAGTAAAATAACGTACTGTACAGCGTACTGTAAAGTATGCTGCACTGGGATGAAAAAGAATTGCTGGCGCATGTATATAGGGAACAGATCAGAGTGCTAGGGGGTCTTAAATGGTTTAAGGGCTAAATATTTACCCATGTCCATTTCATCTCTTTTGCCCTGTAATCATGTCCAGTTTAGAAGCCTTTTGTTTAGGCCTCTAGAAGTGCAAGTGATATAAAACACCTAGTATGTATTAATATGCAAATGCCTACAGCCAACCTGCTTGTTCTAATCCCTTGTAATTACAGTAAAATTATGTACAAATAATTTTCTTACAGTTTTAGTAGTCAATTTCACTGTATTGAACTGTGTTTCATTCCTCTGGCGTCAAATTATCATGTATATCTCAGTATTGTGTTGGCACTTTCCAGTGATAGTCAGAGATATCATAAGATATCTTGTTGTAATTACAATTATTTTGAACACCAATGTATCCATACATTTTCCGTAAAAGGTTAAAGAAAGTTTTTTCCTGCTATGACTGTGTTTTTTTATCAGCCTTGTTTGAATGCACTGACTGTAAGTTGATAAGGACAAGAACTCCTGCTAAATGACCAAAATCTAAATATGAATGTGTTATTGAATATCATACAGATTGGTTTCCCCACACCCTAAGTTGTAAAACAAGGAGACACCTTATCACTGACTCTGTTATGTTTATTCATGATTTGGAAAAAGACATCAAATCAAATCATCAAATCAAATTGTATTGGTCACCTGCGCCGGATACAACAGGTTTAGAATTAACAGTAAAATGCTTCCTTATGAGCCTATTGCCAACAGTGCAGAGTTCAAAAGTAAGACAAAACACAGTAAAAACAATAACGAGGCTATATACAAGGAGTACCAGTAGTGAGTCAATGTGCAGGGGTACGAGGTAGTTGAGGGAATGGAGGTAATATCGTATGTACAGTGCATTTAAACCCCTTGAATTTTTCCACATTTTGTTACGTTATAGCCTTATTCTAAAATAAATTAAATAAAACATTTTCCCCGTCAATCTACACACAACACCTCATAATAGCAAAGCAAAAACAGGTTTTTAGAAATGTTTGCAAATGTGTAAATAATAAAAAAACAGAAATAACCCTATTTACATAAGTATTCAGACCCTTTGCGATGAGACTCAAAATTACATTCAACATCCTTGAGATGTTTCTACAAATTGTTGTACATGATTGGAAAAAGCACATACCTGTCTATATAAGGTCCCACAGTTGACAGTGCATGTCAGAGCAAAATTCAAACCATGAAGTCGAAGGAATTGTCCGTAGCCCTCCGAGGTAGGATTGTGTCTAGGCACAGATCTGGGGAAGGGTACCAAAAAATGTCTGCAGCATTGAAGGTCCCCAAGAACACAGTGGTCTCCATCATTCTTAAATGGAAGAAGTTTGGGACCACCAATAATCTCCCTAGAGCTGACTGCCCGCTGAACTGAGCAATTGGGAAAAAGGGCCTTGGTCAGTGAGGTGATCAAGAACCCGATAGTCATGCTGACAGAGCTCCAGAGTTCCTCTGTGGAGATGGAAGAACCTTCCAGAAGTACAACCATCTCTGCAGCACTCCACCAATCAGGCCTTTATGGTAGAGTGGCCAGACGGAAGCCACTCCTCAGTAAAAAGCACATGACAGCCCGCTTGGAGTTTGCCAAAAGGCACCTAAAGGACTCTCAGACCATGCAAAACAAGATTCCAAGCTCTTTGGCCTGAATTCCCAGCGTCACGTCTGGTGAAAATCTGGCACCATCCCTACAGTGAAGCATGGTGGTGGCAGTATCATGCTGTTGGGATGTTTTTCAGTGGCAGGGACTGGGAGACTAGTCAGGATCAAGGGAAAGATGAACGGAGCAAAGTACAGAGAGATCCTTGATGAAAATCTGCTCCAGAGAGCTCAGCACCTCAGACTGTGGTGAAGGTTCACCTTCCAACAGGGCAATGACCCTAAGCACACAGCCAAGGAGAGACCTGAAAATAGCTGTGCAGAGACTTTCACCATCCAACCTAACAGAGCTTGAGAGGAGAAGAATGGGAGAAACTCCCCAAATACAGGTGTGCCAAGCTTGTTACGTCATACCCAAGACGAATCGAGGCTGTATTGACTGCCAAAGGTGCTTTTTTAAGTACATTTTTAATACATTTGCGAAAAATTCTAAAAACCTGTTTTTGCTTTGTCATTATGGGGTATTGTGTGTAGATATATGAGGTGGGGGGGGGGGGACTATTTAGTCCATTTTAGAATTAGGCTGTAATGTAACAAAATGTGGAAAAAGTCAAGGGGTCTGAATACTTTCCGCATGCACTGTACATGTGGGTAGAGGTAAAAGTGACTAGGCGATCAGGATGTATAATAGACAGAGTAGCAGCAGCGTATTGCAGCAGCGTATAGCAGCAGCGTATTGCAGCAGCGTATTGCAGCAGCGTATTGCAGCAGCGTATTGCAGCAGCGTATAGCAGCAGCGTATAGCAGCAGCGTATTGCAGCAGCGTATTGCAGCAGCGTATTGCAGCAGCGTATAGCAGCAGTGTATTGCAGCAGCGTATTGCAGCAGCGTATTGCAGCAGCGTATAGCAGCAGCGTATTGCAGCAGCGTATTGCAGCAGCGTATTGCAGCAGCGTATTGCAGCAGCGTATTGCAGCAGCGTATAGCAGCAGCGTATTGCAGCAGCGTATTGCAGCAGCGTATAGCAGCAGCGTATAGCAGCAGCGTATTGCAGCAGCGTATAGCAGCAGCGAATGTAAAGTGTGTGTGTGTAGTATGTGTGTATAGAGCCAGTGGAAGAGAGTCAGTGCAAAACAATGAAGATATAGAAATAATAAAGGGCGTCAATGTAAATAGTACAGTCAATTGGTGCAAAAGATCAAGACTCATGATTCACCTGAAAAAAACACTATGGATTTTAGAAAACCAGCTACTAAGATAATTGTTTTTCACTTTTGTTTTGGTGAATAAATTCACACCTGCTCATTCCAAAATCATGGGCATTAATATGGAGTTGGTCCCCCCCTTGCTGCTATAACAGCCTCCACACTTCTGGGAAGGATTTCCACAAGATATTGGAGCATTTCTGTGGGGACTTGCTTCCATTCAGCCACAAGAGCATTAGTGAGGTCGGGCACTGCACTGATGTTGGGCTATTAGACCTGGCTCGCAGTCGGCGTTCCAATTCATCCCAAAGGTGTTTGATGGGATTGAGGTCAGGACTCTGTGCAGGCCAGTCAAGATCTTCCACAACAGTCAAGATCTTCCACACCGATCTCGACAAACCATTTCTGTATGGACAAACCATTTCTGCTTTGTGCACGTGGGCGTTGTCATGCTGAAACAGGAAAGGACCTTCCCCAAACTGTTGCCACAAGTTGGAAGCACAGAATCATCTAGAATGTCACTGTATGCTGTAGTGTTAAGATTTCCCTTCACTGGAACTAATGGACCTAGCCCGAACCATGAAAAACCGACCACAGACCATTATTCCTCCTTCACCAAACTTTACAGTTTGCACTATGCATTGGGGCAGGTAGCGTTCTCCTGGCATCCGCCAAACCCAGATTCATCCGCCTGCTGAATGGTAAGTGTGATTTATCACTCCAGAGAACACGTTTCCACTGCTCCAGAGTCTAATGGCGGCGAGCTTTACATAACTCCAGTCGACGCTTGACATTGCACATGGCGATCTTAGGCTTGTTTGTGGCTGCTCGGCCATGGAAACCCTGGCATTATGTGGCTGAGCCATGAGGAGAAAGCCCACCAGATATAACCTGGCATTATGTGGCTGAGCCATGAGGAGAAAGCCCACCAGATATAACCTGGCATTATGTGGCTGAGCCATGAGGAGAAAGCCCACCAGATATAACCTGGCATTATGTGGCTGAGCCATGAGGAGAAAGCCCACCAGATATAACCTGGCATTATGTGGCTGAGCCATGAGGAGAAAGCCCACCAGATATAACCTGGCATTATGTGGCTGAGCCATGAGGAGAAACTGAACATGTTTACTTTGTTCGTTGTGTATTTCTGTTAGCAAAAGGTTTAGATATAGCCTGGAATAAAAGAAAAAGCGCCAAATGCAAAAACAGATTTAGCTCCAGATATGGGGCACTTATGTATGCAGAGTGTGTGTAGGTCTGTCTCACACTTTAAACTTCTCTTTGTGCCAGACCGGGTTATAACACATTCCATTTAACTTTTCTGGATTTATTTCTATGTATTTTTTATTATTTTTACTGCTCTCTAGGGTTGTTATTATTGCTTGGATAACCTTATTTACTATTATGTATTCATTCTTTGTGAGGTATAGTATGGTAGGGTTATGAGGTATAGTATGGTAGGGTTATGAGGTATAGTATGGTAGGGTTATGAGGTATAGTATGGTAGGGTTATGAGGTATAGTATGGTAGGGTTATGAGGTATAGTATGGTAGGGTTGTGATGTGTAGTATGGTAGAGTTATGAGGTATGGTAGGGTTATGAGGTATAGTATGGTAGGGTTATGAGGTATAGTATGGTAGGGTTATGAGGTATAGTATGGTAGGGTTATGAGGTATAGTATGGTAGGGTTATGAGGTATAGTATGGTAGGGTTATGAGGTATAGTATGGTAGGGTTATGAGGTATAGTATGGTAGGGTTATGAGGTGTAGTATGGTAGGGTTATGAGGTATAGTATGGTAGGGTTATGAGGTATAGTATGGTAGGGTTATGAGGTATAGTATGGTAGGGTTGTGATGTGTAGTATGGTAGAGTTATGAGGTATGGTAGGGTTATGAGGTATAGTATGGTAGGGTTATGAGGTATAGTATGGTAGGGTTGTGATGTGTAGTATGGTAGGGTTATGAGGTATAGTATGGTAGGGTTATGAGGTATAGTAGGGTTATAAGGTATAGTATGGTAGGGTTGTGAGGTATAGTATGGTAGGGTTATGAGGTATAGTATGGTAGGGTTATGAGGTATAGTATGGTAGAGTTATGAGGTATGGTAGGGTTATGAGGTATAGTATGTTAGGGTTATGAGGTATAGTATGGTAGGGTTATGAGGTATAGTATGGTAGGGTTATGAGGTATAGTATGTTAGGGTTGTGAGGTATAGTATGGTAGGGTTATGAGGTATAGTATGGTAGGGTTATGAGGTATAGTATGGTAGAGTTATGAGGTATGGTAGGGTTATGAGGTATAGTATGGTAGGGTTATGAGGTATAGTATGGTAGAGTTATGAGGTATGGTAGGGTTATGAGGTATAGTATGGTAGAGTTATGAGGTATGGTAGGGTTATGAGGTATAGTATGGTAGGGTTATGAGGTATGGTATGGTAGGGTTATGAGGTATAGTATGGTAGAGTTATGAGGTATGGTAGGGTTATGAGGTATAGTATGTTAGGGTTATGAGGTATAGTATGTTAGGGTTATGAGGTATAGTATGGTAGGGTTATGAGGTATAGTAGGGTTATAAAGTATAGTATGGTAGGGTTATGAGGTATGGTAGGGTTGTGAGGTATAGTATGGTAGGGTTATGAGGTATAGTATGGTAGGGTTATGAGGTATAGTATGGTAGAGTTATGAGGTATGGTAGGGTTATGAGGTATAGTATGTTAGGGTTATGAGGTATAGTATGGTAGGGTTATGAGGTAGAGTATGGTAGGGTTGTGAGGTATGGTAGGGTTATGAGGTATAGTATGGTAGGGTTATGAGGTATAGTATGGTAGGGTTATGAGGTATAGTAGGGTTATAAGGTATAGTATGGTAGGGTTATGAGGTATGGTAGGGTTATGAGGTATAGTATGGTAGGGTTATGAGGTATAGTATGGTAGGGTTATGAGGTATAGTATGGTAGGTTTATGAGGTATGGTAGGGTTATGAGATATAGTATGGTAGGGTTATGAGGTATAGTATGGTAGGGTTATGAGGTATAGTAGGGTAGGGTTATGAGGTGTAGTATGGTATGGTTATGAGGTATAGTATGGTAGGGTTATGAGGTATAGTATGGTAGGGTTATGAGGTATAGTAGGGTTATGAGGTATAGTATGGTAGGGTTATGAGGTATAGTATGGTGGGATTATGAGGTATGGTAGGGTTATGAGGTGTAGTATGGTAGGGTTATGAGGTATAGTATGGTAGGGTTGT